>NW_025943154.1:0-600000 GCF_000764305.2 Hyalella azteca
ACCTTGCACTACGAGAATCGCACCCTGAGCCTGATTACTTGATCAAAAGTAGATTCATAACCTAAAGCCTTGAGTACTCACTGCTGCCGGTGAAGCGATGCTCGATATGCACTGCACATTCTTACCTGAGAAGAGAATAAAATGTCAATAGATGCAAACAAATTTTGAAATTAACTTCAAAATAATTTTTTTAATTAAATAGAAACTGATAAAATGATGTTGATAAAAAAAATACACAAAATTTTATAAGTAAGCGGAAGCAAACTGGAGAACCTTAATTTAGATAATTTCGACATAAATATTTAGAACGAACACATTTAACCAACAAGTTCTGATGCATGGATGAACAGCTCATCATCAGCAGACGTACAATAATAGACACAACAGCATTCGCTGCATAAACATAGACACTAACTTAATTGTGAAAGAGAAATTTAAATTCGAGTTCATTCAGGAATAAAATCAAGTGCGACCTGTTAACACCTGACATCGGCAACTGACCTCAGACGTGGTCACTCAAATTCAAACCTAAAAAATTCAAATCTAAAAAAAAAGAAACCTGCAAACGCGCAAATGATCTTGGCAACCACACTTTACCATGCTTCTGCCAATCGTATATCCCGCAAGATTAGTGTTACTATATTTAATAGCGTGTTTACAAAAGCCGGCAGCAAAGCTTGAATTAAGCAAGTTAAGTGCAATAATCCTTCGTAGGTGAATAATCTCTTCTTAGTCGGTATGCAAATTCAAGCAAAGTCAATCGAAGTTATGCTCACGCATCATAAGCATAAGGTAACGATACAGCACATGAGATACAGATAACCTTACATGCACAGCCGTCTCGCAGGCTTCCGGCTCTCTCCAGCCACAGCTTCAGCAGTGGCTAGGCAAGAGAAAGCGCGACTCTTCTTCCTGACACAGCTTCCGCCAATATAATGCATTGCCTGCTCGAGGCAGATGCAACCAACCTAGCTTTCCTCGGCCTATTCCTGCCTCTCACTCTGTCCAAGTGTCCATATCTATACGCCTTGCCCCACAAACTTTCTTCGATATTTGGCTGGATTTTCCGGCTTTCGCATAATACGGGATGCGCTCAATGTGCAAGCTTAAGCTTATCTTAAAATTGAATACCACAATTTCTCCACCAGTCTCCAGTCTATCACGCTCAATTCATAACTGACAGCAAAATGCTCAATTCATAACTGACAAACAAAATGCTGAATTCATAACTGACAAACAAAATGCGATATATATACAACTTTAACAGATATATACAATATAGTTTTTGTCACTTAAAAGTGATGCATCATCCTGTATGCAGCCTAGAAAGGAAAAGCTTCCATAAACAAAGATGCAACTTTGCCGTGTTAATTAGAACGTGTAGTAAATCTCAAGCATTAAATAGACGCAGAGAATTGCATAAACAACGAAAGCAGAATTTCGTTTTATTGAGATTAAATAAGCCAACAAAACATAAGCGGTTGAATAAATAAAATCAAGATACCAGGAAAACCTGGTAGACAATGCATGGCCCAATATTTGCACAAGTTCACCATGGAGTACAAAAGTACACTATCTTCGTGGAACTCAAAAATGATCAAATAAAAAACCTGCCACTTCCTTCAAGTCAGGAACCTGTTCGCTGAACAGTTCCCTCGAGCAGTAAAAGCCGTCAGTTCACATGGAAAACCCAAAGAGCGAATAATTTATATTACTAAGCAAATGTTTGAATCAAACTTCGTCACGTAGCGAATTTCATCGGAGACCAAATTTTTGATTAAGTTAAAGTTTCGTTTGAACAGCTTGACTTCAGGCCTCGTAAATTAAAGACCAGAGGCATGGTCATGCGGTGTTACTTACGTATTACAAAAACGGGAAAAACTAATAACCCCTGTTCGATGTAGAGTTCCCAGTGTTCGTAAACATATATAATGCACCGGAAAAATTGCAGCAACTGAGAGCATGTTTCAAAACACTGGTTTCTCCACTTCTAAAAATAAGTTAATGCACGTGAGGAGGCATGTAAACAATACAGAAATCGCTGCCTCGGGCACGAAAAATGACAAGCGTGAGGGTGAGTACGCGAATATCCACAGTGTTTCGCAAGGCTTCTGCCCGACGATGTCATGAAGACATTCTGTCGTTTCACGGTGATGGGTGAATGAGGCAGGCGCACGTCGTGTGTCAACCACTATGCAATAGCAATGTCGAAACCAACGAAGTAAGTCAATGGGAGCTCGAGAGACAAACAAATTGCTCTCGCATTTCTATAATTCCTAATAATGATAGCCAAACAAATGAAACGACCCAAAAAATTACAAATAACGACTTTAAACCACAAAATTTGGCCTTTCCATGAGGTTCGTCTTAGGTCTGCCTAACAATAAATGAGTCACACATTACCTCGAGCTCGTATCTTAATGAGTAATGATGGACGAAGAGCGTAACATCTATTAGTAAAATGCAAAAATAAGCGGATGTGCAACCTAAAGAAATTTTTAAAAGCCGATACTCAGTTCCCAGAAAATGACAGAATGACTGGCAGAATCAGGAATGTTTACCGGTGCTTGTTGCGTAATCTCAAGCACAGGTATAGCAGCGGCATGCAGCGGTATAGCGGTCACGTGCGAGCTGACGATATAATATAAGGAAAGTTCAACTAAAATGCGCTTCCGTGTGGCCTTTAAATAAGAAAAAATACACTTTCTTTTGAATGATTAATAACTAAATCCACGATCATGGGCAGGTCCAAGAAATGCAGAGCACTGCAATATTATTGTGGCGGCGTCTTATTTTGTCAGTATTCTTAATACATGGATTATCTCTTCGTGGAAGGCTAGAAAATGACCATGAACTGCATTTGATGTACCAAATGACTATTTTTACGTGTAATTATAAGTTAATGCCATGATGAAATACCTTGAAAATTTGCCTGCAGTGATGGAAGATTGTCGATAAATGAAAGTGCATGTCAATATACACACATCGATTCTTCAAAGTTGGTGTGATTACATTAACAATTTAATTAATATATGAACACATCAAACATCTCACATGAACATTGAACCAGTATGAATTTAATAGGAAATAAAATGTTAAGAGAATCCACGACGTTTTCAATGAAGTTATTCATTAAGAAAAAATTTTTGGCCCTCTCTTCACTGTTACCTTCTTAGTTCGTTTGCGATCTAATTAAGCAAACATTGGACCTAAATTTACAAGTATAATAAGCACCACGGCCGGAGCTTAGGCTGGAAAATTTATGCTTTTTAAGCAAAATTATTAACTGCAGTTATGAGGAAATACAAACGAGCATTACATCATTACACCTAGCGGTCAAAATAGACATGGATTTTCAATAAGTCACATAGCCAAAACCGGCCGAATTTATTCAGTGCGACAGAATTTAGCAGCAGCCATGAAACTATCTATTCTTTGTTCCCAACAGTACTCGATACGCAAATTTAATTTTTCGATCCTCCTGTTGAAAGTCCCAACAATACTTAAATACCAACGGTCTCAACAATACCAAAAGTTTTATAGGTGCACACCGAAAAATTATTGTGTAATATTGGTCGAATAGTGACACTCTCATGTAGCACTGATACGACCTTTTACCCGGCCAAACTTCAAACTGAGTAAGAGTATGATCCACACATGGACAAAAAGTACATCACTATTTGGACAATATCTCGCTTATTCCTCTGAATGTGATAGACGATCGCATGGTTAGCGCTGGTTCAGCCTTAATTTTGGACGAGGCGGGGGCGTTCGCCACGTCTAGAGCGTCTGGGGATGCGACCGGAACCTTTCTAATGAATTTTTTGCTTCATTAGCAACTTCCCGGTCCCTTGCTTCATCTCTGCTCGTCTGGCTCCTTTTAATGATTTGCGTGGCTCTTCCTGGAGGATTTCTTCCGTCGAATTTTTTCCTCACCAATTTTTTATTCTTTTAGATATAGTTACTTTTATCCCAACCGGGCTCAAAAAAGATCATGAAGCTTCGTCGAGCGGGGCTCAGACGAATATAAAACAAAATGTAATAGAGCCATCGTTGAAAATACGGCAGAATAAACACACAACCGGATTACCTGCACACTTAAGTTGGGCAACAATAAAAAATAACCACATACATAAGCATGAGAAGGTACAGCTTAATAAAATGATTACAAAATAATAAATTCAATATGAGAAGGCATTCGATGGCACATATATAATAGCAATAAAAGTGAGCCAGCATTTATTTCACCTGATGTATTTCACAACCAAAATTGAATGACGACCAAGCGATAGTTCTTAGATGTGGTTAGTTGCAAAATTTCAGATAGTAATGACGTGATCGCCTTGACTGCCGCTTGCTTTAGAAGGAAAAGGCAAGCGAAGATGAGTACAACACTCGACGCTTGCACGGATGTTGCATGAACAGGAAAGCAGTCATCGGAAGTTGGCTGGCTCTTCATAGACTCTCACTCTCACCGCATCAAAGCTTTTATGGCTTCATGTAAGAAACCAAAACGGAAACGCCATAAAAACTACAGTCTTAGACTTTATAGCAGGGGCCATACTTTCAAAACTCGCTAAGTGAACTTACGCTCTATTTTCTTGTCTATGATTGGTAGATTTAGCTTGAGAGGCCGTCAATGATTGGCTGATGAACTTACGATCTATTAACTTTTTTGAAAGTATATGCCCAGGTCTCTACACTATTGCTGCAATGCTAATACCTGACTATTGTTGGGCAGGGAAACTTTGGAACTCACGCGCTTGTATTGCAATTTAGCTCCAACATTTCGAGGAATATAACTTATTCGCGAAAATTTATACCCTCTGCTATCATTCTAAAATCGGTCTGGACTAAAAATTACATCGAATGATGATATTCAAATCATGTACAGGAAATTAATAACGCTGCAGAACAATTCACGACATCCGCCATCAGTTCTGTTCATACGATAGAGAAAGCGTGTACTCTAAGCAGATAAATAACGCCCTTAGAAATCTTGCACGTCACATCGTACACGAGTTATTTGTCCGCTCTAAAAATATTCATTTGAAAGGAAACTTAGACCAAGAAGAGTACAGTTGAAATAAAATTAACACAGTAGTTCTTTTTATGTAGATGTCCACTCACAATAACCAATGTGTCATAATGCCCAGTTAGTGACAAACTTTCTGCTCGTAGATCTCATGCGCACTTCTGCCGGGAAAAAACTGGGTCAGGTTGAATAAAAACTGGGTCAGGTTGATGATCCAAAAAAACCAAAGAATTTCATCGCTATGTGAACAAAGATTCTCATTTCTTTGAGTGTAAAACAGGGCGGGGATTAGATCACAGAGGCCTTCTGTTGCATGGCAGCTGTCGTAACAATTATACGAGGACATTTTTCCAGCGCACGAGATACGTGAGAATTCTAGAGAACAAGTTTTTTGAATGCATGTATAAAATACCTTACAGTTGCTATAAATAAAAGCAACGTTTATAAATTGACGTGAGGAAAAAAACAAGATAAATAGTTTTTCTTCTGTAACTTGCCCCTTCTGGTCAATACGCTAGAACTAACGTTATTTTCGGATCTCAAGGCAGAAAAGCAGCCATAAATTGCACGGAGTTCCGCTGTATGCAAGGTTCAGTGTTCCACGTTCGCCCAAAATTTAACGAAGGTTCTTAACTTAAAAGTCAGATCGTATGTGTAACGTCTAATCGTAAGTTCATCGTGCTGCACTCTGGTAGTTTAAGCAATGCGGAAGTAATCCTGCGCTACGCTTTTATTAAAAAAATCTACGTTTAGATGTCTCGAAGTGTTCTTACAAGCGTATATACAATTCATAATAACCGAATAATTAAATTTGTCACCTTGCATCAAGATCTATTAAAAAAGAAAAAAAAAAGTCTCTCTAATTTTCCAAAGTCTAATCAATTGAAGTCTAAGTTAACCTCTTCACGGATATACTGGAATTTTTAAAGCAAAATCCCCCATGCATGCACCTCGGGTGCATCGGGATCATCGTAGGAGCTGAGACAAGGGCACCAGTGATAAACAGGAGCAGTTATAAGCGTTCGTCGTCAGCCAAAACTGGGGCGGCAAACACAAGCAATTCCAGGCGAGATTATTCAGTCACTCTTAACTTGTAAACGAGAGCAGCTTGGGACTTAACGTACTGGGGTCATACTTTCAAAATTTACTAAGTGAACGTAAGTACTTACGCTCTAATTTCTTGTCTATGATTGGTGGATTTTGCTTGAAAGCCGTCAATGATTGGCTTAAGAACTTACGATCTCTTAACTTTTTTTGAAAGTATAGGCCCAGGTATTCTTACCTGAAGTGAAAATTAACCTTACGATAAATTATTAATAACAATTGCTAATATAATCGAGATCGATTTGACGCATGCTTGCATGACAATACAAGGAAAATTTCACCGCAAGACATGAGACGTAGACATCAACCCACATCCCTAGACATCAGTGGAGATAAATTTCTGTGTAAATTGTAGGAGGTTCAACATAATCGAGAGTTGATATGAAAACTGTTCAAGTCCATGAGTAAACAGGGCCTTCATACCATCATACCAGAATGTCAGGGAATAATAGAGTCTCGTAAAACATTAAAAGATGCACACCAAAAACACTGGCACGGATATCCAGCAAAAATAGGGGCGGAGAGGCGTGATATTGAGATTAGACACCAGTGAGGTGTTGCGAAAACAGCACACAGATCATCACAGACTTATGATCATCATAGGAGTGAGCTGAGTGCTGCCTCAATTGTGTGCAGATAGTTCAGTAGATTTAGGATCCCATAGAGGCAGGCGAGCTAAATATATCATGCGGAGCCATGAAGCTACAAAAGCTCTGACCGAATTGTCCTTACAAGCCGCCCCTGAGGACTCCTTGCATAGCCGCCCTGGTATGTATACGGCCCTGGATGGTGATGTATACGGCCCTGCATGATGACGTATAGTACGGCCCTGCAGGATGATGTATACGGCCCTGCATGGTAGTGGGCCTACGATACCCCCCTTACGATAATATTGCATGGCCTTCAACTCCCAGAAAAATTAGTGAGACTTTCACTAAATAGCGATGTAGTTTCTGCGATTGTGTGGATTATCCTAACCAGGGCAGGTCCGCAAATGAGCGTATCAGTGCTACGTTAGCTCTCTTCTCGTAATGTGAGTGGGAAAGCGCGTCACTATTTAAAAAAAATACATGTATATACTGGAATGAAGATCCAGCGATTTACGATACACTGCTAAGTAAACAACAACAGCCTGCGCGATACTTGATCAATGCAATGACGACTGTAGTTCAAAAAACATGCAACGAAGTGATACAAGACACTTAAATATCAAAAATGCATTAAATAAATGAGAGCAATTTTACACGGTTGCCTGCAGAACATTCCATAAAGATACAAAAGCCTGTCAATAGAGAAAAAAATTCATTCAAATAAAGTAACTCATCCAAGTAAAGTAACTCATCCAAGTAAAGTAACTCATCCAAAGGTGATGTATACGGCCCCGCAGGGTGATGTATACGGCCCCGCAGGGTGATGTATACGGCCCCGCAGGGTGATGTATACGACCCTGCAGGGTAGTGTGTGTATACGGTCCTGCAGGTGATGTATATGGCCCTGCATGATGATGTATACGGCCCTGAATGATGATGTATACGGCCCTGAATGATGATGTATACGGCCCTGCAGGGTGATGTACACAGTCCTGCATGGAAGTGGGCCTACGATCACCCCCTACGATACCATCGCTTGGCCTTCGACTCCCAGAAAAATTAGTGAGACTTTCACTAAATAGCGATGTAGTTTCTGCGATTATTTGGGTTATCCTAACCCAGGTTGGTCCGCAAATGAGCGTATCGGTGCTACGTTAGCTCTGTTCGTATTGTGGGTGAGAAAGAGCGTCACTATTTGAAAAATTTTGAAATTTTGAACACTATTTGAAAAAAGACACATTTATTTACTGGAGTGAAGAAGCAAAGATTTGTGATGCACTGACAAATAAGCATCAACAGCCTGCGCGATACTGTCAAAGCAATGACGACTTTAGTTCAAAAAACATGCAACGAAGTGATACAAGACACTTAAAGATGAAAAATGCATTAAATAAATGAGAGCAATTTTACACGACTGCCTGCAGTGGACTTTGATCGCAATTTTACACGATTGCCTGCAGAACATTCCATAAAGATACAAAAGCCAGTCAACAGAGAAAAAAGTTCATCCAAGTAAAGTAGCTCATTCAAGTAAAGTAACTTATCCAAATAAAGTAACTCATCCAAATAAAGCAACTCGTCCAAATAAAGTAACTCATCCAAAGCTGTGCACTTGGCAGCGAAGAGGCAACCGCAGCGGGCGGTGCAGCACACGGCACGCGGCAGTGAAGTCTTGTCGAGTAAAATTAAACGACGCGCCTTGTGATCCATCAGACTTCGCGGGAGAAAGGGTGAACCCGACAAGATGTTAGACCGTCCCGCATCATGAACCCGACACGATGTTATTCATTACTCTGCATCATACGCGAGAAAAATGAACTCGACACGATGTATTCACTCATCCCGCATTTGTTTAATATGCATTAAGGCTAAATCCATTCATCCAATCATCTTTGAGGTGCAATAAAAGCTTAACACTACGATAAAAAGTTTTCGAGATGCTACTGCCGTTATTTCAATTGTTTATGGTCCATCTCGTTCATATAGAAGGAAAAAGATTTGGCGTTCGAGGTGTCATCGTACAACGAGAAAAAAAAGTGCTTTTAAGATTAATTTTGATGAAATTAAAACTTACGGAATTTGTACGAGTTATTTAGACACGGATTTGAATAGTCGAAGATATGACATGCCTTTCAATGCATGAACTGTCAATCAGAAAAAAATAACAATTGAAATGAAATGCGGTCTAATAAATCTGATTCATCGAAAAATTATTTTGTAGAATTTGAGACTTTGATCGCAGATTATGAATATTTTGTCCTTTGGTGAGTTATCCTGACCCACTCTTGCCTGGCTCATGGTGGTTATCCTGCAGAAAGTGTCACTAAAGATACTAAAGATATTTGGACAATAACACCCATTAATTTTCTTAGTGTAACGATGATGCACAAAGCTGAAGACCCATGCAGAACGTGGGACGCAACGAGCTCACGGCCTCCATCCATTAGACGTGACGGCACATTTGCTCCCTAGTGAAGACTTCATGTGTAAATCGTGGCAAGACTATAATAGACTAATAACTAATCTGTCAAAAATACGATAAAATCGTACTAGCACAACACCAAAGTTAAATAAAAATATGGAAATTGTTGTTCATGGGAATTACTTAGAAAATAATGAGGAAATTAATCTTTTTTTATTTTTTTAATCGAACCCGACACGATGTTAGTCATCACCCCGCATCACCCCGCACATGGGAGCATAAAACAAAAAATATTAAATCAGTACTCACTGCAGCTAGTGAATGACAGAGAGCGCATTTTCTCAGTCACGGACGGACGGACATGACGTGCACAATAGCGCCCTTTTTTCCATAAATGAGGAAATGCGCTAAAAGGAGGAGCCTACCACACCTACGCACACTCTAATCGTTTATTTAAAAGATACGATATATTATAACACGCGAAGTTAATTCGAGTTCAAAAATTCCTACAAATGCCTGAAACTCGTACATCGGAGTCGGAGAATCGAACTAAATGTTACACACATGAGTTATATTCTCATACGTCGACTCAAATTATTTGGTTTTCTTTCAAACAACCAATATATTTCAAATTACTGAGGGTAGTCGGGATTTTACAACGCTTTGTCTTTATATATTTATGTATGTGTCTTTATAACGCTTAGTCTTTATGTATTGATGTATGTGTCTTTATAACGCTTTGTCTTCGTATATTTATCTATGTGTCTATATAACGCTTTGTCTTTATATATTTGTCCATGTGTCTTTATAAAGCTTTGTTTTTTTTTGAAAGTTTTTTAGCGTTTTTTCAACTGCAGATCGAGAACACGACGACAATCAGCACAGTTTGAAGTACCCGGCATGGATCGAATCTGAGATCTGACGCAGCGCTAGCACGTAGACTTTCACTGATACCATACAGAGGACTAAATACCGCTATACCTAGGACCAAATTACAATTCAAATTAAGAATAACCAAGGGAGTGCGAGGAGAGATCTAAAACTAGAAAATTTACCACTGTATAGGAATGGTGAAGACGTTTTACGAGTCATTACGGAGTAAAAATAATAGATATTTTGCATTGAAGATACATTTCGTGGCTGATACGCTAGTATCATGAGTATCGCTGTGCCTGGATGCAAATCCTAAATGTAACTTAAGCTGGAAATTATGAATGCAAATCAAATTAAATGTCTGTTTTAAAAGACTTTATTGAAAAATTCACAACGTTTTTGTTTAGTTGATATGGTAGTGTATGAAATTATGAAAACTTGATCGATATAAGTGTTCAAAAGCGTGAATAGGTGATACTATCCTAGTGCATGTAGGTAACATAGTATGTGCTTTGTAGATAGTTAAAGTTTAACCCAAAAGAATGAATTGATGCGTAAGAAGGAGGCTACTATATACAGAGGGCAGGAGTTCACAGGAAGTGACTAATAAGCTTTCACTCTTCGGCTGCATGCAACTCCATTACAAATCAGAGACGAACCCGGGACTTCCTCCAATGAGGAACGTTCATCGTGCGGGACGTTCCTCGTGCTCCTCAAAATATGTTCCTCAAAAGAACGCTCCTAAAAAAATGTTCATCAAAAAATGCTCCTCAAAAAAAACGCTAGTCAAAAAAAAAAACGCTACTCATACGGAATGTTCCTTATAAAACCGTTTCTCATACGAGACGTTACTCGTATAAAAGACATAAAAGAGCCACGAAAAGTCTATCACAGATCTTCTGAAATCAAGTCGTAAAATATGTTCAGAATACAGTGGTGCTGCTAAATTCATTACATCATGAATGGCCGGGCAATGTGCTAACTGTAATGGCCATTTCATTACATTCTGAAATTAAGAAATACTTACTAGATGTAATGGCCGTGCATTGTACTGACATAACATCATGAATTAAGTCGTTAAATGTGTTTCAACATTCGTACCTTGCACTACGAGAATCGCACCCTGAGCCTGATTACTTGATCAAAAGTAGATTCATAACCTAAAGCCTTGAGTACTCACTGCTGCCGGTGAAGCGATGCTCGATATGCACTGCACATTCTTACCTGAGAAGAGAATAAAATGTCAATCGATGCAAACAAATTATGAAATTAGCTTTAAATGATAAAAATGAAATGGTAGTAAAAATATTACACAACATTTTATAAGTAATCGGAAGCAAACAGGAGAACTTTAATTTAGATAACAATATTTATATTGTTAATATATATTTATATATTAACTAACTAACTAATTTATTAACTAATTAACTAATAACTAATTTATATATTAACTAATTAACTAACTATATATATTAACTATTAACTAACCCCCAAATATTTGCAATGGAAATTACAAAGTAATGTTAGACTTGTATACAATTGTGACCAAATATATTCGATAGTTCAGCCTTCACATTTTCATTGGTATTTACGAATAAAACTAAAATTTTATACAATTGTCAACACATAGGATACATCGTACGCAGCAATTATGGATCATAAAAATCAGTAATTTTGAAAAAATGTTACTAAACATCTCATATGTCTCCACTATTCAAAATTACAATCTTTGTCCTAAAAAATCCTAATCCTTATCCGATAATCCCGAAATCCTTTGTCCTATCGCCCGGCAAAGCGTTGATATAGAAGGGTCCCCGAAATTTCACAAAAAATTACTGCAGAAAATTCTCAAGCCACACCCTCGAGCCTGGCTAGCATTTGAGCCGCACCTCGCTGCGTGACAAGTCAGTCTTAATCCTTCTTGCCGACTACAAATTACAAGAAATTACATGAAAGCCAGCCAAAAGTACATTTGGTACTTTCATTTTACTTTTAATAACATACTACTTTATTACATTACTTTACTTTACTTCAGTTTACTTAAATATTGCTTCACTTTTAATAACTGCGAAGAAATTTTATTTAGAGTTGAAATGAAACCTTACTTGCGGGGATTGCTGATAAAATTCACTATAATTTATAATTGATAATGAAAATTTGGCTTTGTATAGCGAATATACATAATTACGACTCGTAATGCGTTAGTTTTGCTTTGTGTTTCTCAATTGTATGTGTGCGTACAGAACATTTTTGTATTCATTTTTGTTTATTCATCAGAATAAGTTCCGCAATGATCATGGGATTTATTGTGCACTGATTAATTAACGGTTTGATTTCTAATGCTGACGTAGTTGCTCAGATCAGAATTCGTGGCAACCCTTAATTTTAGATTCACCTAAACATTCCAGGCATTCAAGAATTTGAAAAAAAATGTTGAAATAAAAAGAAATTTTCCCTTTAGAAACGTGCTTCTGAGACTTCCTCTGTACCGGTAGGTATATTCGGGAAGTTGGCATGCAAGATTTGGCATGACAATATTTGGCATGACAAGAGTTGGTATGACAAGAATTGGCATGACCAATGCCTGCTGATAACACTGCAGTTATAAAATAAGAAGAAGGAATGAAAAATATTCCGATTCCCGAAAAATTCTCAAGCAGGAAGTTCAGTCAAGACCATTTCATTGTTAAGATGTAATATTCAAGAATTAAACTTGTAAGTAAACCCAACGAAACTTTAAATGTAGCTCTTTGTAAAAAAGAAAGAATTAAAACGCTATCTTTAATACTTTTTACTTTGTGATTTTTTTAAAAGAGTAAGTTCCCACGCCGCACCCTGTATATCAAGTTAATAAATAATATTAGGCAGGTTAACATATTCGTACTCCGGACGACGCCACCAATGCCTGCTGATAACAATTCAGTTAAAAAATAAGACGAAGGAATGAAAAATATTCCGATTCCCGAAAAATTCTCAATCAGGAAGTTCAGTCAAGACCATTTCATTGTTTAAAACGAAAGAATTAACGCTATACGTTAGATTATTGCTGCGATCCTTGGTCACAAAGAGAGGAATTATGAATTGCAAACGAATTTATTGGGAAGGAAAAGTTAAAACGAAATCACTAGGAATGATTGTCATGGCTATAAATGAACAAAAAGTCTAGAATTCTAAAAATGTTTTAAAAAAACAAGTTCATGACCTTTCATAAGGAACAGTACGGTGAAAAATATTGTCTAATCTAACCAAAAATGGCTTTAAAAAATTCGGCACTGAGACTGATCTATGAATTCTAAACCAGAAACAGTGCAAGGCACAAGGTGCAAAAGATTTTATTTGTCACGCACAATTTCAGGGCAAAGAACAAGCTCGAGCCAAAATGTTATCAAACAAAGGGGATTCTTTGTTCCAAATTCATTTCCGGAAAACCCTAAATAGAACAAAAATATTAGTGGCCATTTCCTTCCCCGAATGAAATCCTGAAATCATTCCTTCTTTATCAGAACTTAATAGTCTATCAGTGACTCCTGCATTCTGCGTGCAACTTCAAAGCAAAACACTCGGATAAACATGCAGAAAATGTTATTGACATTTCAGAAGATATTTAATAACGTTTGAAGACGATCATTCCATACGCAGCCAGTTAGGAGCGGACTACAAATCGGTCGTCCTAAAAATTTTTCTAGTTAAGTAAAGCATGTAAAGCAAAATACGCAGAGTAACATTATCAATACTAATTAAGTTCTGGGATTCACTAGAACAATCATGCAGAAAACATAACGAAGCCTGAATAAAATCGTTGCGTCGTACTGTACAATCAAAAGTCGCTGAAGTACACGTACGTAGCGGCCAATTTCTCGTCTGTGATTGGTGCATCTAGCTTATAAAGCCGTTGGTGATTGGCAGATGAAATTGCGAACTATTTTTGATAGCACAGTACCAAGAGTTGGTCTGACAAGCTTTGGCATGACAAGAGTTGGCATGACAAGAGATGCTATGACAAGAGTTGGTGCGACAAGTGTTGGTATGACAAGAGTTGGCATGACAAGAGTTGGTATGACAAGAGTTGATATGACAAGACTTGGCATGACAAGAGTTGGCATGACAAGAGTTAGCATGATAAGAGTTGGCATGACAAGAGTTGGCAAGACAAGAGTTGGTATGACAAGAGTTGGCATGACAAGAGTTGGCATGACAAGAGATGGCATGACAAGAGTTAGCATGACAAGAGTTAGCATGACAAGAGTTGGCATGACAAGAGTTGGCATGACAAGAGATTTTGCACATTTTAGCATCACACACTCGCAATAACAGTAGCAACAAAACTAGTTTTTGCAAAAATGTATACATTTAAAATCTGACAGACTTAAAGATTGATATTCAGGGATAACTACAACAAATTCAAGCGTACACCTGAGCGAAAAAATTGGCGCGAGCCCCAGGTTATGTGCAATTTTCTGGTCCTCTGGAGTGCCTTTCTCTCCCGGTCAAGGCATAATGAAACATGTCAAGTCTCATAGAAAAAACATCCCTTACTTATTAACGCTTGACAGTAAATTTTACGACCCCGTGTTTGAAATAACAAAAAAATCCATCGCGAAGGTATTGCAACTATACCCCAATATCTCTGATCTTATATTTATGGAACATATTATAGAAATAAAATCATGAGGCAAATATGACGTGTTTTAAATGATTAGATTTGCCAAGCTTATAGTTATTTATATAGTTAGCGGCAAATTTGCCAAGCTCATAGTTATAAGAAAGACAAAGTATGGCATCTTCTGTTCGATGGCATCCTTACCAAATTTTGTTGGTCTGCTAATTAGCAATGAAAATCTATGTTTATGTGTGAGACAAACAAAGTTATTGCGCTGCGTTGTAAACGCAGTTCTGTATCGAAGTTAAATTCGTCTTACTTTGTCCAGATATTATTCAATTCAAAATATTCTTACCGGAAACGTAGGAATATTTTTATTTTCAAACACGACATTGATAATAATTTATAAAAACACGACATTTATTTGTCGTGTATCAATGGGTTTGAATTCGACTCAAGTGATAAAAAATAATTCATGCTTCTCCTCGCAATGTCATAACCCGATAATAACGTCAATAACCGAACATATTACCCGCCCACAATGCATTTTAAAAAGAATAAGGCAGCCCGATGCTCAAATTTGTACCTAATGAACAGTAAAAGGTTCGCACGGATTGCATCGTGACCCAGCGATCCTAACACGACCAAGATACCATCAATGGCAATACAAACCGAATGTTCGACAAACCAAATATGCATAAAATAGCAAGTAATAAGTGAGGAACTTTGATCAGATTCAGCGGGCGACATGCCGACCAAAGTCGCATATAGTGAGCAGGCTAAGTTCATCGCACATTCTAGTCGACAGGTTGCGCAAATAGAGAAAGATAACTTTTTATATTATTTATGTAGAAGATTATAATATATCAAATATTAAAACATAACATAAAATTTTCTCTGGAAGTTTGTTTTTAAGATTGAATTGAACCCTAGCGGCCCAGCATATAGCAGGTAAATATGGAACGATAAAACGATTCGTGTGAGACAAATTTCAAGCTCGATGCATTTCTGCTCCACCCAGATGTCCAGTTTTATCAAACCCGTAAATTGAGAGGAAAATTGGAAGGACTACAAATCCTTACAGCTGGAAAGCATTGCATTGTTTAATAACCGTCGGGTTATTTACAGTCACCCTCCTAGAATATCACATTAATATGATATCCATTAGTAATTTCTAATGAACTAAACGTGCCCGGCCAAGACGATCACATAACGGCATACGGTTGCTTCGTGAGAGCATAAAATTGGTCGTCATGAAATTTGTGTTTAAATTACTCTTAATAAATTATCAATTGTTGTGATAGACGAGAAGGGACAGTTTTTAAATAAAATACTAATAATCCTGCCACGAACTGTGAACAATATCCCGTGTGTTGCTCCAAGAACCTTCATAAACAGCCCCGTGAAATCCAAGGCTTCGTAATTTTAGAGGCTTAATTTAGAGTTGCCAAGCGTGTAAAAAACACCACGTGACTTTAGAAGGCACAAGCGACATTGCCAACTGAGAGTCGCCGGTCGTAGCTGAGCTATGAGGAAGTCCAAAACAACCCTGCGCTAAGTGACGACGTAGGAATAACATTGCAGTTAACGCCGAGTTCGGATCGCGCGTTAACTGACGCCGTAGGAATAACATTGCAGTTAACGCCGAGTTCGGATCACGCGTTTACGCCCACTGAGCCGCGTCAGCGTATCTGGTGAGTGACATTATAAGGCAAGCAACAGCTTGGAAAGATCGATGGCTGTGTTATACTGACGTGGAGAATTGTGGTTATAGTGATAAGTTGTGTCGTATACTGACGTGGAGAATTGTGGTTATGGTGATAAGTTGTGTCGTATACTGACGTGGAGAATTGTGGTTATGGCGATAAGTTATGGCGATAAGGCGTTTTAATAAAAGTAACTAGGACTTGATAAGACCGAAGACTACACGACTCATCAGAAACCGCTAATGGCGTGACAGAACTAACTAAGTTATAAAAAAACCAAACGTGGTTCAAATTAACTATTTGTGACATAAATATCGCCCTAAATACAAATGCAATTAATACATCATGATTAAAATCAAAATCAGGAACGTCGATAAATGAGCACGGACTTCAGCCGAAGACTGAACTATACATAGTACATAGAAATGATCGGGGGAGCTCAAGCAGAAAGCTGCCATTACCGTAGGATAAATAGGATAAAAATAGGATAAAGCTGTCAGATAGGATAAAATAAGAAAGCAGACCACAATAATCTCAGATACAATAAAAAGTTAAAGTGGATCAACATAATCTCTGATACGATAAAGGAGAAAGTAGATCAATGTAATCTCAGATACGATAAAGGGAGGAGGATTTAATATAATCTCAGATACTATAAAAGATGAAGCAATAACCTCTTGATAATTAAAAGGAACGCGGATCACCATATTCTACGATACGATAAAATAAGACGTAAACATAATAAACATTTTTTATACCAACGATGAAAATAAGCTCAAAGGCTTATTATTCGCTAAAATCACGACGACTTAGTTAATGTAAATGAATTAGTTAATCTTTCTTCGTATCTCATAACTAAACAAACCGTGCAGTTGTTAATAACCGCAAAACTGATGCATTCGAGTGAGTACTGAACCGATTATAATTACGGCATTAATACAAATATACAAATTACGGCATTAGAGATATCAAGAAACATGCAGCACAAGCATGTGCGGTAATATACTGCACCATCAGTTGCCATCACACTTGCAGCACAAGCAGTTGCCATAACACTTGCAGTGCTAACGCCTCACCGTAATTACGCAACACGGTAATGGCAGGGACACATTGTCTCGCGGAAACTTTCTACCGCAAGGAGAAAATTCGAACGCCTCGCCACAGCTGACGGCCACCGACATATACACTCAAAATTATAAATGGATCATATTGTCCAATGACGTATTGTCCAATGAGTGCAAGAAGCGCGCCGAGAAGCACCTTGTCGACAAAGCAAGTCTTCAATACGCGTGAAAGCAGCGCCGGGCTGCGATCTAATAGTAACTTTCGACTTGCATAGGTAGAATTGCGATCAGCAAAAAAGCCTATAGCGGGATTGTAACAGAAATACTGCTTAAACAAGTGAATCTTGCGAAGAATTCGTGTTTAGAATATAGAGAAGTTCAATTTAGTATCATTTTGCATTGGGATCAATCAAAGAACGGAGTTTGCAAACCAATTTCTTTTTTGCTAAACAGGAAAGGCTAATAACATTATAAGCCATACCATAAAATTACAAGATTTAACATTCACATAAATATCGTATATAAATATAAATTTTGTAAAGCATGGATGGATCCTGATCCAAAACTACGCGAAGTCTGAGAGCAGACTTGACTGAAGGCCACAAAAACATACAACTGTGCAGAGTTTGCTGCACAATTGAAGTACACGCAATTGTAAATATATACCTTTTCATAGACAAATAACTTTGATGAAAAATACGATCATGAAAGTACATATTGTAAAAATGGCTCCCTGACAATTGAAAAAATGTAATGAGTTGAATAATTATTTGTAAGCAATAATCAAGAATAAGACAAAACCGAATCATGAGAATTGCTTCTATTATTGGCGAGATTTTAATGTAAAATAAGCGTTATTCTCAGGGCGATAATTAATAAAGCTCGGCAGAAGGTCGGTCACACAGTTTGTCGCTCGAGCCTTCACACGCGAATCGTCCATCACGACGTTACTTGCGCTCCATGCCCTGTAAACGCTGGTAAATTGAATGAATGCTGCACTACTAACTGTAAACGCTGGTAAATTGAATGAATGCTGCACTACTAACTGTAAACGCTGGTAAATTGAATGAATGCTGCACTACTAACTGTAAACGCTGGTAAATTGAATGAATGCTGCACTACTAACTGTAAACGCTGGTAAATTGAATGAATGCTGCACTACTAACTGTAAACGCTGGTAAATTGAATGAATGCTGCACTACTAACTGTAAACGCTGGTAAATTGAATGTATGCCGTACTACTAACTGTAAACGCCAGTAAATTGAATGCGTGGCGCTATATTTCAGGCAAACGCCGGTAAATTGAATGGGCGGCACTGAATTTCTTGGAAACGCCAGTAAAATGAAAACGCGGCGCTGAATTTCAGCCAAAAACTAGTAAACTGAATGCATGACTTAGAAGTCACCACCAACCTTAAATTACCACCAACGTTATTAACTTTTATAAGTGGCACACAATGCTGAGACAACGCAAGGACATTTAATGAGTGACAGGCAATTCGCTGTGAGCCCTAGTAAATATACTCAATATGCACGATATTTACAACTAAAATAAGCTACGAAACCTTTCCAACACACATCATAAAATTTGATACGTTACTGAAAATTTCTTGTATGAAAGATGAAATATGAAATTTCATGAAAGATGAAAGATGTCTGAAATTTCTTGTAAAATTTCAATAAATCGAGTTGATGAACAAAAATTTGCTGCAGTCAACAATACTGTTTTTAAATTTTACGATCACAGAATAACGAGCGGTACGAGTTAATTAAAGGAGCAGAATTCAATAATTTCAAAAAATGTAAGTAAAGTACTGACAAATAAGGCAAAAATGTAAGACAGATTTGATGCACCAACGAATAAGAGAACAAGAATAACTCGAGTATTTGTTTTACCTTCCAAAGCCTCAATGTGCGAGTAGCAACAATTAACGCACGCATGAAAAGACAGAATTTAGAATTGCTAGAGCGTCAAGAAGAACACATCGAGAGGCTGAAACGTATACGGAAAGACCAGGGAAATATAGTACCTTGTGAATAATTTAAAAAATCACTTTGAAAATGGAAACTTGAATGCAACGCTCGTCCCAGTCAAATACAGACGAATCAGTTTGGCATAATCCGTAAAAATTTCACCATTCACATGATATATTAAAAAAGTTATCATTTGAAAAAGTTTAGTAAGTTACTAAAAATATACTTGAAAGTTTCGTTCGAGCAGCTCTCAGGAAATAGCGTTTCAGTCATTTCTCGCTCACGCGCACCCGACGTTTGGTTCATTTCTGCAACCGCGCGCGTGGGGTTTGTTTATTGTAGTCCAAGTTCCAACAGAACGAAGCAATTGTCTGTTATCGCCACTTAACAAGAACCTGCTCGCTTGTTGTTATCACAAGTAACAAAACACAACTGCGCAATTGACAAGATAACACTAAATTGCAGAAATTCCCCTTGTCAGCGTCAAAAGAAGCAAGGATTCCGGATAACATACCGAGCAAAAGTTTGCTTGGCTTGCGTACGTGCAGCGATCAAAATACTAGAAAGCTATTACGATTCGCCGTCACCTCAGTAAAGATGGCACTGCAGTCGTAACAATGGAGTAAGTCCAGGGTTTCCGTTCGATGAGGGAAAGTTAAGGCGCTAGACAGAAAGTTTTCGTTCAATAACACGAGTGTATCCGTCAGAACAATAAGCACTTCTGACGGCAAAAGACTAAAGCGCGTAACGCTGCTCTGCCTCAACACTTTCTCCTTCATGCTCTGGATGACGTTGTGAAAATTCCCGACGTTTGGGACACATATACCACCATACAGTTCATAATAATTTGTAATCCCCATTTTAGAGAGGAAATAATGAAACGAAATTTAGTTACCGTTGCCGGCATCGCGTAACGCACTGATCAAATGACACTAAGTTTCTAATTTTACTACACGTATGAAAACATTAACCATTAACGTATCAATTTTTTTCTCCTTCGAACACACACACCAAAATTTGCAATGAATTGACTGTCCGTTAATGATATTCAAAATAAATCATAAGTTAGATAAGACATCCTGATCATCACGACTGAGATACATCATGAAGGCTAAGCGTATAATTCAATGATAACATTTTTCCCAGAACTCAAGACAGGTGAGCGTGTTCTAATATACGATATGCATTGAACATGGCTCATGCATGACTCTAGTTACCGAGTTAGGATATACTTTAGATTGAAAAAACAAGTACTTAAAAGAATTTCCATCAAATGAGAATAAAATCCACTAGGGCACTAAGTGGAAATAAATAAAAACTATAAAATCCACACTATAAAATACACACTATAAAATCCACTTTTGCCCACTAATAGGGCAAAATATACTGCGAGCAAATATTGATTCTAGAACAAATAAATTCCCTGAGTGGTCTGCTACATAAACCTACAGACCACTCGTCCTTGGACTTGAGTGCGCGCACAATTTACTCGCCTCTCCCAAATCAGAAACCCTATAAAAATGTGCGCCGGGAAATTTCATTGAAGGAATCTCATGGCCCGAATGCGCGAGGGTTTCCTTATATGCGACTTCCATGTTTGTTAAGATCAGCGGCCTTCACACGGACAGCGGAACTGGCAGGCCGTACGTGAAAATGCTGACGGTACGCAGACCGCGGTCACGCCACTTTAAACTATATAGAACGTGAAATAAGGAAACGTACGCTTTAACATCATATTCTAAACGCAAATAACTCGTTTCTGAGCCCTTGGAAATTTTGCTAGCAAGCGACCGCGTGATTTTTCGAAATAACGACGAAGAACTGGAAACAATTAAAGTAGCTCGTTTAATATCAAATCAAGTCTTGTGCACAGTTGTGAACAATCTTATAAGCTGAGAATTGATATTCATAAACGGGCAAAACTGTTATAGTAATTAATATGCGGAATGTAGCATAGTATGTACATTCATGTAATTTATGTACATTATAACATAATGGTTTTATAGCGCATCAACTATTAAACCATCTCGCAAGGGAATAACAAAATAAACATCATGCATACGATGGAAGATCTTGATCATTACAAATATCTTGAATAAAAAAGAAACGTGCAAAACCTGCCGGACAAGAGGTATAGCGTTAGCATCTCAGTGAGCCAAAAAAAAAACAAATAAAATGATAGGAGAACAGCAGAAGAAACGAAGATAGCTTAGATAGACGAGACGTGGCCAACAGCACAGAAAAAATAAGAGAGAAGATATATCAAAATATAGTATTATTAATGTCACTATCATTAATCAGTACCATTAGCACTTGAATATGTGCAGAGTATCCTTCCGAAAGCTACAACAACGTAACCCCACAATTGAGACCCGCAGTCAGATGTGGCGGTCTGACGTGGCCCTCAGGGGCTGTTCTTGTGGAACGTGAAATGGCATAAGATTTTTGATGAGAAAATAAATGCGTCACAAGACCTCTAGAAGCACCAGTAACGCAGGGATAACTTAGGTTCGAAGTCAGGAAACATACAAAACACATAATTTGGGAAAAGAACAAATCAACAAAAGTATTTAAAATTGAGTACAAACAAACAAATATATTTTCAAACACAAATAAATATCTACTTAAAAAACAAATATTTTTTTTTGCATAATGGTTTCCGTATTAATTTTTAGACAACTGATAGGTAATCACAATATAATGATTATGAGCACTTTTCATGTTTTTACATTCCGAAATAGCAAATTGCCTTTCAAGACTTGGGAAATTAGAATTATTATTCGAAAAAGTTAAAACTTACTGCAAAAGAACCACCTCAATCCCCTCAATGACCCGTGCAGTGTGTGAAAAATAATAATAAAAAAATCAATTGGCGAGAATTATATTTACTTCAAAACTTAATAGTCCCGGTTGAACGCAAGTAGGCCAGAAAACCAGTCCAACTTTAGTAATAAAATTAAAGTCGCTCGAGTCGCACGAATTCATACCGGTTCAATAGGTTCTTCGCATTAAAAAAAGCTGTCGTTGTAAGAAAGTGGAAGGTGCATGCATGAGTCACCAGCGCTAATCTAGACCAAGCCGAAGGCATAATGAAAGGCAAAAGAATGCGTCATTCGTGGTCATAACCTTTAGGCTGCCATGGCAGAACTCTTCTCAAACGAGACTCGTTTATAATTCATTGCGCGTAACTCTTCGATTCAATGCCCTGGACAGTTGTACTGCTCGGTATACTTGAGCAACATCTTACACCGCATTTCTTCCGCGTCTACATTCCCTAAACATATATAATGAATGAAACAGGTACTTTTGACACGAGCCCATTGAAATATTTTTCAGTCTATGAACTTTATTCATATATAATATTTGAAATAGTTTTCTGGACAATTTTTGCGATATCATAGGAATACAAACTTTTTGCGAAATATTGTATTGTTAAATTATATTTGTTACAAATCAAGAACAAGTGATCTGTTTATGACAATAAGTCAAGTTTAGCGGACGCATAAGAAATGATGAACGAATGAACAACTTTTCCCAGAATTGTTACACGAAAAATCCCTTGAGAACACTTCCGCTAATGTAAGAATGTATTAAACTTTGTATTGCATCATATTAAATAACTTCAACATTATTAAAACTGTTAAAAATTAAAATTTATGAACAGAAAACTCAACGACTCGTGAACTCTATTTGACACAAACAAAGAAACTGAACGCGCGCTGAACGATGGAAACAATAACGACAGCTGGCGTCTTTTCTGGTTTCACGCACGATGGTCGTCACGAAAGTTTTCACGCACGATGGTCTATAGAAAATATCGCAGTTTTTCAGGCGAAATGAGAACGTCTTCATGATGAGATAACCAAATCAATGTTGTGTTAGTAACTCACATTATTAATGCCACATATACGACATTTTTTGGCTCAACTGTTCGACACGAGTTTTTCACCTTCAACGAAGGAGGTAAAGCATGATTTCAACTCCACGCAAAGCTGTTAGAGGGAAGTGCGTACTGCAGCGGTGCGTACAGCAGCGGTGCGTACAGCAGCGGTGCGTACAGCAGCGGTGCGTACAGCAGCGGTGCGTACAGCAGCGGTGTGTACAGCAGCATACGAGCAAGGGAGACAAGGTGACAGGTCATACCGAGAGATAACCTCCCCTGCAGTCAAATGACGTTGAAACAACCTTGATTACGAGTTGATTCATTTGAATCAACTTTATTTCAACGCCAGATCGAATGAGTCGCAATCTGTAGTATCGGACTAAAAACATAGTTACGGGAAAGCAGAATTCTCAACAACCAAAATTTTCTATGCATGTTAGCGCTGTTAATACTCGTTCACAATGAAGCGATGTTATTCAAAAGTTGCAGCTCGTTTACACAAACGTAAAATCGAAACGCAACTATTCATTTTTTTTTTTTTCAAGAAAAACTGCAGTTTGCTATATTTCTGGTCTGGGGGCATAAAGGTGAAACTAAAACATCGTGCAATATACACTTATTAATTTCCAAAAAAAATGACTAAAAAGTAGTACAAATTTTCGTAACACGAGCTTCAAATTTGAGCTAATCCATAGCCACAAACGCTTTGAATACTAAGATGGATTCACCCTTCAAATGCAGGTTGACTCACTCACATCTACCTGACAGAATTACAAACTCTTGAACATTTTTAGCGCATTTTCTCATTTATGCACTATTGTGCTCGCCACTATTGCAAAAAAATGCACTATTGTGCTCACCATGTCCGTCTGTCCGTCCGTCTGTCCGTCTGTCTGTCTGTCCGTCCGTGACTTCATGTTTTCGTCGACGAGAAAATGCGCTCACTGTCACTCACTTCAGTGAGAACTGAGTTTTTTTTTTCAACGTACGGCCCCACACCGACAGACAGACGGAGTTACAAACTATTGAATATTTTTCATAGTACGGCCCCACACCGACAGACTGACGGAATTACAAACTCTTTAATATTTTTTTATTGTACGGCCCCACACCGACAGACTGACGGAATTACAAACTCTTGAATATTTTTTATAGTTTGGCCCCACACCGACAGACTGACGGAATTACAAACTCTTGAATATTTTTTTATAGTACGGCCCCACACCGACAGAGTGGACAGACTGACGGAATTACAAACTCTTGAATATTTTTTTATTGTACGGCCCCACACAGACAGACTGACGGAATTACCAACTGTTGAATATTTTTTATTGTACGACCCCGCACCGACAGACTGACGGAATTACAAACTCTTGAATATTTTTTATAGTACGGCCCCACACCGACAGAGGCACGAGACAGTGACGGGCAGCAACAGGTTCATCAATAAGGGTCTGTGGAATGCGTGGCACCGAAAGTTGGGTGCCTACAAGACGCGGTCTCGAGCCTCAGTGTGGTGTTAGTCGTCGTAGGGGTAACACGTGCTGCTCGCTGTAGTGACGCTCTTCACTGGGATTGACTGGTTTGAACTCGGCACGTGGATCATTACCTTAGCTTCGTTTAATCTCAAAGCAGTATTAATGCAAATAATTTTATTTCAAGGGATATCATCAACAGGAATATGTGTAGAACACAAGAATTACTTGCATAATAAGTAAGGAAACTAAAGCTAGTTTTGTAAATTATCTAGATTATATTCGCAGATAAATGAACTTTAAATTATTTCAACTGTGTTAGTTTGCTGCGGTGATGTTGATGCGCTAATAAAGCGTCGTAAAATATTTTGACAGTAAATGATCTTAAACGATTGATAAAGCAAATAACAAATAAAGGATTGTAGGATATGATGATGAAGAAAATTATACGTACACATAACTGTGATAAAATTAACTGTTTAGACGTTTTGGAAACCCTTGGAACTGTGATTTCAAAGTGCAATATTTTTCAGATTTGCAGATAACATGAAATGACAACAAAACTTTAGAAAAAAAATCACGTCAAAGCCTTATAGCTATCTTATAGATAAAAGAATCGAGTTTGTCTGGATTTTTTGTTGCATCACGAAAGAAAGTGTATGGCTATAAACTAAATAAGTTTATTAAGTGTAGCAGTGGTGCGTGTGTGAGAAGCTACTCTACGACAACAACAATTTGCTGAGAAGTAATTCATAATTGAAATAAAAGGAGAGAAGACGAAGATGACGTCTTTGTGGCGGTGAGTACATTACTACATTTATAAGTGAACAAACTGTGATGGATAAATAAATAATATGCAGAGGATATATCAGAGAAAAAGGAATATCACGCTAGCAATAAGATAACACATAACATCAACCCGCCTTACGTTCTTCACTTGCAAAAAACATTTCGTCCGAGATATCTTCATTAAAATTCATAACCAACGCAACACAGTTAAGTTCGACTTCATGCTTCATGATTCTATCTTTGGTTTTCAATTTATTGTATATAGAAACGGCAAAAGGGAGAACGTCTGAATATTTGGAATTACTAATCAGGACATACTGCATGATCAATATTAATAAGAATTTTCATAAAATATTTTATTGTTAATCAACTGTATTTTACATTACCTCCAAGCTTAATTAAGAGCAGCAGCGCCAAACAATCCACGATTCGAACAATCCGCGATATTTGAATTGCACCATAAATTGATTTTTTCAGTGCAGCGCAGCGTTTCATATTCTATTCCAGAACATTTTGTGGGCCGGACGAAAACTATCTATAAGGATTTTTAAATAATGAATTTATACCTGACAGGATAAGTAAGTAAAATACTCAATTTTATCGATAATAATTGCGTCCGTGTATATAATATAATTGCGTAATATAATATAATTGCGTCCGTGTATATAATATAATTGCGTAATATAATATAATTGCGTCCGTGTATATAATATAATTGCGTAATATAATATAATTGCGTCCGTGTATATAATATAATTGCGTAATATGATATAATTGCGTCCGTGTATATAGTTGCGTCCGTGTGTATAATATGTAAGTAAAATGCTACTTGATCATTCCGCTTCATGGAACGTTTTTTATGTGCGAAAAAAGTATTCTTCAAATGATGCTCACCGATGTGGTAAAAATTTACATGAAGCCGTCGCCTGACATTTTACATTCATATGGGCTATTCTTCGAGAGGAAACGTGGAAATAGAGAGTTCTCGACGTTTCATTTACAAACTTTCTAAACTTAAAAATTTTCAAGACTTCAGGGATTTCAACTCAAGAAATTTTGAAAAATTTCCCCGACTGATTTCCACGCACAATTAAGAAGGCCTATTTTATATTTCCATAGAGTTAGAAAAATAATCATTGCGGAAGTAGAAGGCTTAGGAAATGTTATAGGCTAGCATTGTGAGAGCTACCACCACATGCGAGGACCGAATGATTGCCATTTATGATCTAAATGAAAACCATCAGTTCCTTAGGAACTATAACGAGCTAACAGGCAAACCTAATAACCAGATTATCTAATAAGACGAGAGGCTTTTTAAGAGTCATTTGAAATATTACTTTATAGGAGCAGAGGTATGCTAATGCAAAACCATATTAAAGCTTGATCTTGAGTATGGGCAACATACGAAGGCTAAAAGTGAGAGCGTGCATAAGTTTTATTTCTGGCATGTAATGCGAAAAAAATTCACATGTTATCAAGCAAACACTGTAATTCGACATTTCAGGCATCATATAAAGAATTATCTCAACCTGTTATTTTCCAGTAAATTTTTCATATTACAAGCAAACGACGAGAAAACTCATATAACGGTAAGGCAAAGCTACCCTTTGGCATGGGATGACCTTTACGAGCAATGCGCTAGTGTGACACAAAAATATTAATTAAAATTATTTGGAATATCATAGCGCCATGTCGGTCTCATGAGCGTGAAACGCGAGACCGATCAAAATAGGCTGTAAAATTTCATTATTGAACGCGGTAAGAAAATCTCACTGCCTAAAGAAATACAAAATCAGAACTTTCAAATCCCCAACACAATAAAAATGTTAACCCAATTTTTTTAGTTCACCACATTTTAACTCAAACGTCAGTGTTATGACTACGACATCTGAATTTGAAACTTAACAGAGTAAAATACCATTCAAGCGAAAGAAGATACACTAAAATATGTCTGTAAGCGATCGCGCAGTGACAAGTTGTTCGAAAACTGGCTAATCGCATTTGTTTTAGGGCAGCAAAATAACGGGAACTGACCGACTTCGTCAAGAACAATACAGCACCGTTGGACACACACGGGAATTAGGTGACTTTCTTTCAGTGGGAAACAATTGCGTCGAAGTGAAATGTCAATATTAAAACCCACACTTAAGCATGACGCAAGAAAGTTATGGCCGCGTATTTGAACAAAGATGTAGAAGGTATCGATTTGAACGAGTCAACCTACGCACTTTTTCTCAGACTATGAAAAAAAATATCTTCTTTCTCTTGAACCTTTGTACGTACTCATTGCACAACGTTCTTTGGTGCTTAACAAAAGATCCGAATTATGTGTTGCTCATAAAACTTCTCCTTCGATGCCGGAACATAATTTCTTTAACAGAGAATCTTGGCCAACAAACGCGAGACTAAAACCAGATCGTCTGAGGTACACGAGAAGCGGCCACGACGAGTGAGATAAACGACTTCTTTAAAAAATGAATCCGATAACCGAAAAAAAATCAGAATAATTTCTGCGTTCAATAAATAATTATCAATGGGCAAATAATTTACTTTGAAAAATAACAGGAGAGCATGCCAAAACTATTCAGGTATTGAGAAATTACTGTTTTAGCAACAAAATTTTTTCTTGAAATAAACACGGGATTGTAAAAAAATCATTGGACAAATATAACTATAGATTAGAAAAGAAATTGAAAGATCCTGAATAATATTCCAAGTAACTCGGGGGAAATAAAATAATTAAAAATAAGCCCTGCTTGCAGCTTCCAGATCAAGTGACCAAGTGACATTATAGGGGAAAAAATGTGAAAGCTTCCTAGAAGAGTGAAAGTGAGCTTTCATTTAGAAGGTATAATGTACACCTAGAGTACGCAAATTAGGTAATAAATAATTAATAAACTGTAGAAATCATAAATTACGAGTTTTTAAGTTCCCGTCCATTTTTTCAAACCAATTACAAAATTTTACCATCGAAAAACGTTTAATATTTAATAAGATTTTCGATTAAAAGGTAATTCGGTTCTTCAGATTTCTTTTCACGACAGATAACCGGCTTTATTATACTTGAGTAGAAATGACTTTTCAAACGAATGTCCGACAAAATCTGCCACGAGAGATTTTTACATTTTGGCAATATTTAATCAGCTTTTCTAACGATAAAACGAACATATGGGGAGTTTTGAACTTGAAAAATCAGGTTTGAGTTTCCAAGGGCGGAAGAAAGTCAAAGTATCATTCTATTTAAGGAATAATATAAAATGCATCAGATTATAAGGGCGCAGGTGAATGTCACGCAGGTCCCCCAATCCGATCACAGTGATTGGACGAACTGTGTGCTCATCACAATGACCTCAAACGAGATGCCCTAACGTAATCATGAGCTCAAGTATAGCCTAGCCTCTGTTTGCGCTAGTTCGCTGAGCTGCATAGAATAATCTAGTCTCCTTGAAATTATTGTCTATTGTATGCGCAATAAAATACTTCAAACGTCGTTAGAAAAACGCAACTTGACAAAATATACGTCGATTCACTTGAAATAATCGAAGAGACTTTCCTAATTAAGTATGAAAAGCATGTTTCTTTTTCATTCGACGGTTTTTTGTGGCCGCAAAAATTGTTCCAGAATGGCAAAACGGTTTTTAGAAATTTGGAACATCGTATCTTAAAAGTTATATGAAATTAATTTTTGTACTTAATGAAGTCAATGTGCAACAATGAGGGAATATACGTGTAGGCAGTACAATGATAAACGTACGTCACACTTGATAACAAAAAATGCATGGAGGTTCACTTTTTACGAGACTTCTGCGGTCTACACTTCAAGTGACAATAGAACGACAGAGCATAACTCAAAACACAAAATTCTGTAAATGCCATCTAAGTAAGACAGTGTAGAGAGTTGGCGAGAAAAAACTAACGTTAATGTTAATGCTCCATTGAGAGTTCATTGAGAGTCCATAGACCCAAATTCTCGAGACCTAATCTGCGACTACAACCGGAACTCGAAGCTTGAGGTTTGGAGCAGTCAAGGTCCGGTAAAGCGTGTTGACTTGGGCCGTAGAGAGCTGAAGTTTATCCACGGTCTGACACGGTTAGCCTGCCATGATATGTTATATTCTTCTATATTCTATATTCAAATTCTTGAGAGCTAATCTGTGACTACAACCGGAACTCGAAGCTTGAGGTTTGGAGCAGTCAAGGTCCGGTAAAGCGTGTTGACTCGGGCCGTAGAGAGCTGGAGTTTCTCCACGCGCTGACACGGTTAGCCTGCCATGACGTATGCTGGATACCAATGAGCCAGCACCGGCACTTTGTTCCTAAGGATACTATGGATACTTCGTTTCTAAGGATACTATAGATACTACGTTCTTAAGGACACTATAGATACTTCGTTCCAAAGGATACTATGGATACTTGGTTCTTAAGGATACTATGGATACTTCGTTCCTAAGGATACTATGGATACTTGGTTCTTAAGGATACGTTTGTATCAACCCATGAACAGGGCAAAATGGTCACTTGACCATTCCTTGGCCAGTAGATGGATAGACAGACAGTTTAGAAATTGTAGTAAAAAAATAAAATAATAGTTTTGAAACGGTGACCGTACTGGGAAACGTCAAAATTGCCATGATAAAAAAATCAAAATGTTCTTATTGTTAGAGTATTTTTTGACAAGACGTTGAATTGAATTAAACTACCGTTAGGTCGCAACATTGTGGATAAAAACATTCCATGCAATAGGCTATCCAATAATATTTATATCGCCATTCAAGAAAGGAAGTTCTGATGCATTGAATGCAAAGAGAAAATATTTAGAATACATTTTCACTGCGTTGAAGAAAATTGTGAACTGTTCGAGATTTAAAAGTTTATTCTATGCTAAAATTTTATAAGTATTATTGATTTCACAACTGACGACATAAATATTTAGTCAGAAAAGGTGCAATCAAGTATTAAGATCAACAATGACATTCAAAGCATATTAATGTTAGAATATTGATTATTTTGCATCATTAAAAACAAGTAAAAACTAGTAGTTTTGTCTTGAAGCGTAATTCTGCAGTTCGTCACATACGCTTTTGTCATGGTTGAAGTTCGTCGATCCGGTATCAATCAGCGAAGCATGTACGTATACTGACCCAGAAAAAAATCTCTAGCGTTAGAAAAGGGTTAATTATCCCATCCTATTTCAAACCTCATCCTTGCCGATGTTGTTACTCAATTCTACTCTTTACGATTCGACTGATAACATTTTATCGAATCAAGCATCTAGTAGCGAATTACTGCCTCTAGCATACTGAAGAACAGTTTTGCGAGTTATAGGATACTCGTAGATTATTACACTCTTAAATTTCACGCTTCCAATGCGATCAAGACATTACTGGTAAAAAGACCAATGACATCGTGAATGACCTCTTTTACCCGTTGGAGACTTCATTAAGGCGGATAGTATTTAGACGGTACTCGTAGACTAATATTCTCTTTAATTTCACGCTTCCAATGCGATCAAGACACTACCGGCAAAAAGACCAATGACATCGTGAATGACCTCTTTTGCCCATTCGAGACTTCATTAAGGCAGGTGGTATTTAGAAGGTACTCATTGTAGATTATTCAACTCAACATCTCCGAATGCGATGAAGTCACTACCGGCAAAAAGACCAATGAAATCGTGAATGACCTTTTTTACCCATTCGAAACTTCATTAAGGCGGTGGTATTTAGAAGGTACTCGTAGGTTATTACACTCAACATCTCCGAATGCGATCAAGACATTACCGCCAAAAAGACCAATGACATCGTGAATGACCTCTTTTCCCCGTTGGAGACTTCATTAAGGCGGTGGTATTTAGAGACGGACCTTGGAGACGCTCCAAGATGAGGCAGTGAAGCCTTGACATGGCAGAGTCACCGTGACAACGCTGCGTAGACGCGTAAAGATCATCACGTGGCAACCACACGCGTCACGGCTATAGAATGGCAGCAATCCACGCATATAATGTAGAAGATAATGCTCAGGATGTTCCAATATTGTGCACATTGAGTTTTTTCTTCAAAACAGAAATTTAAAAAGTTTTAAAGTCTGAGGTTTTTAGATTAAAAAAAAGGTTTTGTCACAACCACACGCGTCACGGCTAGAATGGCAGCAATCCACGCATATAATGTAGAGGATAATGCTCAGGATATTCCAATGTTGTGCATATTGAGTTTTTTCTTCAAAACAGAAATTTAAAAGTTTTAAAGTACGAGGTTTTGAGATTCCAAATAAGGTTTTTCCAGACATAACGAAGATTGTGAAGGAGATGCCTCGCAATTTAGAAGAAATGACACTCATTTCATCGAAAAATCATAAGCGATTGCAGGTGCTGTTGCCGAATATCAACCGTCATTCTCGTACAAATGTGTACAAAATTAGAACAAACCTCAAAATGCTCTTAAATTATGATATAACTTCAGTCAATGACATATTTCTTCATTGAGTGCCTAAAAATTTACAAGGCTACAAATGAAACACTAGTGTGTTAGTAAGAGTAAACGCAATCAGGAACAATAATTAAACGTAAATCGACGAGTCATAGATCCCAGCGAGTAAAGGGGAGCCAATTTCAAGTTGATGGGACACGCTAGATAAATCACCGTCAGCGAGAAGGAACAATTCAGCGGCAATTTAGAAGAGGTCGAATTTAGCAGGTAACATTTCTACTTTCCAGTGAGCGACATTTGGCGTTACCATGACGCACTTCCTACACCTCATCTCATCACTGATTGACAACAATCAATGGCTTTGCCTTTACCTGCTGTGTTGGGGAACACTATTGAACACTATTTGAAAGTGTTCAATAGTGTTCAATAGTGGTTATTGAACACTATTGAACACTATGGCGCCTGCGCACAGCCTTTACCTGCTGTGTTGGGGCCATTTCACTCAATCAGGTAACACGGCGAATCTCCAGCACGTCGAACAAGGAAGCAGCAAAAGTTTTCGTTTTCAAACAGTAAACTAAATAAAATAAAAGTCGTAGTCGTGAAAGTTCATCTGTGAGGTCAATTCTTCAACACGTGAAAGACAAACTCCTCCAGGACTATTGGTAGAGACAACACGAAGAATTGGCACATGCATCCTGCAGAACCAACAATGATAAGGTGGAGTAAAAATGCCACATACTTGTTAGAGGAAGTGAAAATTTCATACAAGGAAGTAAGTATCATGCGTTGTATCAAAATTTAAGTAAGTAATTTTCATACGTTATAAGTATCGAACTACTAAAGAAATATCGTAATTTTTACCGTAAACGAATTCAAACTTTGCAATACTTTGCATGAAGTTAATATTGCACGCTGAAAGTGCACTGCACTTGAAAATTTTGAATCCGCTTATAGATATGCAGACAACAAAAACGAAAGCATCATTCAGTTGAAGCTCAAACTCTAGCAGTGGCAGGAATAACAAATACTTGGGACACTTTTTTCTTATTACAATATCTACATGAAGAGGTAGATTCAATGTTAAAAAAAATTGCCATGGTGCAGGTCGCCAACTAGACAGCCGCGGTTCACCGCAAAACAGGAAACGTATCAGGTTTCATCTAGGCCAAAGATCACGGAAAATTATGACTCGCATTCAGGACAACTCTGACCTCCATTTAAAAATGCAGTTTTAGTAATTAGTCGCACTTTCACGACGTTTTCTTTATATGTGTACGCTTGAGGCTCCTGCGATGACTTTCCACTGACAAAATAAATACTAATATTGAGGTGATTTTCCTAAGAAAAACAATATCAAAAACAATTTTTTCGAAGATGATCAATGAGAATTTATTTATTGAAAATATTTGTTTCAAATAATCATGGCGATAGCAATACATGAACCGAGGATCGGCGCCTATACACTGCACGAAGGTTGCACTAAATTATGCTGTAAAGATCACTACCTGACATGCGTTAAAGTCACCTTACTTTAGACGCGCCTGACACTAGTTTAGTCTTTTCAACCGAGGTCCCCGATTCACTCAGAAATGTTAGATATAGAATAGTATAATAATAGAATACAATAGTGGACATTATAGGAGGACACAGGACTATACGAAAATTAGTGGTGCTGGATTACCATTTGGTGCTGGATTTGAGACAACCGCAAATTTAGAACGCCAGAATTCAATATGACCTCTATTTTCTTAAAAAAAAAACATGATTAAAACATAGATAAATCCGAAGAAGATATCACGTGTTTGAAATAGTTATATTCATGTTATTGATGTTGCACCTAAATACAAGTAGAACACATTTGAATAGAAATTAGAGAGTAAATTAACATTGTTCATCAACTCGTGATGCTGAAACATGAAGTAGCAAATTGAAAATCTGTTAACATCACGAAATGTATAAAATAAATCATTTACACTAATGAAAATTTCAAAATAATGAAGGAAAAGCCAGTTTCTGGTGAGCGAAAGCTGTTCATAACAATCCGCAAATACGAAGAATTTACCCCAGTTAAATAGCATGGAGAAAAAATGTGCCGGCGTGAGAGAGAAAACAATCAGTGGATATCTTGAGAGGAAATCCGACGGTCGCTGCACCGCATCAAGAAGAAAGTAGGCCAACCTCAATCAGGGAGTCCATCGCTGAACTTCATCTGCCTCCGATAGGTTAAATTCAATTTATCAAAATGATGTATTAATAATCACACGTTGTAAAATTAATCGGAACATTTATTGCAATTGAATCAAACGTGTGACGTATTAATAATCACACATTGTTAAAATTAATCGGAACATTTATTGCAATTGAATCAAACGTATGACGTATTCATAGTCGCGTTAAAATCCATCAGCAAATTCATCAAATAGTAAATATTTATAGTAAAACTGAGAGCAAAAACGCAATAGAAAACGAATAAAAACCGTTTGAGCTTTGCTTGCTAGAAATTCATTCGCGATTTTCTACCACAATTGACTGATAATTATGTCTCGATCAAAAATCTGAAAGTATATAGTTGGAATGTATTCAACCAATCGAAATATTAATTAGCGGTAAACCGATGCAAGCAATTACTGCGAAACGCACCGACGTGCATTACAAAATGTCCTACACGCTCTTTTAAAAGGAGAAAGCCATTTATTTAGAAATCAAAGGGTCAATGACGACCAATTGGACAAAACCAATGAATTTCAATGAAGGTGTAACGAATGCAGCGTAATTCCTGAGTTCCGGTGAGCGTGACGACGTCAACGAAACGTACGAGAAAAAGCGCAGTCGTGGAACTGGACTCCGCTCAATGCAGACGCGACCTTAACGGCGCCGATGGCGATGTCAAAACAAACAAGAACAATCGCAAAAACTGAACTCGATTTGCACAACTGCAGAAAAAATCGTTTAGTGTAGAAGAATTCTTAAATAAAATTCGGACGTAGCAATTCAGTAGTTAATTGATATCAAATGATTATTGGTCCGTTCTGGAGTATCCAACCACAGGGTGCATACGCCCATCGCAAAAAAGGCATGCAATACTATCATAAAAAGAGTGGAATAAAAAGTATGATTGACGAGAGAGAATAGAAGAATGATTACCATAATAATTATCTTGAAACAATTTTGCCTCCCATTATTTATTCGTCAGAAAATAAGTGCCAATTAAGAAATTATTTAGTTGATCTTAAAGCGTAAATATGTTGAGGAATGTCAAGGATACCGAAAACCTGTTTAAATATACTACCAACAATTTTAAATGCATATCGTCATAAAATTTCAACACAGACATGGCAGTCATGTTTTCCAGTAGCAGCCGGGAATTATTGGCCATAATAAAACTAGAACTAATATCAATTGGAATATGACTGAAATTCTAATAACTTTATGGCCCATCATTTATACCGTGCAATTTCACTTATGCAACAGTCGATACTTTCATTTAATTACCAGTTGAAAGGTCGACGAAATGCAATAAATTAAAATTTAAACCAGAATAAACCCGCCAAGCTGAATCGACACGCCTCGACATTTCCACGTTGATCGGAGATATGAAAATTTGAAATGCTATTCTGACACTGCAACTGATTGTAACATAGGTTCTCGCTTGAAAGGCTAATAACATAATTGAAATATCTACAAGAACTTTCCGGAGAACTTATGCAGATTTCTAAGAGCAGACTCATCAGAAATCCTTAAATGAGAATCAAAGTAATTAAATCGATAACCTCATAATTATCATCGAATTTTGCAAGCGTACGCAACAACAAAATGCTCGGCGACAACGCATTCGACATTATCTTCTCATTGCAGCGACCGACTGACATGCAATATCATTAACAACGAAACATTATGCCATAACACTATGAAGAAATGAAGTTTAGTTCACACCAGCATTCGTCAGCGAAATAGGAGCTGCCAGTCTTGAAGACAAGACAGACAATTACATTCGATCGCCAATCATATCTGACTGATCGCGAAAGCATTAAAGCGAGCAACCACTTTGGAGCCTGAGAGTTTCAACACGTCATCTGAGTCTAAAGCTTGAACACCGAACACTTCATGACATCGACACCTAGTAAGAGATTGAAACCAATACGTTTCTTTAAGCGAGTGGTGTGTAAAGCTTTGAAGATATCAGAGTACAGGAGAAGCTATAACAGTCCACTTTTGTGAAGCTAGTGTGCGCTACATCTATGTACCAGTATCAGAAGATATAATAACTCCATACATATATTCTACATATACGAGAAAGTGGTCCTCGATCAAAGCAGTTACAATGTTCCTCGACTAAACGTAAAAACATGCTAAATGCCTCTGAACTCAATAACGAAATAAAGTGAACTGTTCCATCTAGAACATATCTTCAGAGGAAGCATAAATAGTTGCATGAATATACTAGCACAAGACAAATTAGTGTGAATTGCAAATTTTAATCACAAAATTTTAAACGAGACAAACTAGTGCCTAATTCTCACTTCTCCTATTTTCATTAACTACGTCAGATCAAAGACATAGTTTCACCATTAGATAAGATAATTTTTAAAACAAATCAAATTGTTTTATTGAAGTAATCAAGATATAAATAGTTTACCAGTCCTTGGCACTGCGAAACAATAATAATGTCTTGATGCGAGGCATGCGTATGCAAAGTTTAGTTAGCTCGAACCGCAAACAATGGCATGAAGCGTGCCAACAAGACCTCAAAGACACACCACCAAATGCATGTTTGAGTGAAGTGCATCCTTCACGTGATGCAAATGAGGTCGTCTGCCTATAGCTGCGTCAGGTAAAAAATCTCATCATACAGCCTTTGGCAGTAGAATGCACGGTACGGATACCAGTACGGTACGGTATCATGCACGGTACGGATACCAGTACGGTACGATATCATGCACGGTACGGATACCAGTACGGTACGGTATCATGCACGGTACGGATACCAGTACGGTACGGTATCATGCAAGGTGCGGATTATCATGCACGGATAAGTGCATGAAAATACGACGCATCAACGATAACTCGTAATTGCTAACTCATAATGAAAATTGGCGATAGTCGTTTTGATGGTTTTAATGCGATAGTAATGCAAGTAACGATAGCCAATGAAGTTATATTTTAAAACGTATGCATAACACTATTTTGCGCCTAGAAAAAACACGAGTCAACAGAAGCCTGGTATCACTTAACATTTGCAGCTCTACCATCTGCTAACATCTCGTTGCTAAATCACTTTTTGAATCCGTCACACAGATTTGACGGTCCAAATTAAACTGAAGCAAGATGACCGTCAAATTTTTAAACATTTTTTTATTGTAATATTCAGAAGATTATTTGAAGAAAATATATGAAAATTAGGTCAACTAATCCATAAAAATTGGATACAATCCGTATAAACTCCGGTGAGAGAAATACAAGGATTGTTTTTTTTATGTATTGCCGCGTAGTGGTGCCGTTGATGCCATCGGCTATCATCCTTAGAGCTTAGGAGTCAACACAACGGTTGACGTATACCGACACTTCAGATCTAACGGATGACCAGTTGAACCTTTGAGCTTAGGAGTCAACACAACGGTTGACGTGCCAACACTTCAGATCTAACGGATGACCAGTTGAACATTTGACCTGAGGAGTCAACACAACGGTTGACAGACCGAGCATAGACTGCGGAATGCCATGATAATTTTACGTGACTGAAATTATCACTCGCACGCGATGAACCACAATAATAAAAACAAGGAAAATGGATTGTTGATTTCAACNGCAGCGCACGTGCGGCGGCTCTGCCGGTCAAACTAACGAGCTTGCGCTACTGCACTACAAAATAGTCATGCACTAGAAAAAATGTATGCACTAGAAAATGGGTCTGTACTACAAAAAAAGTTCTGCACTAGAGAATGGTTCGGCACTAGAAAATGGTTTTGCACTACAAAATAGTTCTGCACTAGAAAATGGTTCTGCGCTACAAAAAAGTTCTGCACTAGAAAATGGTTCGGCATTACAGAAAAAGTTCAGCACTAGAAAATGGTTCTGTACTACAAAAAAGCTCTGCACTAGAAAATAGTTCTGCACTAGAAAAAGTTCTGCACTATAAAAAAGCTCTGCACTATAAAAAACTCTGCACTGGAAAAAAGTTCTGCACTAAAAAAATATTATGCACTAGAAAATGGTTCTGCGCTAAAAAAAGTTCTGCACTAGAAAATTGTTCTGCACAGGGAAATAGTTCTGCACTAAAAAAAAGGCTGCACTAGCAACCAGTTCTGTACGTAAGATATGGAGAACAGATTTTTGATATTAGGAGTGGACTCCTGGATTAAAAGCAGACTCATGATATAACTTCAATTCATTGAAGTGAACATCCACAAGATTCTTAAATATTACAACGCAATGCTATTGTTACGCAAGATCACTAATCACAATAATCAATTATTGAGATCCAATTAATGTTCAATTTTCGACTCAGTAAATTAATCCGTTTCAATTTTATAAATATGATGTACAAAATAAATCAACTCGGACAATTAAACTTCTATTCTTCAATTCAAATATTCGCCAATTACGAGCAGAAAACAAATTAGTTCGATCCAGAAGGTTGTTGGCAATTTCAATTCGAGCAACGCACTGTGAAGCAGAACTTATACCTTAATTCTTAAATCTGCTCTTAATTCGAATAATAAGGAACACTTTAAGAATTTTTCCGCCATTCGAACGAGTTTGTAGGGTTTTTGGGAATTTCTTCATTTCGTTCTGCGAAATGCATTGAATATTGCTTCCTCACCACGCTAAACTTCCATACTAGCTAAACGCTCGCCATCGGATAACGCGCAAGGCCGCCGGCCGTCCGCAGATATCGTACGATATTTACGAACGTGTGTAAATACGTACTTTGGATTACCCATATATACGATAACGTANACGATATATACGTATACGTACGCTAGGGTGCTCACTATTTGGTTCAAGAACGAAATTCGCCGCATACTCGAGGTCCATAACATTTGGGTAACTCACTGGGCAGGAGCCATGGATGACAGATTACTTTTCAGGACTAAATAAAGCTTTATATGAAACTGGCAGTCATTAAAAACCCCTTAAAAATTTACGCGGCTAATTCAAAATTAATGCATAAAACTCTGAACCAATACGATGAAGTGCATGAATCGAGAATCACTGATGCGGAGTACTGCAGAACTCAAATATCACACATCATATTATAAATTACTTTTCAATTGTGTAAGAAATAATGTGTGGGATAAACAATCCTATGCTGAACTCTCATTTAAACGATCAAATCTATAATATCGCGACTGTATAAATTTCGTGTACGTAAATGTAGGCTAAAATACTGTCACAATAAAACGGCAGCAGATGCAGACGAATTCGACAAAGCTCACTCGCAGAGGCTTCTAAACATCCCACGCATCAAATCATCATAAGATGAAATCCGCAAGATAATTTCAATTTCAAGGGACTCAAAGGCTTCTAAACATCCCACGCATCAAATCTTCCTAACATAAAATCCGCAAGATAATTCCAATTTCAAGAGCCAAAATAAGCCGCTTTGAAACTATCCCACAAAAAAAAGGCTCCAATTGACCTCTACTAGCGCAAGTCAACGAAATTCCTGAGCAAGGCGAGGCTACGAGCCTTCCTTCTCTCGAGTTCGCCAAGGACCTATAGCGCGGAATGGAAGTACAAAAACTCTTGTTCAAATCCCTGATAATTATTTCTCAATATCGAACGAACCATGCCCTTGAATGTTAACTGCTCGTATATAACAAGGCAAGGGATGGCTTTTCAGTGCCCTCTGCAATTGCGCCTGCAGTAAATATCTTGTGATAAGTCTTCGTACATTTTTCTTGTATATGTATATAACAGGACAAACAATGGATCTCAAGCTTTATACAATTCAGCTGGTAGTATTATATACCTTGAGATAAATCTATACATGCATTTTTCTTATAAATTACAAGTCAGACAATGGATCTCAAGCTTTCTACAATTGAGCTTGTAGTGTTTACCATAAAATGAATATAAGTGCTTTTCTATTACATATAAGGATTGTGATGGGTCTTGACTGTCTTCTGCAATTGCACTAAATTGACGTGCATTTCTCTATGGGAAACATCCGCGTGCGTTTGATACGTATCATATAAGAACAAATTTACAAGCTCTGTCGAGGAACCAGCAATTATGTTGCGGCCTCTGGCCAGTTCAACGTGAATTCATGCGGGAAATTTAGTAAATTTAGTCGCAAAATGATCCGAATAAAGTCTATCTTGCAGAATCTATCAAATTTCAGTTTATATCCAAAAGTCGATAACGCTTTAAAAAATTAATTATTTAAGGAACATGTTAAATTTATCAGTACAGCACAAATACGCGACTAGGAAATAAATCGTAGAATTTAACCAACAAAATACGATTATGCGTTGTTGATAAGCACGACCAAAGGCTTTAATAATTAGTTCTTGAGTTGAATAGAGAAGAGCAAAATGTTTTAATGCGAGTGGGTAATGGCCAGCATATACCGAGGAATGGTAAGCCTTAAGGTCAAGATAAGGGTAGATGCGCGATGGGAAGGGCGAGGTATTCATAAAGTATGTGTACACTCGGGCAATGTCCTTGGAATGTAAAGACTATCTTTGAGGCCACACCAATCACACAACACAATATAAGGGAACACCAACTCGTCTACAGTGAACACAAGTGCGCACTTTGCTCACTATCATATCCATTCTAATTCTGGTGATTTTTCCTGGAATTTTTACGGGTGTAGCAAGCAATTATTATTCGGTGTAATTATATCGTCTCAAAATATAGATGCAGGCAATAACTTTACTGAAATGTACTCACCTCAAATGTAGATTTTAAGAAATGAAAACTTTTCGTGCAGCGACATTCAAAAAAATATATAATTCAGTACTCACTGCAGTGAGTGACAGAAAGCGCATTTTCTCGTCGACGAAAACGTGAAGTCACGGACGGGCAGATAGACGGCCAGACAGACGGACAGACGGACATGGGGAGCACAATAGTGCATTTTTTCATATATGAGAAAATGCGCTAAAAAGGGAATGTTCACAGCATTCGCACACACGCTTAAACGCATGATAATATTATTACACGTATAATAAGAGCCTTGCGGTGCTTGGAAAAGGTCCCATCCCCCGAGGCTTGTATGTGCAAGCAATGCGCAGACTGTCATCGTCGAGAGCGTGGAGCCAGTGGAAGAATACCGACATCGTTACTGCTTTGCATTAAAATAAGAGGATTAATTGAGATTACGATAAGAACACAGCTGCTGTCTAACATGCAATAGTACATTTAGAGGATTAATTAAAAGCAAAAATGTATATGTAGAAAAATATTGTGTATCTTCATATCAGCTTGTCTTAAACGTGTATTCCTTATCAGAACTTGGCCCGCTCATATATGAAATTCAAATTTAGTTTGCACCGTTTCTCGCTTGACTACGAAACGAAGAAATCAGTCAAGTACAACAAAATCATCTATCACTAGGTGCAATAACCAATGAGATAAATATATTTTCTTTTGTATTGCATTGAGTGAGCACCAGCACGATGGCTCACTTCCAAACCGTAAATTTATGTGCAAGAATAATTTCTTGGCAGTTCCGGGGCCTAATTAACATATCACGATCAAAGGATAAAAATATGAAACTTTCACTTTCACTTAAAGAACACAAAACATTATTGCATTCAGAGTTATTTCTATCCCGCGGCAAAAAAAAACGCGAATAGCCAAAAAATTGTTGCGTGCTCGAGTAAGTAGCTCCTAATTTAGCATCACAGTTACTGTCATTTCTTCATCAAAAAGATTTCCATAGCATTAATATGAATATTCACAAATACACCACACAGACATCACACCACATTTCCGGAAACTAATACTGTGGCTAAACACTTCCGAAACATCATTCTTAGCGGGAAACGCTGGAACATCGTGTAAATCTCAACTCAAAATGGCTACGTTCCTATACGCCGCATATTTTCTAAATTTTAATTTAGCTATTGGGCTCCCTCTCATACTTATACAGATACAAAAATTTGTATTAGCCACTGGGCACCTTCTCATTAGGTTACTTATATAGATAAAAAAATTTGTAATTTAATTCATGGTCCTTAGATATACGGATCCACTCCCTATGTCCAAGATTATATTGACCTTCGCGTCATGATTCGGACGCAGACCCCTGCAGCGAACAATAAGGCGCTGCTCTTAAAGTCTGTGGTCTTAAGGGGGTCTGTGGGGCGCTGCACTCGGAAGTGCGGGTGCCAACGCACTAGACCCCCGCCCGGGGGGCGTTCCTTCACTGAAACGCCCCCCCCCCCTCCGGGTCGAAACATACGCAGGGGGAGGGGTAAAATTCTGTTCTCATAAATTCAGAGACCGATTAAGCCATCAAGGTAATTAGAATACTTTATTTCAATCAAATTGTCTGTGAATTGCTAGGCAGCACAGAAAATGTTCGAAAACGCTGCCTTCGGATTCGGATATTTAACGCTTCGTTGTACCACAGATTGTACCTAGCTGAAACGAAGTTTCAAAATAATAAAAACACTCTAAATGATCTTCAATGGAATCAATAACATGATCGTAGCGCTTAATAATAGATCAATATATCATCCGACGTAATTTCAGTCATAATATTGATTCAGCAAATTAGAAAATTTATCAGATATACACGTAATCTTAATAAAATAAAATATGCATCAAAAATACTTGAAATCAACTATCGAGATAAAAAATTACCATCAATTCAACAACTTCAACTGGATTTAAATATTGTGTCAAACAAAATTTATGCAGAAAATCGCTCGCCAATAATATGCAAGAAGGAAATAATAGGCAATAACATGCAAGAAGGAAGGCTAAGTTATTAAAGCAAACCCTGGAAAGGAATGTGTCCCTGAGAGGTGTGCACAACGCGGTGGTGGCAGACAGAGCAAAAAAGAAGAGGCCGGTGCCAGGTATGCGTAGGTCCTCTTGGAAGGCATGAGCGTCGGGAGCCCTGAGTGAACCCGGCACTGCTACCTCAAATACCAACAGGTCAGAAGTCAGTCGCCATTCAGAGGCTGCATAATGACAGTGTTACGCATTGAATCAACTCGGGGGCATGCGCGCACTAACCTTCTCTAATCAACTCAGGCACAATCGATCACGAATTAACTCAATGTTGTGCATTGAATCAACTTGAGTGCACGCACAAACGTTATTTTATGAACTCCATGTTATGCACTGAATAAACTTGGGTGCATGCGCGCACTAACCTTCTCTAATCAACTCAGGCACAATCGTTCACGAATTAGCTCAATGTTGTGCATTTAATCAACTTGAGGTCACGCACAAACGTTCTTTTATCAACTACATGTTATGCATTGAATTAAGTAATGCTTCTAAAGTTTCCTGTATTATCTTATGCTATAAGCAGCAAAAGACTCTAAAGTCAATTGACGTGAAAATGGTTAGGAACTAAACGCATCTGCTGCCTCGATCCTTTGCTCATTGTTCTTACACTGCAGAAATTTCTGTTGAGAACGAGTAGGTATCATAAATCGACCCATTAATCAAAATCATTAAAAAATTATTTGTTTCAAACTATTATAAAATAGTATAGCGACGGTTTTAACTGACTCATAAAAATCAACTTGTACCTGCATGCTAACCTCATGTCAAGTCTAAAATAACGATTCAGTCGAAGACCTCGAACAATAAAAAAGCTCAGCTTCACATCAAGAATCAAGGAGCGGCCATGAGTATACCGATGTTGCACCGAGTGCCAAATCTGACCTATAAATAATCTAATTAACAGATGAGAAAGTAAATCAAACGAGAATTAAATCAAACTTGCATCAAAAATCTTCCAAACCGAAATGGAACGTTTTACGTTTATGAAGAAGATATCGTGCCAATCTTTCCTGACGCGGAACAGTCGATGCCCCACGTAACAGTTGATGCTCCACGGAACAGTTGATGCCCCGCGGAACAGTTGATGCCCCGCGGAACAATTGATGCCCCACGGAACAGTTGATGCCCCACGGAACAGTTGATGCCCCACGGAACAGTTGATGCCCCGCACGCATTGACCGCGCGTTCCTGGGTTGGCTCCACAGCGAGCAATTCATGTGTAGGCAGGCAAGCTAGGATCTTACGCAAAGTATGGTTCCGAAATCTCAAAAGCTGTTTGCTTCACGCCATGTCTTACAACACCGCGTAATGTAATGCCAATATCATAAATCCAGTGCATCCTTGGTCGATCAAATTTGTGTTCAAGAATTGGTCGTATCTGAACAGATTGCAATTATGTTCAAAAGATTGCCCGTGAGTGCATGAGGATGCCCGTAGTCAGGCATGTTTAAAGCCTAGCGTATGCGCTTGTTAAAGTAATCACAGTTAAAAGTGATAAGTTATGGTCTAGTTAACCGTCTTTCTTCTGTCTGCATATAAATTTTCAAGCATCATATTAAGCACTTGAATCGTTCGGCATGGCCGAGTCAATCGTCAATAATGTTTGAAAGTCAATGACGATAAATTTCACTTACGTTGTTAATAACGCATCCATAACGATATGCAATGTATGCTCTGCAGTATAATTCGACATTTTGACTGCAATATAATTCAATTACTATCCTCGTATACTTCGGATCATGACACTCCGGAATAATTCTACCAATCCAGCCGTGAGTGGACGAAAAAACTTGGCGGTATGAATTCAGAGTACCAGATGAGGGTAACGAAAATGAATGCTCAGACTTGAGACGGAGAGATTTGCATTATAATCCTGGAGTGCATTTACTTCTCGCTTAGAAGACTGCAGGAAGGACTTTATAAAGCAACGTCGCTTGTATTATGCAAAGCCAATACTGAAAAAAATTGAATGAATCATCTGTTCACCTGACATCTAGGTAATAAACATTGAGTGCTACACGTAAAATTGATCAAAGTGACGCAAGACTCGATCTACGCAGGTCACAACCAAAAACCAGCAATGACATGAACAGAGGAAAAGAAAGCTTTATTTGCTTGCCGATTTAATCCATGAGCGAACTTTGTATGCAAGTGCCGGTGTAGAACAAAGAATAGGAAAGCCTTCGCAACGCAGCACAATAAATTCGCGTCAAAGAAGGAGAGTTCGAGTCTGTCACGCTCAACTTCCGAGAGGAACTTTGTATTTGATGTCAGGGAAGGAGGTCAGGCTATCTCCAAATCTGATCGCAGGCGATCGATGCCGGTGAAAATAATACACCGAGTATCCTGCAAAAAAATACTACGAATATCCTGCAAAAAACATCACTCTACATGGAAATATCCTTTGTTTCTATTACAAAGCATTTTCCGAGAACGCAGAACTTCGAGAAGGATATTATGGCTCGAAATCGCTCCTGGAAATAGGAGAAAAACAATCAAATGGTCTCTAAAAAAGACACTTCATTGGTTTATTTGAATTATTTTACGTCAATTACCTGTCGGACATTAGTCAATTGTAGATTGCACCCTTGAAACTAGTGAGAGGTAAATATAGTGTACCTGTGAGACGCGCTGTACATGGCGATGACCTCTGAAGCAGAGCAGTAAACTAAGATTTCCATCTCACGCGACAGAAATCATGCCATGAGAGAAATCGGTTCGTAACGCACAGCGTAATTCCCACTGAGTTCGAGAACCATACGCAGCAGGAAAACTCGAAACAATGGACGGGTACAACCGAAAATAACACAAAGCCTTATCGCCAGTAAAGCAGGGAACCGGCAACGAGCAAAATCAGGTTTTGACTGCTAAGCGTAACCAAGGCTGAACTTGCATTCGTTTAGCGAGTAGATCTCACAAGTGAGAGGCTGCAATTCTGCAACACTCCCCCTAATATAGATTAGTATAGTATATGAGTGTCGGCGCTGACGAATAGGCCAGATTTGGTCTGTCGCCGATTGTTATAATTTTCGTGACTTGTTTCACACGATTACTGAAACTAGCATTTTGACCAGATCTGTTCAAAACGGACGTTGAATTGAGTAGCCACTGGACTTTCATTTCTGGATCACAAACATTCACTGTAGCTCAGAACCCAACCACGAGCCTAAAAATGCAAATAAACGAAATACTGTCGAATTTACAGCGCAATCTTCCCTTAGAGCAATTTCACTATTCAAGTATGAGTGCGGAGCCAACAAAAAATTAATTCACCATTACTTTGTTAGATAACAAAAACAAATAATAATATTGCTTTTTCTTGACCTATTGATCTGAATTTGATAGCACCATTACAACAAACTCATAATAGTGATTCATGCCAGAAAATTAGTACAAACTATTCTCGTTATAAATCTAAAGAAAATTCATCTTATTGTTTCAGTTTGCAATCAATTTTTAAATATTCCATGATTCCTTCGAAAAGCGATCATCTTCACACAGCCGCTCGTTTCGTGCCAGAAGCTTAATTCCTCGACAAATTTTTCCTATCTTCTGCAACGTTTGCACGACAATACGATGGAAAGGTAAATAGATCGTACACATACAGTTGGTAAATATGATTAGATAATACAGATTAATTTTAATTAATTGATAGATTATTTATAAAGCTGTTATTAGCAAATACAATTTTAATTATCAACGGGCGTTCAACGGTTTAAAATATAGAAATCGACTATCGAGAAAATACCTTTTTACCGAGTCGATCCAAGTGATTCACAGGGAAATGGAGGAGGGGGAGTCACGTACTACTGACACCTCAAAACAATGCATTGTGTGGTTCATTGCGTTATAGGATGATCCCGTGACTTCCTACAGTTCCAAGGTAACAATAGGCTATAAGGAACTATATGCAGCCATGAGGCATGCCTTTCGATATCACCAAGTACTGCAAGGCCAAAAGTCAAAACATGTAACCGTACGCTTTATTCTGAAAGAGGGAACTTTCGACTGACATCCTCAATAATAAATGAAATAAACCGAGTATATTTTTGTCAGGAAACTCATTGGTTAATGAGTCAACACAACTCATGCGATATTATCAGTTTAGTTATTAATTCCAAATCCTGGCATTTCCTTTTGCGAAAATTACCGATTTTTGTTCGTACTAACATGTTACAGATAGGCGACCATATAACTTGCATTAATATCTTGTACAAAGGGCTGGGCAAACATCTGCCTGAGTCCTCGACAAGTTTCGAATATCAAACCACGCCATTGGGGAACGAATTCTTATGCAATAGACAAAGCTCGTACTTCAAGATAGTGTCACAGTAAACCAGGATCGCCTCTTGCTGAACAAGCTGCTATGCCATTTTTGTCAACTAATTAAAACATACAAACCAATCTGTACACTGCAAATATCGAATATATCACGGCAGAAATTTGTACCATTGCCATATAACGTAAAATAAATATTCGAAATAAACAGCATCAAGGTGCAAGTCATTTTTGCAATGCTATTTTGGGCGTCATAAGTCCTGCAGGTTTTCAAAATTAATACAAAAGCAAAAAAATTTTATGCCTTGACCACAACTCTAGAGAAGAAATATCATTCCTATAGAACGGAATGAATCAGACTAATTTAAACTCTCGGATGTAAAAGAATAGATCCAGAAATTCTTGTTCACGAAAGCTCGGTCAACCGAATTCTCTTTGCCCATAACCGAGCCACAAAAAATTGCACCTGACAACGATATCGAGCACCGATCTAATCGTAGTCCGCAAACTTTCACCGCTGCAAACGACATCTAAGAACAAATAGTAAAGGAATCCATACACTAAAGACGAATATTTACAAAACTGATACCGACTTTGCGTTTTTGGAGCGCCCACAAGTTCACAGGTCACATTCCTAACACGAATAATTAAGAGGCAGTAAACGCACGACTTTCTAATTCATTCCTATACATAATATAGAATGTAAGAGATGCAGGCGACGCATGCATGAGATGTCCGTTATGGTAATCGAAAATGCAGGTAATGAAAACAATTCTTGATCCTTCGTCTGCGATAGTGGTTCCAGAACTGGAGATGATAGAGAGGTTAACATGTGTTTTATGGTTTAATTTAGCCATATAGATTCGTAACAAAATTGTTATTGCTAACGGGCTTATTACAGCTGTATTGTTAAATTAGGTAAAAGGTCAGCAGGCACATTAACTGTCGCAAATGCTATTTGTAACTAATGGCCAGGTAACATAGTTTACGTCGACAGACACTATAGGCAGTAACGGGTAGCATGCACCGTGAAAAGATCCCCCTTCGGAAGTTTGAAAGGAGCAAGGCGTGCATGAATGAATAAAATTCAGGCATAATGTTCAGCACTTGAATATATTTGAGGGCATATTGTCCGAGTAATCCTATGTTAGCTTTGCAGCAGATCAAACAATATGCAGAAATCTAAACGTGCGCGCGGTTATTGCGAAAGTGGATTTAAAAAAAAAATAATTCGACGAGATATGGAGTAACATCGAGCCTTCATGTAAAAGTAATTCGTGACGAAGAAAAATTAGATGGATGTTTCATTTCATTAGACTTCACTTATACGTAAGGATCGTGAAGAAATGATGTTTGTTTGCAAAAATGCTTGCCTCAAAACAGCGCAGGTGCAACAGAACATCAAATGCTTGCCTCAAAACAGCGCAGGAGCAACAGAACATCAAATGCTTGCCTCAAATGCCTCAAAACAGCGCAGGTGCAACAGAACATCAAATGCTTGCCTCAAAACAGCGCAGGTGCAACAGAACATCAAATGCTTGCCTCAAAACAGCGTAGGCACAACAACCGGTTGTGAGATGCAGATCTTACGGGATGCTGGGGTACAAGTCAAACTTTCTCAGCGTGTACAAGTAGAGCAGAGGAGGCTCATAGCAGGCCTATAAACCATGACTTGTCATTTACGCGCAGCTTTAACATTATTTGTGAATTCAAATTCACAATGTTGTTGAAATTCCAATTCACAATGTTATCCAATATTGAAAATATTCAATACTTTTCACTACCAGGTCACATTGAATAATTCACTTCTATTTAGTATCTTTCAAGTCCATAGGTATTGAATCTGACAGTATTGTCATGATGTTAATGAAACGTATAGACGGCATTTCAAATAAATCGATCGTTGAACACATATTTCAAATATTTACACCCAGAAGCTTCAGTATACAGTGTATATACAATCCTAAGAATAATTAATAGTATGAGACTAATTACTGTTCCAGTATATATGAAAAACATCGACAGTTTAATTCAAGAACATTTTGCAGAGTTAATGCAGGATGGAAATTTAACAACTCAATCTCCAAGAATTTAGTATAATCAAATGCACAAAACTCTGCAAATAATTAGAACAAAAAAAATAAATTTGTATCATACGAAGTAATAACTTAAACCAGCACTTTAAATGTTCGTCTGCAGACATAGAAAACAATCAGTTACGCACTGATATTCAACTCAAATCAAAAACGTGTTCATATTTATAACAAATGCAGGCATAATGTTCAAGACTTGAATATCAGGGAAGCTCATTGAACCGATTCCTACGAAGGCCCGAGTCGCTCAAGTAACTTTCTCCTCGAGAACATCAAGCGGATACTGCAACAAAAAAAAAACTCCAACAAGTCTTGACAATATAAAGCAGTTCCAAAGGGACGAAAAACTTCTCGCAGAATCAGCGTAAACACGGCCATATTCGAGGGGTAACTCGCGTAAAGAAAGGTGGAGAGGCAAAAACAAACACCGTGGCGCACACATGCCAGGTTTGTTTAGTGAGCTTCAGTATAGTGAGGCTGTCATACAATGCGTTTGCATGTGAATGGAGCTGCAACCAAGCCATAAATTTTATTAGACCATCATATATAATAATTAAAAAAAAACATTGTTACAACTGTCAGAGGCTAATGAAATGAAGTGAGGCCGCAATTTCATATAAAAAATGAGACCGAAATATCATATATTATAAATGAAATGAGACCACAACATCATAAGAGAAAGCCGAGTGACAGTGACTAAACTCATAACTAGGCATTACAGTAATTACTCGCTATATAGTGCTTCATCTACCGCGGCTTCACTTCATCGCGAGTTGTAAAAAAATATAAAAATATTAATGAGAAGAATCATTCTTGGATCTTCGCTGGTTCGCGGGATTATGCATAGGAAGTTGATCGGCAGTAAGAGTGTGATGAGGGTTTGTAAACAAACACATAAACCTTTGAAAACTTACCAGTTACAATTTTTATACTTTTTATACTAAATAAGTAGCATCAGTCGGACATTTTCCCAGTTCGGATTTCACCTATCGCGGCCGAGGTCGTAACGAATAATTTAATATAAGGTCCGTAAACGCGAGGTCCGTAACGTAACACCCGCGATAGGTGAGGAATTACTGTACAAAATAACCCATTTATTTGTATCCAATGTTATTTCTGTAATTACATTCAAACTTTAACAACGAAACAACAAGCAATTGTTTTGTTTTAAAACTTCAAACTATACGTTGCAATTCTTGTAATATATTTTACTTGGTGTTCAATACCTGAAATTTTTTTCGCCAGAATTGAATAAATGACCATAAAATTTTCGACAGGACAAATGCTTCAAACTTGCACTTTAAATTTTACGCGCAAGAAGGATTTAGCGATTGACAACATGAGAATACAAATCTAGCTTGAGTGAGTTAGAATTCGCAATATAGTTCCTCAAAAAAGTGTTATTTAACCTAAAAAGGCCATGATGTGGACGCAACATTAGCTGCTATTTCAGGGCTACGGCACGCAAGTCTCTTCACGGAAGAGGGTCGTGAAATAAATGGCGGTCAAGCAGCAGCGCCTCAAGCAAAGAACAATACTAAATGAATTCTCTGACAGCCAGGTGAATAAAAGAGGACAAAGAATTTAGGACCGCCAATAACCTTTGACCGAAACCTTGAGACGCGGCACTCGGTCTCCGCAGCGCGCCAGATCCCGCGCACCCAAAATGCCGACGCGTGACAAAGAGACAGACGTGGACCACTCGACGGATCGACACACTAAATATTACAGCATTAGCACGAAATTTCAGTTTTAAAATCTCAGATAAGCAAAAAAAAACACAATCTTAGCTACACCTTCAAAGGTGAATTGATGGTGAGATAGGTACATCAATATTCAAACCTTATTATAGCCAGGACAACGAGAAAATCGAGATAAAACAGGTGCTATAACTCGCCGGCTAGCAATGGAACGCGCGTTGCTAAAACATAGATTCAAAGTTATTAAACTATTTGCTCGTGAAACAAACACGGCAATAGAAAAGAAATTAATGCTGAAAATACCAAATAATAGCGACCTTTCATAGAGAGAATGAATCGGCATCAGTCGAAAAGCACCACTTTTTTCACAGCCAAGGCCACTCTCAGAGAAAGCATCCAGTGAAAGTTGTCCGACTCGACGCCTCGAGCGGATCTATACAAGCCGGAGATGTATAGCCCCTAACACAACCCTTTGAGGACATGGTGATGTATCATCACTAAGATGGCATCTCTTTTTACATATATGTATTCTACCGCTGAAACATCAACATGACAACTACGAGTGCCATGTTGATGCATTTTTTTTGTTTTTGTTATTTTTTTATTCTCGTATTTTGTTAGCACTTTATTGAAATGCTAAACCAAATATGTTAAACCTTTCAAATTGTGTCATATGTTAGGTTTTCAACGTTTTATATACCTCACGGCCAAACCTTTCAGCAAGGTCTTTCTTAAATAAAATGCTTTTGGATTGCAATTAACAACCGGAGTATAGGCGAAATATACAAATTACATGTATGAGAATGATATATGATATGATATGAGTAGATAAGAATGTCGCATCATTCGACCAACTAACCATCGGATGAACGAGATAAAAGTTCCGGCAAAGCAAAATAATGAGTCCAAATAAAAATTAGACTTATTAATAATTGAATAATGTCAAGAACACTTAAACATTGATCATAGCTGAAAAAGCGGTTAACTAAACGGAATCAATATTGACTGCGGACAAGCGCCAAGCTTGGAAGCCAACTCAAGAGCAGGCGTAAAAACACCAAATATCTGCAGGGCGTTTCTGATCTCTTACTTTCAAAAGCTTCGACTATCTAAAAGCTTCCAAAAAAACTAACTACAAAAAATGTTAAGAAAAAAAAGAAAAGTAAGCAAACACCAGCACCATAATCTACACGGCGATTACAGATAACGGCGCTAAAAAGTACAATTGAAAGCCTATATATAATTCGAAAGGCACTTACTTCCATAGCACCAAATGGTCCAGTGGTCATGTAAGCCTGACTCGACTAAACTCTTCACTTTAGAACGAATGAGATAACTTTTCTTTCTCTCTTTTCTTTTCTTGCCCAATATTCCAAATGCTATAGGTGTTAGTGATTACTAAAATCATAAGTAAATGTTTCAGAATAAAAAAATTAACAATTTATTCTCACCAAAATATGCATGAAAATTATTTTTCCTCTCACCATTGTCATTCATACAGAATAATTTCATTATGTATCCATCATTAAATACACTGAAACAAAAACGTATAATGCACGTTCATCAATTCGTAATTATTCTCAGCAAACGAGTCGCCAAAAAGTTTCCATTTCATTGTCTCAATATTCGAATATCGAAGCGTTAGACCATCACATAGAAGTGTCATTGTGGGTCCAGCATTTAATACACTTAACAATAACACTTAAAATTTACGTTAATCAATTCAAAATACCTCTCAGTAACCACTGCGCTGAAAAGAATCAATTGCTTTGCGTTACCATTAAAACATCGAAGCGTTAGGCAATCACATAGAAGCGTCTTTGTGCGTCCAGCATTGAATACACTTAACAATAATACATATAACTTACTTTAATCAATTCAAAATTCCTATCACTAACCACTACGCTGCAAAGAACCCATTGCCTTGCGTTACCATTAAAACATCGAAGCGTTAGGCCATCACATAGAAGCGTCTTTGTGCGTCCAGCACTGAATACACTTAATAATAATACATATAACTTACTTTAATCAATTCAAAATTCCTATCACTAACCACTACGCTAAAAAGAACCCCTTGCCTTGCGTTATCATTAAAATATCGAAGCGTTAGGCCATCACATATAAAAGCGTCATTGTGCGTCCATGCAGCATTGTAAACACAATNAAAGCTTTAGGTTATCTCATCAAAGAATGACTCGTATTAAGTAAAGGGTATCATCAAAGCTTTAGGTTATCTCATCAAAGAATGACTCGTATTAAATAAGCGCCGTGAATAGTCAGTGTGTATTCGGGTTTAAAATGCCGTTGGCGTAAACGATGGATGGTCAAATATTTTCAGCACTGAAACAATGGGGATCCAGCTAGGAATGAATATGCATTTTATCGACGATAGTACACTCATGGCTGTGAATAACTGAACACACATGGTACTTTTTCAAACTTCCACTTAATTTTTCAAGTCTTAATTTCATATTATCTCTCAAACATTACGAAATTCGAGAGGGAACTACAAAAAAAACATGATTTTTTATCATGTTTATTTATTATCATGTTACCCCCCCTATTTTGAGGCACATTACACCCTGCATTTAAAAAAAAACATCTTTAGTTTTTTTCGATGTTATTCATCAATTCAAGTTTGGAATACTCGTGTAACTCTTCTTCGACTCTAAAACGAAACCTAAAATAACACAAGTGTACGTTTACTGCTCGTTTTTCTGTATATTTTGCATTGATTTGATTTCGCATTGTTTTCGTGATTCAGCAGAATTCTTGAATTAATAACCACAAATATTTACTCGCTTTGCGCTTGCCTGTAGAAATTTCTCGAACGTATTTGATCTTCTAAATAGAATACTTGTGAACGCTTCACCATGAGAATAGCACGTAAGTACCTAGCAGCGAGGGTGTCAGACTGCCGAGAAGAGACAACTGAGGCGACATTATTTGCGTTTGAGTTAAGTTTTTTCGAGCAGCAGAGGACGATCGAGGGAAGCTTGTTTGACATACGCCGCGCACGGAGCGAGGCTGCACTAGGCAAATCAAATTTAAATTTCTAGTATTGACAATCCAACTTTTATTTGGGACTGATCTGGTGAAAAATTCTTGGCGTGAAAATATGGACAGGAAGTTTTTTAATGTAGAGATAATTTAACCCAAATGCAGCAGCTAGGCCTCAGTCATACATTTTCGCTGTAAACAATTGTTCTACGCGCATAGTTGCACATGTCAAAGATGATAATGCGACATGATTTTTTGCTCTGTGGAAATAGTGTCACAATGAAACTAAACCAAAATAGGCAATTTGATCAGTAAAAGTTAAGCAAGTATCTTTATTTCACAACAACCACGAAAAATGAGTATCATCAAATCCTATATAGAGCAACATGCATATTCTCAATCCTGGTCTACATTATACGGCATCAGTTTTAATATAATATAATCCAGGGCACTTCACACTTAATAAACATTAGTATAAATATTGCTCATTACTAGTAATAGTTTTTAATATAAATTAATTAATTAATTTCAACTCTTAAGAAATTGAATCCTTTGAACTTTCGTAACGAGATATTCTCATCTTCATGAACGGTATTCAGAGAGTTAGCAGAGATTATGTCCAGCTCGACTTCAGACCACCAGAGGCAAGGACGAGCTCTAGTGATAAAACTAGTGATAATCTCATTGCAATTGCAGCCACATTTCTGCAACACGAATGCGGAAGGGTTCAGTGGCTCAATATACAAAGGTTATCGCAGAACCTCGATCCGTCTTAGAGATCAGCTTGTGCAACTCTAGTGTCGTCTAGCGGTTTCAATCGGGTTTACTAAATATATGCAACCCAACCCATGCATTGGAAACGGCTTATTTATATTTGAAGTACACTTCTTATGTTATTATGAAGATCAAACTGCAAAGGCATACGACAACTAAAAAGTTTTCCACACATAATATGCATCCTTTAAACCCCAACCAACCCAAATTATTTTCCTATTGGGGAATACCTTTTTGCATGGCTTTATTCGATTTGAATTACTTGCAGATGGGCGAAGTCTAGCCGCTGTGAAGAACAACTTGAGCGTAAAGCATTGAAAAAGCGTTAGGCAATGAAAGTACTGAGTATACCAGTCATAACATGATGAAGTTAACATGTGACCGATGTCGACAATTTGTTATGCATCACGTATTGCGTTAATAATTATTATGTTGCCTCAACATTCTTATGAAACATTAAGAGAATAAAATTTCATTCAAGCATTTACCTCACCTTGATTTCCTTCCATTCAACAATAAACATTAAAAATATCTCTGACTGATCCGTCTAATGCAACCTAACATGAAACGTGTTCACAACAAGTACTGAACGAGCGACGCGACGCTGCAGGTGTCAAGCTCAAGATTAAATTCATACAGTATTTTTTGTTGTACATCGATTGGAAATATGTATAGCAAATGTATATCGGGCTGCGCGTTTAAGAGTTAAAGTATAAATGCGTCGTTAAGCTAGACTTAAGAGATTGGAAGGGAATCAATACACTCAAAGAAAAGAGAAAACGTGGTTAAAATAGCGATGCAATTGTGCCATTGTGTATGTCATCCTGGTCCAGTTTAGTCCGTCAAAAGAGCGTATTACTGATACGTGGAGATAGTGTGTCACTATTTGGGCAGTATCACACATTTAATGATTAAAAGTATTCTTTTAGACAATTTTCGAGCAGAAACACGGGAAGAAGATCCTAACCTTCCAACACGGAAGGTTAGGACTAACCTTCCAACATCGTTAACATGTTCGTCCACATCTCCGCTATACCCAGCATCCGATATTACAGCACACTACCGCCACCGCAGCACGCACGTTTTTTTGCACGGGATGAGCACATTAACCGCAACGCAAATTTGTGGCAGCAATATGCCCTTTCACCGTGAAGCCCAGACGCAGCGCTGGAGTTCGCGTGATCCTAGAGACCTAGACAATACGTCAACTTGGCTGCAACACCAAAACTTATCACAACGAAAATTTCGTAAGTGATTCAACTCGAGCTGGGAAAGCCTTGTTCGCTTGCTGCAGTTACACCTTCACTGAAGTTATGTTATCTTACGTTTTATTAAAAAACACTGCAAACTTGCACAGGTAAATTGAAATCCGGCATTCAATCGTTACTTAAATCCGAAATAAAAGTTTACGGAGTAATATTAACAATAAGCTTTCCTATCCTATTTTTCAGATAAGACTTGACGCTACGACTGCTATGAAGAATGCATTCACTCCTGAAAGAAGAGCAAATTTATAGTTAAGACGCTAAGTTTGTGCAAGTTTCCTTTATTAGGATAAGAAATGATAACATATAGGGCGTAGAAAACAGGCACACTACGAACATGAAAAGTGCACTTCGTTAATCTGTTCACTTCTCGCAGTATAAGTTTAATTGATCCCTAAATTCACTTCAAAATAATCTTTCGCATTGCACGAAAAATTACCTAGCCATAGCTCTACTACCTATTGCAGCATTGCATGAATACGACGTAGACTCTTCGTGTTGCAACGTACCAGGCATGAAATGCATTTCTTCCCCTTACATGTTGCAACGTATTTGGCATGAAATGCAACATACAATATTCATTTTATCACGTACCGGGCATGAACTACAACAACCCTCCTACAAGTTACAACATACCAGGTACGAAATGAAAAATTCCCCATACATTTTGCAATGTATGAGACATGAGATGTGACCCAGCACCAACATGTTGCAACGAACCAAACTTCAAAGCCGCCTCCTCATTGGTTATAAATTTCAAGCAACACAATAAATGATACAAGAACCTTTCCTACGGAGCTATTATAGCAGCGATGTCTCGAACAGGCATTAATTGCTCTGACTTTGAACTCAAAGGCTGTCGTATGAGACAAAGGGTTAGATTGCACAAGCGTAGCTGCCATGTCCGGAGAGGGCACCTATATAATAAAGCATAGATAGAACCGGTGATCTGTCTCGCGCCAACTGAAGGTTGATCATTGTGATAGCGAACGAAAGTCAACAAGAACAAATAAATAACCCAAGTCCATAAAAACAATAGAGCTGGTGTCATAAATCGCACAGGACATCCGATCTCCCACACGACCAGAACGAAATGGCGATCTGCACGCAACGTGCACTAAGAAAAATGAGAGAGGCATTGTCAAAATATCTATATGCACTTTTTGCTTTTGATGGGTGCATCGTAAACCTATTTGACCTATTGCACTGCTACGTCCGCTTTCTGTTCATGCTGTGGGTGAGATAGTGGGATTTGGACAATATGACATATTCATTTTTCTGAATGCCAGTTGTTGGTTAGTCGCCAGAGACCTGACTGCAGAACTGCGTCGAGAGGCATTATATGAAGACGAGAAGAGTATATACTGTAGATGTGTGGCTTAGAACTAATTGGTAACAGTGATATACAATTCGACGACGAGAAGAGTATATTATAGTTGTCGCTAAGAACAATCAATTTGGTCACAAATGAGACCAATTAAAAAAGTACAAGTGATACTTGGCATTAAACGATTGTGACATCATAAAATAAACCTGGTTACGATCAATTTAACATAAGTCACTATCAACTTCAGTTATATGTATAAATAGTGCAATGACTAAAACGCACGTGAATGTTTTGAGAGCTCACGACAAGATAGCTTATCATCTAAAAAAAGGTGTCATACTGTTATCCGAAGGTAAAGTTCAGTGAAATAATTATATTTTCATATACTATAAAAATTTAATGAAAATCGTGAACAGGAAATCAAGAATCTTTCTTTCCCATATTAGTTATTAACAAACATTTTCGAATTGGTACAAAGAAGGCTCCAACTAACCAAAAAACAAGAACTCACAAATCTCAAACGTAATTTAAAAAGTTAACACTATCCATTCCACTCTAATCAAAATACTCAAAACCCTAGTTTAATCTTGTCCATAAAGAACACAGCAAAAATTCAGGGCGCTGACCGATCCTGGTTGCCATTTATCCAATGTTCGCCAAATCGTATGGATTCTTCAATACAACGTAAAAAAATCTCGAAAATTAATCCGGAAACTAGATTTGCTCACGAAAAATAGCATTAATTAATTTGAACACGTTCAAGTTCCGGGAATTCAATGAATAAAACTCGATAAATCGATTGTCTAAAAATGTATGGCCATATCAGCCGCTGCCATTGTTTCGAGTCAGAAGTCACCGTTTTGTTATGCACGCTAATTAGCACAACATTAATTACCATTGCATTCTTGCATTCACAGTCAAATTAGGTGCATGTATTACAATCATGAAATGCCTAAGAACCGTTTCGTATTGGCGCCCGAATTTCCATACGAATATTACACTAAATGCGCGCATTTTGCTTTCAGGAGCATTTTAGATGCCTAAACTTACAAAATTATTTTATTTTTATTTTTTTTTATTGTATTTTTTAACTTATTATTTGGAAACAAGGTTATTTAAAAAAATATAAAGGTTGTTAATAAAACTCAAGTAGTCGGAAACACTTCATATGTAAGGATTTCATTATAAGCATCGCATTTATTTGCGTACGATTTATTAATTACCTACGTAATCCATTTTTATTCATTACCTTTTTCCTATGAGGATGAAGATACAAGCCAGTATCCTCAGAAATGAGCAGGTCAACGCTTTAATTGATTAATTTCAATTAATTAAGTTTAAATAATTAATTAATCCTCTTCATTCGACTTTCTGTGGTGTAAACTGCGGAATAAAGATTCAGAATATATTCATCAATAAATTCAGCCTATATAACAATAACAACGGAAAGATTCATCACAAGCTTGTTCAATAGAGCTCGCAGCTATAGACATTACTGCGAGTTGCATAAAATTTCTCAATGGGATTGTTTTCAAACGAACACTTGTTTTTTAGTTAATATACACAAACTGTACACTAGCTGAATTCTTTAAATAATTACTGCATTCAACTTCCCAATGTCATAAAATTCCAATTTTAATTGTAGCTCGACCTAAAGGTGCCTTATGTTTGATCAATGCGTATTTTTAATGGGGAAAAAAATCCTCATTATGATAACGGTTCCAGGAGTTCCATTGAACTAAGGGATAAAACTAGACGTCCGTTAGGTATAAAGGTTGCACTTAAATTTTAGTTCTGCCTCATCATATAGCAATAGATTTCAACGGCAAGAAATGAGTCAGCATGAATCATTTGTCTCACGACAAATTCCGTGCTACATTACAGATCGATTAAAATGTATGACAGGTAACATTTATTTTCTATATATTGTGCAATACAACCATACTCTTTGAGTCATCGTAAGCGCCAATCGAGTGACGTGACCAGCATGAACATCAATATTTTAGGGTGCATCGAGATTATGTAAAGTATCGAATAATTAATCATTACGATGATAGTCAACGCACAAGGCGTAAATTTCCCGGCGCCAGATCCTAGCTCGGGACGTGCTTGTGCGCAAGGATATATAGGCATATATTGAGCTCCCGCGTTGAAAGTGATCCTTGAAGCGTGCGCATTTACTTTCAATTAACAGATGCTAGTAGGAAAGAATGTGCAACGTGAATACCATGAATAAATTAGGTACGCGAAATGTGCACGCTTTATCTGCAGTTAATCGGCATAAAAATTAAACACTGACCCCAACAATTGAAGCCACACAAAGTGAATATAAAATCAGATTTGCATTTACTTTAGGAGTCTCTGGTCGAGAACCTGTCGAGCTTTAATGGCAGGAATGCCTTTCATTGTTTATTAAAAGAATTAATGTAGCAAGATGAGCCTACAAAAATTAACGAGAAAATTCTTGATAACGACATTCATGTATAAGATATCGTCAACATACGTTAGCTTATATAAAATATGGCATTCCAAGATAAAAGATAATAATGACGTGTCAATTAATTATAAACAGGATGGCTAAAAATAAAATGACATACATTTTCCCATGTGTAAAGTTAAGCTATCCAATTTTGAAATCAAGGAGGTATAAATAAAAGAACTGAGTTTCATTCTTCTTCAGGACGAGATACAAGTCGTGAACCACATTCATCAAACTGTCCCTAATTCTACATGATAATCTTTGAGAAAAGTCAAAACGAATAATAGACTAATAATAAATTGCATTGCAATCCAGTTCATCAATTTAAGGTAGGTACTCAAAAACCTTACATATCCAATGAGGAATAACAAACGCTAAGCCCATGCAGTGGGCAAAAGCAATGAAAAAAATTGCCCACTGCTAACAAGCCCAGTGTGCAACGAAAATCCTAATATTTCAGTTGCTGGTCGAGCACACAATTTACGAAGGCGCACACATGTATACCCGTATAACTAATATAATGTATAACTAATATACAAAATTCTTTCGTTCAATATCAATCATATGAATTCAAGCTAAAACGGCGAGGTTGCGGAAGGAGTGATGCATGATTAGTGAAGCTATCGGCAAAAATTGATGTTCGTGATCATCAATTTATATGAGACTTGACGTGAGATAAGGATACAGCCGCCACGGCACCATGTCCTCCTCATGAGGAAGTGAAAAGAGGGGTTCCAATCCCCTGGCACCGAACACTCGGAAAAATTAGCGGGTTGTGTTGTCCAAATTATAACTTTTTCTGCATGGAAACACTCATATGTCTTTTTTGCCGGGCCGAACTGATCAGTATTAAACACAGTAAGGCAAAAAGTGCATCGCTATATGGACAAAGTCTTGCACATTTCTCTGAGTGAGATAATCTTCTCGATGGCACTTAGACTGAGTGCCATCTTCCAGCGACTGACAGACCAGCGCTCATAGTCGTCTTCAGATCAGGTCTTGGCAAAGAAATAGCTGCAAATGAGGTGAAATTCTAAAGATATGGTTCATTAAATAGACCCCAAAAAAGGTAAAAAAAAAGGCTGATTTCTTTTTTAAATACGCCGAAATTTCCTGCACCAGCGAATAATAATAAAGAACAACGTCGTATTAGACAACGACGAGAATAGAGCAGTGCAATCTTTTCTGAGTAAGGATTCAATAGTAACGCAACCAAAGAGATTATTATCAGGAAAATTTTTTTTATCAGGAAAATTTATAAATGTAAAAACAATGAAAATTAAAAAAAAAACAAATTACAACCGTAGAAGGCGAAAATTTGGCTTACACTGCGAACGTAGCGAAGTTAAGGCTACCTAAGCCCACATCTTAAGATGAGCCGGACAGCTTTGAGAGGCCATAGCGTGCGTCCCGCGAGCACAGCATGTGTGCTCTCGGAAATATTCATTACTTTGACGACTTCCGCAAATCAACAACATACATTGAAAATGTAAAAAAATCCCTTGCATGGATGCAGAAAAACTAATGAGTAACTTTGGAAGCATGCTTGAATACATAGCTTTGGAAGCATGCGAGTACCATTGTTCTTTGCAGTAAATCCATATATCGTTCCTTGCAGTACATGCACACATCGTTCTTCATTTTCTTCCGACCTCACATTGCCAAATAAAGAAGGTTCAGAGAAGAGCGACGATTACTGAAGTTTTGCAACACAGTTGCGCGGTATATGTAAGTGAACTATTGCACGAGCTCTCTCATCATGTCTTCCTACAGCCTGCAAGTTATAGAGAGCATCCCTTCCTAGCAACAGATGTTACTCTGAGCCTTTTTTCTACTAGGGAAATGTAAAAAAAATTAGCGAATATGACGGCATATTCGTATAGACTCGCTTAAAATTAAGCAAACAGAATAATATCGTGAATAATACGATAAATACAAGATTACCGAATTTAATGCTTTGATAGATTGCCAAGGCATCTCGTTCTAAAGTCACTGAAATTATAGCCTTCCAGCCATACGATTGACTCGGATTTTCGAACCAAAAACTAAGAAATTCAACAATAATAATTAAAGAGAAGAAGAATATGTTAAATGCATATTTTTCAGAGGATTTCATCACCGGCCACACCACGCAGGAGAAGGCAGGCAAGCAACGATCAAACGCTCGTTAGACAGCGCCGAGCGGGAGTGGCAGCTTGCTAACCTGCTATACTTAACATATTATTCTGCGCACCAGTTCCTATACTTTCAAAAAATCTTAAGAGATCGTAAGTTCATCAGCCAATCATTGACGGCCTTTCAAGCAAAATCCACCAATCACAGACAAGAAAATAGAGCGTAAGTACTTACGTTCATTGACGGCCTTTCAAGCAAAATCCACCAATCACAGACAAGAAAATAGAGCGTAAGTACTTACGTTCACTTAGCGAGTTTTGAAAGTATGGCCCCTGCTATACTTAACATATTATTCTGCGCACCAGTTCAACTTGTCTAATGTTTCGTCACGGGCCACAGGCGAAGGTTAATGCCCACATCGCTAATTCCGGTGCACTTGTTCTCAGCTGAACACTGAAGGCTCGTGGTAGATTAATGAAGCGCTACATGCGAGGCAATGTAGTGTAGGTGAAGAATGATGTTTCACATACCGATTGCCACTATATAAAGCGGCCAAACTCTGCACAAAAGCGTTAGCTGATTCTGCGAATTTTTCCAAACCTTAATGAATCTAACAAATTAACGGTAAACTACGAGTGCATGAGACAACTAATTTCACACGTGAATTAATTTTGCACTAAATTGCACGGTGAAAAAAGATTGCAGGCTAATTATAGCGTTATTAATTATAAATAAAAGGTACGTCTGCGTTCATTGCTCAAGTTTAGATTTGGGAAACTTGTTGGGAATTACCAACATTGACAAATTTAACAGAGACTTACCTCGATAGAATGAACACGTTTAAAATCAAAATAATAATTTGTAACAAAACAATTTGGTCTACATAACTAATTCTCAAGAATGCACGAACTAATTTAAATACGATAATGTACTTCATTTAACCAAGCACCTTATCGACAGGCAACTAAAGATAAAAAACGGAGTATCAAACTAAAAAATTAATTACAACGAACTTGCTGGATTATGTCACATTAATTAAAGTAATATAATCGTGAATCGAAAGTAGCCTGTTTTTTAAGTCACTTCCTGATAGCTACCATTTAAAAAATAGAGCATCAAACCAAAAAATTAATTACAATAAACTTGCTAGATTAAATCACATTCATTAAAAAATATAATCACGAATCGAAAGTAGCCTGTTTTCTACGTCACTTCCTGATAGCTACCATTTAAAAAATAGAGCATCAAACCAAAAAATTAATTACAACAAACTTGCTAGATTACATCACATTCATTAAAAAAATATAATCATGAATCGAAAGTAGCCTATTTTCCAAGTCACTTCTTGATAGCCACCATTTAAAAAATAGCGCATCAAACCAACATTTAATTACAATAAACTTGCTAAATTAAATCACATTCATTAAAAAATATAATCATGAATCGAAAGTAGCCTGTTTTCTATAAGTCACTTCCTGATAGCTACCATTTATCGCGTCTCCCTTTCTCTGAAGGTGTTGGTATCAGCAGCAGCATTCCAGGGAGCAAGTGATCTTAAGAACCCCAATGCATAACAGATAACTCCTATGCAATCGTTTGTCCACCCCCCAGTCAATTCAAAAGATTAATCGTACACCACTGAACATTTGGCGAGACGTTCACGCAATAAAGTTATGAGCGTTACAGAAAATTAATCCATAAAATCCTGTGAGGAATGCGACCTTTAATGCCACCCGTGCCTAATGAGATGATTTTCAACAATTTCAATTTATTCGCTTTATTCGCATCAGATTACTATAGGGGCAACCAGATACTTACTTCCTTGCTGAACAAATTATTTGCATTAATCCGAAGAATTAAACATCGATTCAAGTTTTCAAATTAAATCAGGGATATTTTTTCTCACGAATTCAGTGCGGGTTTCTCCTAAAAAATGAGTTAGACCGCGGCTATAAAAAAGCCTCAGCCAACATGATATGAAGCTCTTAACAAATGATGTGCATAAAAAAGTGTCTACCGGTGGCATATTGTAGTAACTATTTAAAAACTGAATGCAGTTAACCGGTTGCTTTAGACGTCATAGCTTCCGCCAATCAAGACACGTGCGAGCAGCCGCGTTTATTTACACATATTTTACATATTCACACATATTTACATATTTTACATATTTACACATTTTACATATTTTACAGAAATATGGGAGCATATAGACTTACTCATTGCCAATAACGGAGACTGCATACCACACAAAATGACAGCTAATTTTTTTTTGTCCCAATCGACAGCAGTTTTTTTTTTTTTTTTGACTCAATGGACAGCAATGTTTTTTTTTACCAAAGAAAATGACGAGATTTTCAAAAGCTATAATAGGACGCGGGAAATAAACACCAAGGAACGAAGATAAGCCGAAATTTCATATATCAATTCGAGTCTGTAAGTAGCCATTTAAATAGCACAGCAGCAGGCAGTAAAAGTATCATGAGTACAGCGGGGCAGGTTATACAACTAATGGCGCTGCTCGCATTCCGCTGGCATGAGTCATCCAGGCAAAGCTTAACCGGTCCAATATCGTCTCCTCTTTCTTCAGTGCCAGCTCATTGCGCAGTACATTCGAATTTGCGCAGATTGAAGATATTTTTCGGAAATGCTGCAAAAGGGCAAATTCCAAGAATATTTTGTTTCGCCGAATTGCGTTTCATTCCAGCAGCAATAGTCTCTTACATTCACCGTTAATTAATTTTAATTATGACTGAAATTGCAATAGCTCAATTAAATTGAAATTTACTCAATTTTATTGTTCAGAGCAAACCGAAATCCTCAAGCTCTAAATTCAACAAGATGCATGTTTTTATACATTTGGTCCAACAACTCCACTGTGCATCTAATCAACGACAAATTTTGTAATACCTTTAAACGCAGCATGTCATTAACTTTGTTCTAGAAACTAATCATCGTTATGCCGACAAGATACCGTCGAAAACGCAGCACCGGATTCCTGTTAGTCCATTTATGCAGTCTCGGTTAGATCACGACGCCAGTCGAGTGGAGGAGTAAGTTTTTCATAGCGCCCCCTAGTCTCACTTTCTATAAGCCAGGCTGACGTTGCTCGTAGGAGTTTTTACTTAGTTCCTTAGTATTTGTTTGGGACGTAGTAGTCATAGACCACGATGGATCGCCGCCTCTGATTATCGTTCATCCGCCCTCATTTGGGCCACCTGATGCACGATGCTGTTGCTTGCTTCTCGCCTCTGGTCCCCCTGAGAATAGTTGAGTTTTCGCATAATTCCAACAGTTTGGCAGCGACTCCTGGCTATCGGTGGAGTAAGCTCACGTTTCATTCAACGCGAAGGCGTCGAAGTAGTCAAGAAAAGACGGAGAAACATTAGGTGGAAAAAAACTTGAACTTTATGCTCAACAGAATTCCCCCTCAGGGGGGACTTCTGACGTGTGTCTGTGCGCGTCAGAAGTCCTATGGGATTTCGCGTTCCTAGGGGGATTGTTCCTGAGCGCCCCACCGCTGAGCTCACGGTGTCTGACTGCAGGTCTCAGTTGTGGGGTTAAGTTATTATGTAGGTAGGATTCCTTACATTTCCCTTCTCTGTCTCTCACTTCCGCCCCTTGTGGGTGATGAATAATTGAGACCTTCCATCTCTTTGGTGATGTTCATCTTGACTTTCGGTGCGAGATAGCTAAATAGCTGAAGCGCTAGTAAACATTTGGCCACTAAACTAACTAACTCAACAGAATTCATACCTAGAGATACCATAACATGCGGTTTATTAACTTCATTTAGAAAATATTCAGTCTTACGCCAATATTCTCGGTAAGTTTCAGAAATATCAATACCAACTGGTTAACGTTTTATTTCGTGTTTTTATCTTTATCTACAGTTCACATTCTCTTAGTAATGGCTGTCTAGCCACTGCGACATGAAACTGAACGAATTCTGCAAAAATAGAGCGATTCGTAAAAAAATTTGACAACAAGTGGCATGGGAAGAAAGATTTCTGAAATCCGAATACCAAGGAAAGAAGTAGATGCAATAATATAATACGTGCTGAGAAGAATCTGTTAATTTACGGGCCGCGCAAGCAACAGGACATACCTTTACTGCGTCGCGTGAAGAAATTCATAGGTAGCACATAGAATAGAATAGAATAGAATGGAATAGAATAGAAGTGTCGGCGTTGAAGAAATAGGCCCATGGCCTGTATATAAGTAAGTATAATAAGTATAAGACATATAGTAAAGGCGATGAGAATTTCATGATACCAGTGAAGGTAGCCGAAGATTTATTGGCATGGAAATTATTCTTGCTCAGAAGGTAGAATTCCCGCGCAGCCAGCAATTTTAACGACTCGATGGATTGATTACAAGCAATTCAAGCGCACTAACAATTCAACTGACTCGGGCCCGTGAGATGCTTTCCGAGCTTCAAATGCCACGCGCGACTCCCACGAGAAAAGTTCAAATGAAGACGTTCGGCGTTACGCGAAGCACGGCCCTGATTTTTAAATTAAATATTACAAGCCTGCTAAAGAAAGAAGATACTCCTGAATTTGTTAGCTATAGCTAGAATTACGGTGAAATTGTATAACCTCATATACACCCACAGTTACAACTTGGAGAATTCGAGAACCCAGAGAGAAAAACTTCGACTTCAGTCGTAAGTCGACTTCAGGTCGACTTACTTACCTCAGAAACCCAATGAACTTTATATTAGATGCCCAATGTATTTTTAATCTAATAAGTGAATGAAGTCACGTCTAAATTCACGTGAGTTGATGCAAAGCGACCCGACACGCGCGAGGCCTCCGAGTTCAGGTGATCTTTAAACTTCACGGATCACGACAAGCTCGTCATCACAATAGTAAAGCAGCTCTTTAAAATAGCGCACAATAGTAAAGCAGCTCTTTAAAATAGCGCACAATAGTAAAGCAGAATAGTTAAGCAGCTCTTTAAAATAGCGCACAATAGTAAAGCAGCTCTTTAAAATAGCGCACCATAGTTAAGCAGCTCTTTAAAATAGCGCACGAAGACGACCCGACGAATGACTGGCCTTGTGCAAGGAATAAAAATATGGCACGGCCATCGCAACGCAATTCTTTGTTTCAGGATTTCAACTTCAAAAAATAGTGAGAGTGGAACTGCTGAGATGAAAATTTAAATTATGATATCGTGGCTTATACGAATTTCAAATAAAAAATTAATGCGACTTTACACGTAAACCTTAAACGTGTTCGATAAGAAAATTACGAAGGTATATAATATAAATATTCACTGATAAGAATGTGGTAACAAATCTAAACTTTACATCGCGAGATCATATAATAACCCAATAATGACTAGATTATTTATTATTTTTAAACTAAATGATTATTTATTCCGTCGGTTAACATTCTGTATATTTTATTAAATAGTGAATAGAATCTTTGATTTCAGTTATAATGACAATCAAAATTTATCCTTAACATTCCAGAAGCTATGAAAACCGATTCGACTGAATTGTGACTGGACATTCGAATTAAATTCAGAACTCAATTAAAATTTAAAAATTAATTATTACAACTAAATTAATTCTCAATTCCTAGACCATTCAGTCTAAACCAGTAAGCACAACAAGTTAAAATATTTATTCGGATTTTTTTTCTGAGTGGAGATTTTCGGAAACGAAGAAAAGTAGGCTCGCAGTGAGAAGACACCGAAAAATGAGCGGCTCATTGTCTAACTAGCGAAGCAATTTCGGATTTTGACGGTAACGCCGAAACAGTTTGTCCCGATTAAAGGGCGGATAAGTTATGTGTGCAGCAAGTGCATCACTATTTGGACAAGATGACCCATTAATTTTTTGAGCGGATACCAAAATAATAAGCCATGACAGATGCACGGCGCTGTATCACAGGGAAGTGAAACGCCGTCCCAGCAGCCAAGGTTAACGCTATATTACAGAAACGTTCGCCGCCAATAAAACTATACTAGAGGCACGCATATAGTCTTAACAACCAAACAACTACTTTTTAGCGCATTTTCTCATTTATGGAAAAAATGCACTATTGTGCTCGCCATGTCCGTCCGTCCGTCTGTCTGTCTGTCTGTCCGTCCGTCTGTCCGTGACCTCAAGTTTTCGTCAACGAGAAAATGCGCTCTCAGTCACTCACCATGCAGTGAGTACTGAGTTATACTTTTTTATAAATTTGCCACCAAACTGCGATATTTATTCTACCTAAATGGGATATTTATTCTACCTAACATGGGTCATTTATTCCATAGTAAATTAACAAAAGTTATCACATCAGCCAAGGTTAACGCTATTACAGAAACGTTCGCCGCCAATAAAACTATACTATAGGCACGCATATTGACTTAACAACCAATCAACTACTTTTTTTTATAAATTTGCCACCAAACTGCGACATTTATTCTACCTAATTGGGATATTTATTCCACCTAACTGGGACATTTATTCTACCTAATTGGGATATTTATTACATCTAACTAGGACCTTTTTTCATTGTAAATTAACAAAAGAAATCAATTCACTCCACCGAGAAAGAAACTGGAATAAATATATTCAAGTACGTAAGGCATACAATTCATGATAATCGAGAGGCTAAGCAACTAGCGACATCAACCACAACAAAAAAAAACAATAACCTTAAGTATTCGTTTCTCTATGATATAATATTGTAATTTAAATGCAGGTAAATTGAACTAAATATCTTCCCGGCAGCTAAATTGTAAATCGTGGCCATCGAAATAACTACTAAATTATACAAAATATTACCAGCTCAATGTGGTTTACAAACAATAATTCCAAGTCAACTTTTATGACATGCAAAACCTGGATGAGTCTTGAAAGAAATGTCACAACAAAATATGAAATAAATAAGTTCAATGAAATAAATAAGTTCTTGAAATAAATAAGCTCACAAGATTTATAATAACGTCGTTTGAGAATGTCAAGAGCAGCGCGTGCTGCAGATCACAACATTGTGTAGTAGTGGCCAGCACGCGGCCACGAGGCCGTGAAATATATAAGTGAGACCACAATATTCTGTAGTGGCGGCCGACACGCGGCCACGAGGCCGTGAAAAATATAAGTGAGACCACAATATTCTGTAGTAGCGGCCAGCACGCGGCTACGAGGCCGTGAAATATAAGTGAGAATATAAGTGAGGCCACAATATTCTGTAGTAGCGGCCAGCACGCGGCCACGAGGCCGTGAAATATATAAGTGAGATCACAAAATTCTGCAGCAGCGGCCAGCACGCGGCCACGAGGCCGTGAAAAATATAAGTACACTTGTGATCGCAGGCCGAGGGTTACGGTTAAGATGGGTTACAATGTGGCACCAGCTCTTGCAAAAAAACATCTCGACGTCTCATAAATAGTGGCAACGACCACGCAGTGAAACACTGAGTGCACGATAACATTTGTCTTTATAATGTACCGCACGTTAGTTTGAGGGCTTGAAAAATATGTAAATTTATTACGGAAAAGTATATGCAAGTCAGATTCATACTGGCAAATTGATACGTTTCCACCTCATACCCACACCATCCACCTAACATCCATACCATCCACCTCATACCCATACCATTAGGAAAACACAAAGCCTAACGTTATACAAACACAAGACACACCATTAGAAGAAAAACTGTCGCTAGGTATAACGCGAAGGCTCTTGGCGCACTGCATCAACGGATTACTAATCCATTTTTTTTAATGTTGTACATTACTACTTTCAAGCTTCTCGTGATTCATTCGCGTATTTATCTAATTTTCAGTTCATTATATTTTAACGAATTCAATATATTATGCAGGTGCATTTAGCGCTGCCGTCTACTGTTCCTCAACTATCCGGATTAAATCATCAATGATTAATACATTAGTCATTGCAGTAAATCATCACCTATAATTATAATATATAGTTGATAAGCATATAATTATATTATATATCATAATTCTAATTATTTATATGCTTCACCTTACATTATAAGAATATAATACGTAATTATTATGCAATCAAAGTTACCAACACAGAGTTTCGTGATTTATGATAACTTGGTAACTATGATGACAGCACAAGAAAATTAGAAGGCAAACCGTGCAAAGAAAAACCAATTGAAACCATCCCATGCAGAGCCTTCTTCTAATAGGCGTTGTAATAGGCGTCATGTACAAGCGATTGCCTACGAAAAATATTCCTCGTATGAAATGAAATTGCGTGTTGGTAACGAAAAATATGCCTTGTAGGAAATGAAATTGCGTGTTGGTAACGAAAAATATGCCTTGTAGGAAATGAAATTGCGTGTTGGTAACGAAAAATATGCCTTGTAGGAAATGAAATTGCGTGTTGGTAACGAAAAATATGCCTTGTAGGAAATGAAATTGCGTGTTGTAACGAAAAATATGCCTCGTAGGAAATGAAATCGCGTGTTGTAACGAAAAATATGCCTCGTAGGAAATGAAATCGCGTGTTGTAACGAAAAATATGCCTCGAAGGAAATGAAATTGCGTGTTGGTAACGAAAAATACGCCTCATAGAAAATGAAATTGCGTGGCAGTAAAGAAAAATATTCCACGTAAGAAATGAAATCGCGTGTTGGTAACGAAAAATAGTTCGCGTAGAAAGTGAAATTGCGTGCTGGTAACGAAAAAAAACTCGTAGGAAATGAATTTACCTGTTGGTAAAGAAACATATTTTCGTGTGAAATGCAATTGAGTGTTGGTAACGAAAAGTATTCATCATAGGAAATGAAATTGCGTGCTGGTAACGAAAAAAATTTCACGAAGGAAATGAAATTGCGTGTTAGTAATAAAAAGCATAGTGAGGGAAAGGGGTGAGACCTCTTGTAAAGAGAACAATACAACAGAGCACTCAGCACAAGCACCTACAACAGGTGAAGGTTGGTAGCTAACGAGCTGTAGTAATAACTGCATTGCTGTACTCCGACATGCCATTGTTCGTGGCAAGGAAATGCTAGAGGCTCAATAAACCGACGCCGATCAATGTGACTTGCATTCACGCTTTGAAAAACTGTTTTGTAAAATATCTCGGAGAGCAAAATAGTTATTTGGAGGAATAAAGATCGATTAAATAGTTACATGCAATAAGGAATCTTAGATGGAACCAGATATGAATTATTTACAGAATAGAGAATGAATTAGAGACTTAAAGAATATGGTAACAAGTTTGAATGCATAGGAATTAAATTTGTGTAATGAAAATTCAGAGTAAATAGCGCAAGCAAATATGTTGAAATGCAGTCCATCAGTTAAGTTTCATTTCACTATAGTGTATTCAATACAATAAATTTCCAACCGAATTCAAAGATAATGGATTTTGGTCAGTAAGACCTCCTTGTTGAGAGGCTGCAATAAATTAACGAGATGAGAATTGCATTGCTATGCCAGTGATAAACGCTAGTCATTATCGTCGAGTTGCGACCGAGCCACAATCACAGCGATTCTTGAGTCACAATATCAGCAACTCTCGGGTCACAATAGCTACGCTTCTTAGGTCACAATAACTGCGATTCTCGGGTCACAATAGCTACGCTTCTTGGGTCACAATAACTGTGATTTTCGTGTCACAATAGCTACGCTTCTCGGGTCACAATAGCTACGCTTCTCGGGTCACAATAACTGCGATTTTCGGGTCACAATAGCTACGCTTCTTGGGTCACAATAACTGCAATTTTCGTGTCAAAATAGCTACGCTTCTCGAGTCACAATAGCTGCGATTCTCGAGTCACAATATCAGCAATTCTTGAGGTTCAATATTAGCAATTCTCGTGTCACAACAATCAATTAAAAAAGTCAGACGAATTGTAAGAGAACGTCAAGTAAGTATATCGATTATAGGGCTTGGCAGAGCCAATTCTTCGCGTTGGAACGGCCGCGCGGTCATTGGCTGAAATGATCTAGGTTGAGTAACGTCGATTACGAATTAAAAAACTCTCCAACACATATACAGTCAAACTAAGCTGAGATTAATAGCTCTTCAATGGGTGGTGAAATCCATTGCGAGAAACCGATAAAATAGAACGAGAAGGCTCACATTAGTCAAGAATTATGTCTATTCTGAAGCTTCAGTTGATTACTCGCATGTACGACAGCTTTTGCAAAAATTCACGCACTTTTGATATTTTGTAAGAATAACAGTGTACAAATAAACAAGATGAACCACACGCCCTATGTATAGAACACGCCAGCAAGAAAAAAATACGTATATAGGCCCCAAAATAACATTTAAGTCTCATTAAGGAATGAAAAACGATTGAGTCACACTATCCAATGAGTAACCCACTTTTTGCACGTAATTCTGATTCACTCATTCGCTGGGTCAAACTGCACACAATAGCAAAAGTGCATCGCGATTTAGACTTAGTACCACTCATTTCTTTGAGCATGCACTTCTTTTATATACCTTGCATAGATGCATGTCACAGCACACAATAGCAAAAGTGCATCGAAATTTGGACTTAGTACCACTCATTTCTCTGAGCATGCAGTTCTTTGATACACCTTGCATAGATGCATATCATGACACACAATAGCAAAAGTGCATAGCGATTTAGACTTAGTACCACTCATTTCTCTGAGCATGCACTTCTTTGATACACCTTGCATAGATGCACGTCATGACACACAATAGCAAAAGTGCATCGCGATTTAGACTAAGTACCATCCATTTCTCTTAGCATGCACTTCTTTGATACACCTTGCATAGATGCACGTCATGACACACAATAGCAAAAGTGTATCGCGATTTAGACTTAGTACCACTCATTTCTCTGAGCATGCACTTCTTTGATACACCTTGCATAGATGCACGTCATGACACACGCGCTTGTAAGCTGTGAAAGTAGCGGTTGAGGCAGTAGGGAATAAGCCGACAGCTGCCACTTCGATTTGCGAACAATCTTGTTGCACAATCTAGAATGCGTAATGCAATTCGTGCCATGAAAGGCATTGAAAAACCGAGCCCATCTCGTGGCCCATCGAAAATATTATACGGAATGTATATATTCTTTTAGTAGGTACTTAAATTTTACACGTCAAAGGCATTGATTCTGCAGGAAATTAGTAAGGCGGATACATAGCATTCGTTTCTGAACTTAGCCAAATTACTTCAGAAGCTACGTGAGTTATTCATAATAGAAAATTGTTCTAAACCTTTTATAATTAGTTAGAATTAACGTACAAAATTTTAACTCATTAAAAACAAATAAGCAAAATTTTAAGGTTAGTCAAAATATTTGTTATTTCCTGGCGAATTTTTCAAATTTTAATTTTCAAATCGTTGTATTTTTTTTCTAGTGAGTAGGAAACACACTACGTAAAAAGTAGACAAGCTGTAAGAAATATTTACCAAATTCTTCGAAGAAATTTGTGGGTAAAATTCTAAATTTTTGCAGGATGTTGCTGATGGCAGCGGTGGCGGTACAAGTAAGCCTCTACCACACAGCGGAGACCCGCCGCCTGCTGCTGGGGGAAGACGGCTTCGCCAGGGTCGACGGCCCATCGACTTCGCCAGTCTCCGGCATCACCGTTTCAAGTTGGGTGAACGTCACTGAGTTCCCTGGGGGTGTAGCCCCGTTGGTAACCATCATCTCCGAAGACGCTTCCTACCAAATAGCCTTCTTCCTGAGGCACGATGGAGCGGGAGTGCTTTGGGGAGGACCAAAGCCTCAACAGCTGTCGCAAGTGGAACAGGTCGATCGCCAACCGCGATCAAGATTCGGAAGCGGAAGGAAACGTAGGAATGCAAACGATTATTCTATGGGATTGGGTGACGTAATTAATATCATGAGCCCAAGAAAAGAACGATCGAACACTTGGACTCCCATGAATTTTGTTGACGTGTCAGAAATGGGAGTGGCAGACTTAGAGACTTCTGGTAGCGAAACTCAAAATCACTATGAAAACTGGTACGATGTCGGGTATGAATTGCAAATGCAAGAAAGCGCTAACCCTGAACCAAAAATCATTACTCAGCCATCAGGAAAGAATGATTTTGTTGTGATTAACTGGAACGGCCACAATGCCCCGCCGCTGTCAACTAATCAGTGGGACCCACTGAATGAAGATCCTAAATCTCCAGACTTCACAAACGTTAACGTTGGAACGAAAATTTTGCCGCCCGATAACGAAAAGTTCATCTGGAGTCAGGAAGACAACACGAAGAACGGTGGCTGGGTATCACAAGTACAGCCAATTACCGCCAACGTTCCAAGTTCTACTATCATTCAAGATTTCGTAGCTCTTCACACCACGGAACCAACTACACGAGCCAGACCATCAAGGCCTTTCATTCCTGATCTTCGACGTCCTGGATCACGCGATTCTTCTAAAACGGTCAGACCGACTGATGCTTTCCGTTACAGTCAACGAAAAAGAACTGAAGCCCCGGCCACTGTCGCAAAAATGGCGAGTACCACAACAAGTACAACAACAAGTCGACCCGTTCAAGTGAAAACCGAAAAGAAAGAAACCGAATCTCGCGTCCCTCTGTGGGCAAGACTGAAACAAACTTCCGAAGAGGAATCAGTAGCATCAGAAATACCAATTCTTACAACAACACGTGCGCCTCGGCCCAGAACAACTACCAGAGCTCCCATCACGCATGCTACATCAACTGAAACCTCCAGACCTACCTTTGCCCGAACCACAACGCCTTCTCCTCTTAGGAAAATCCAAGTTCCATCAGTGATTTCTACCAAGCCGCCAACCCCAGCCACGCAACAGCAAACAACAAAGTCAACTTCAACAAAATCAAAAGAAAGAAAAGCCTACAACAACTTGAATAGCAAAGGACCTTTCAGCACAAAACATAATTCTGAAGGACACCGCCCCATCACTTCGCACTCACTAGACGAATTCAAGAAAGTACTGGAAGGGAAGCCGAAGATTGAAGACAATGGTAATAAAGTCGTAGTTTATTCTATGCCCATTACTGACGTTGACGCGTTCAATAGAATGTACGAGCAGTACCAAGAAAGCGTAGCAAGGCAAAGTCCCAGAGTCAACCTCCACGCAGTATATGATCTGGCACGAGAAGGGTACGACCATCCAGCGCTCAATGAAGAAGAAACAAACCAAAATAGACTAGAGCAAATTCCCGAGCCATTACCGGTTCTAACCTATAAAGAAGAACCACTACGTTTTGCTGAGTCGGAACCAGCTCCAATAATCATCAAGGAAACTGACATTGAGGAGCCAGTGCTTGCTATAGAAGAAATTGTTCCAGAATACGAAGAAACCGATTTCCCACCGTCTGAACTCGGACAGATTGGTGGCGCCATTGCGGGTGACTTCGCATACTATCCATACGAGGAGGCAACGCCACAGCCGCAAGTATTAAAAAAAGAGAGGCCTCAACGAACCAAAACCCGTTTCGAAATGAGAGTTCCAGCAGGACCCAGAGACGAACTATTGGCCGGACTACGATTCCGTCCTACAGTATACGAGACAGCTATGCCTGTACAGCAAGATATTAGTGGACAACAAGAATCGTTTTACCAAGAGCCATCACGGATTTCACACGAACAGCTGCCACCTGAATACAGCGAAAAATCAGAATCCAAAAACAGATTTGCCCCGGAGAGACCCGCCCAAATCCAGAAGACACGAGTAGTCCAAGAAGTTCAGAACATTCCAAAAAATATCCGTTCAGAGCTAATCCCGCCTCAGTCGCTGCCTATGCCCATCCATAACGAAGAACAGGTAAGAAATGCCGCTGCTTTCATTGAGCGAAATAATAACGTCCCAGCTTTGCAAGAGATCAGAACAACCGAAGGGACACCGACCCCGATTAAAATCAACGCAGTGCCAATTTTCGCAGAAGATGACGTGGACATAGTGACGGAAGTTCCGTTGAACGTAAATTTCCGGAAAATGCCATACAACTTTGATTTAAATACATGGTATCACTTGGCTTTCACATGGAGTAGCCAAGACCATGTACTCAGCATCTACATCAACGGCCAACTAGCAGGTATTCTCGAGAATACCATCCCTGATGTGCAGGCTCTTCCAACCAACGGAATGATGCTTCTTGGTAAAACTTTACTACCAAGCCTCACGGGCTTTGATCCTACATCGCACGTCACGGGAGAAATGAGCAACTTCGTGGTTTGGGGCAGCGCGCTATCGCCGATGGAAATTAATAACGTGTTCAGTTGCGGAGAGCCTCCGATACATCCCGTGCTTTTGGCCTGGAACTCAACACCATTAAGAGTGTACAACGACGCTGTCCTGCAGCAGGCGCCGCCAATATGCGGGATATCTTCCTAATTACTGTCTCCAGATAAAAGAAACAACCACTATTACGGCGGTTTGAGAGCTGCAGCTATAGAGGGTCGAGCTCATTTAGCCTAATACGGTTCTCTTTCGTCATAGGAGAATATTGGCCCTTTTTACTGTGATAAATTATGTCCGATAACATGCGCAAACTATTCTCATAAAATCCGCAATCGTATCAACTTCATGGCAAAAGTAGCTTCTGTTTAAAAACTTATCAAAACTTCAATTCTAAATGCCGGTTCAGCTGAGGAGAAAGCCTTTTCTTACTCATAATTTTGTAGGAACAAAAAGCTGCACTCATTCTTGCGTGTTGTTGTTACATGTGTAGCAAGGGTCCATGACATGTTGGGCACATGTTAACAGAAATAAATAAGTAACCTTAGGTGTTCATGACATGTTAAAAAGGATAGAAATTAATAAATGTTGAATGGATAAATTTCATACCAGGACCGTTATTGTCTACGGCTGCTATTCCATGTCTTTTTTTAAGTTTCGGAGTTGGTAAATGTTTAACTATGGCGGCATATCAGAGGGAGAGAAATCACCTAAATGTAGTACCGAAATAAGAGTACGATTTTTCAGCTTGTGAAAGATATTAGAAGAGGCAGGGAAATTCTTTAATGAAGGTCACTGCAAAATCTGCAGATTCCTCCGAGTTAGCTTCCATAGTAATGGTTAGCTTCCTTTGAAAACCTCTTCTGGCAAATGTGTCTTCTATACTCATTAATCATCCAATCTTATCATCACATCTGACCAGAACAAATTCAAGCATTTAATTCGAACTATAAATTAAATTTGTCTAATTTTCGAAATTAATTCAAACTTTACAGTAAATATGATCCAAATTAATTCAAACTTTAAAGTAAATATGAAAGAATGTGCAAAATTTTTAAAACGCTCTAATAAAAGAAGAGAAGTTCAAGCATCATCACTCAACATTCGAGCATAACACGCGAACTACGTATGCTCGGTGTATAAGGCTCTCCGTTTCCCATTCAATATTCATCACTGTAAATATTTTTCATCCCTCTTAGACTATATTCATCCTGCTATCGTAGATTTTCTAACGAAAATGATCTTCAGACCGGCCATGTAGCAATGCCATGCTGAGCGAGTTTCATCACTCGTAAATTTTGCACCAGTCGCTACGAGCTGAAGAATATAATATAAATTTAGAATAAACTAAATGTGTTCTAATTTCCCTGCTTGAATAGATCCCACCGATGGTAAAGAATTTAAATGAAATTTCAAAAGAAAAAATTCGTCTATTCTTGGAGATAAAATTAAAATTTATTAGCCGCTTCGACCATAGATTACAGAAAATCTAGTCATAATTCACGTAGTTCTGAGAGTCGTACAAAATTGTATGTACGAAATAATGATTTGTTCGATAGATCCTTATGGTCACTTGATTTATTTCCAACGTTTTTACCCATATTCGGTCTTTAATTGCGGTTCTTTAAATGCTATTTAGGAGTTGGTTCGACTCATTAACTTATTAGTTTGTGTCTATTTAGAGTTTCAAATTTCCTCTACAAAAAATAATACAAAGGGTAACTATAAAAAATTAAGGAATCAAAAATCAATGCAGGAAAATGTGTCCAAATGAAATTTTTTTCATATGATGCAGACATCATAAACGAGTTTGAGGAGCTCCGTGCCCAAAATTTTGATATAATATAGAACCATATTGGATTTAAAGATCTGAAGAACAAAATTTCATTCAAACAAATTGGCTTGGTGTCTCAGTTAACACAATCGTGCTAATTTGGTCTAAATACTATTTTCGCAATAAGACAGAAGCAGAATGTAATCGAACAACGAGATCGAAATTTCTAGAAGCCATACAATAAAACAATAGAATATACTATATATTATAATTGATAATAATTTTGGCTAGCCAGCGCAATACACTACGGTGAGCTTACTTACCAAAGAAACAGTAACCACAGTGACATTTGTGAAGATAAACTCGCTAAAAAAATTCGCAAGGGAATATCAAATTATAGTATCAACACCACACCCAATAAAAGTTGAAACACGTGAATGGGCTTTGAGTATTGTAAGAAAATAATCATAAGTCCATATTCATTACCACCAAAAACTTGTACATAAGCAAGATGAGACATAACCGATTGTGGTGTAATATTGCTCAAGTTATACATTTCTGTAGAACAATCATGGACACAGTGCCAAAATTCATTGAATAAGACCACTTTTTAGCATCTGAAGATAATTAACAGAAAATCTAGAAGCGAAGTTAAAAGAATAAAATTTAAGATATGATTGAAAGTATTTCAGAAACTCAATCGCATGCTCGGTAGAACAAATGCAAATCACAACGTAATTTTAAAATGTTGCACCTATATATGTTACTCCCCTCTAGAACTCGGGAGCTCTAGCGGGGGAAAGGACGATGGTGTCCTTTCATTACTCATCTTACGGTGTCCCTGTTATTACTCACCACAGCCATCACTATCACGCCCCAGTCTCAGGAGCCTCACCACAGCCATCACTATCACTCACCTTCAGAGCTCGTGAGGCCAGCAAGGTGAGCACGATGGTGTCCCTGTAGACAGCATCTCGCCCCAGTCTCAGGAGCCTCATCACAGTCATCACTATCACTCACCTTCAGAGCTCGGGACGCCAGCAAGGTAAGCACGATGGTGTCCCTGTAGACAGCATCACGCCCCAGTCTCAGGAGCCTCACCACAGCCATCACTATCACTCACCTTCAGAGCTCGTGAGGCCAGCAAGGTGAGCACGATGGTGTCCCTGTAGACAGCGTCACGCCCCAGTCTCAGGAGCCTCACCACAGCCATCACTGTCACTCACCTTCAGAGCTCGGGACGCCAGCAAGGTAAGGACGATGGTGTCCCTGTAGACAGCATCACGCCCCAGTCTCAGGAGCCTGGCCAGCTGCAGGAGGCGCCACCACAGCTGCAGGCACGTGTGGGGGCGACGCTCCACGGCGCCCGCGATGAAGCTCACGCGGTCACTGCACAGGCGCACTGCGCGGGGACACACTTTAAGGTTTACAAACACTGAATGCAAATGTTTTTTCTTAAATTAGTGTAGTTTTAACTCGTGTCTACTTTAAGTAAATAACATTTTTCTCTCGCGTTTACTCAATGCAAACGTTTTTTTTTCAAATTAGTGTTGTTTTAACTCGACTTCACTTCAAGAAAATAAAAATTTTCTCGCGTGGACTCAATGCAAACTCTTTTTTAAATTAGTGTAGTTTTAATTCGACTTTACTTCGAGAAAAGATCATTTTTCTCCCGCGTTTACTCAATGCAAACTTTTTTCACATTAGTATTGTTTTAACTCGACTTTATTTCAAGAAAAGAACATTTTTCTCTCGCGTTTAATTAATGCAAACGTTTTTTTTTCAAATTACCGTCAAGTGGGGTGACTTCGGCTACCACTACAACAGAAACAAATGGCAGCAAAACAAAATAATAAACGTTGGCCAAAGTCACCCCGGTGGCCAAAGTCACCCCGGTGGCCAAAGTCACCCCGGTGGCCAAAGTCACTTTGGCCAGCGTTTATTATTTTGTTTTTCTGCCATTAGTTTCTGTTGTAGGTGTGGCCGAAGTCACCCCCGGTGGCTGAAGTCACCCCAGTTGACTGTAGTGTTGTTTTAACTCGTCTTTACTTTAATTAAATAACATTTTTTCCGATCGTATTAGTGCTGCCTTGAACTCGCATTTACTCAATGCAAAACATTTTTTTTTTCAAATTAGTGTTATTTTAACTCGACTTTACTTTAAGTAAATAAAATTTATTCCTCTCACATTAGTGTTGTCTTGGACTCGCATTTACTCAAATTAAACGTTCTTCACTAAATAGTGTTGCCAAAACATTCCATTGTTTACCGAAAAAACTATACCAATTGCAATTCTGGACCCGCGAAATTTTCTAAGTACAGTAAAATCAAGTAAAAATCCATATTAAAATATCTCGTCGTATTTTCAGAATCTGCGGGTTTTTAAACAGTAAAATCATGGCAAAAAAAAATATAACTCAGTGCTCACTGCAGTGAGTGACAAAAAGCGCGTCCGTGACGTGAAGACACGGACGGACGTCACGGACGGACATGGCGAGCACAATAGCGCCTTTTTCCATAAGTGAGAAAATGCGCTAAAAAAACACCCCCTACCCTGCAGAGGGAGCGGATGTTCGTCGAACTCGTGCAGGATCTCGAGAGCTGTCATGAGATCCTTCTCGACCTGGACTTCCTCTTGCAACTCTGCCTCATCGGCCTGTAGCAGGTCCAGGCAATGCCTGCAACGGTCACAAAAACAAATAAGCCGTCAAAGGCCGTACGATCAAAATTTGCCAAAACACGTAGCGACTCAAATACACGTGGTGGCCCATATATAGGTGGCGGTCCATGCAAGAACACGTAGCGGTCCACGAACATGTAGCGGCAGATTCCGCAACTGTGATCGGCAAGATAAGCTTGAGATCCGAATGATAAATAATAATAATTCTACGTGGCGTCTGGTTCAAACGAACTGCAAGGGCACCTTTCACATGAGTTTAATAGCAACCAAAAATAAATAGACACGAGAAATATGAGAACGGATTAAAATGACTAAGCACTTGATTCTTGGGCTCTACCAAATATAGCTTCGTCATTAGGCATCGACGAAACACCTTCAACGAACTCATAAATATTTTTTATAACACGGCTCTCGACTCAGAAATTTAATCATTTCACAATGCCTCAAAATGAACATTGAATTGTCATAGAATTCTCATCATCACCGCAACACTAAGAGTGAGTGAGGGCTTTACACCTTTCAAACACTATTAAAATTAGTTTTTTAGCTTCCAAACATTACATAGAAAGGGGTAAAATCAAAATAAGTACTTACGCATGACGCTCAATAAGTTCCAAATTTCGTCGCCGTTTTGCACCGAAATTTCAAGTGAGAATATCATTCAACAAATACAATATTTGATTAAAGTTTGACATGTCTATGTGAAAATTTAGGATTTTGAAATTTTTAACATCAATGAAACTGTAAAACCACAAATGCTGGCAAAAATCCCTAAAAACTAATCTGCTCATATAACAAGTACACCAAGAATTTCAAAGAAAAAGAAGACGCCAAGAAAGTTCACGTCTTCATTGAAAACGTTTCTAAGACCAGCTCCACATTCAGTTGAAAAATTTAGAGGATACGAGTACAATCAACAGAAACGGTCGATTTACGCTATAAATATAAAATCTTTCTAATATTAAATAAATTGACATTAAAACTCTTTAATACAAAACAAATTAGTGTAGTTCATTTTAACATTTAAAATGTTAATGCTAAAACTTTTTACTATTGACCCAACAGTAGCAACGTGCTTAAAAAGTGCGTTTTGGTCGGTTCCGTTACGGTGGATTTTCGCACGCATGGATCCCATATTTTATCCACGCGACTACTTTAGACCTAAATAATTCGCACAACTTTTTAAAAATGATTAATAATACAACTTTTCAAAAAAAGAATTAATACAAAAACCTATTAGGAATGAATTAATACTACAACTTATTGAAAAACAATTAATACTACAACTTTTCAAAAATGACTTAATACTAAAACCTATCAAAAAAGAATTAATACTAAAACTTTTAAAATGAATTAATACTAAAACCTATTAAAATGAATTAATACCGTACAACAACTTTTCAAAAATGAATTAATACTACAACTTTTCATAAATGATTTTTAAAAATGAAATAATAAACAACTTTTTAAAAATGAAAAAATATTTCACCTTTTTAAGAATGAATTAATACTACAACTTATTAAAAATGAGTTAATAACACAACTTTTTCATTAAGATACTATTTTTAAAAATGGATGAATTAATAATATAACTTTTTTTTATTAAGATCCTAAAGAAAGTAGGGCTGACCTGGCAAGGTCCAAAGAAGGGTCGCCGTAGCGCTCGGCGGCGTTGAAGTAACCACGGGCCGCGTCCAGCACCAACTGTAGGGACAGGGGGTAGCCGACCCCCTCCAGGTACGGGTTGGGGGGCTGTGTAGGGGTCAGGGGCCTGACACCCCCCTGTTGGGGGTTATGGGGCTGGGGAGGGGTCAGCAACATGAAGTTAATGCTCAGCGCTATGTACTCGCTCTTGCCTGATGTCAGCAGCGCCTCAGCAACGCTCTGTGTGTTAAAAGAAATGAATTATAGTTTAAAATAAACTTTCATTCTATGACATAATTCTAAAACACAATCCCTCAACGGCGCTGTATTCCCAAAGTCCATTCAAAAAATATATTATAAAAAACGTTAGCGTTAACAATATAACGTCAGTTTGAAGGTGCAATCAATAACGCTTTATGTTTTTACTTCCGTCTCACATTACTTCCATCCACATTACTACCTATGTAAACTAGCAACATGAAACTATGTTTTGCACTTGAACAATTATAATACTATGAATAATAAAATTAATAATAATAACAATAATAATAAATAATAGTAATAATAATAATAACCTTATAGCAGTCACTAGGCAGTGAGCAGAGCAGCAGCTTCTGCTGCAGCTCCAGCATGTCGTGCAGCAGCGCCCGCCACTCACCCAGGCTCACGAGCGACGGTCTGGCAGAACATTACCAATTATTATTGTTATTATTCTAATGAAAAAATTAAAAATGTCTTTAATAAATGGTCATTATAGTTAGCGTGAAAAATATTGCACGATTCTTCACAAATTTTTGATAATGTTTGTATGATATAATACTTACTGATACATGCACGAGGTAACAACAACAGATATATTATGCTTCATCCAAAATTCGAAGATGAGGAGACGGTAATTAAAAAATGTTTAATATATTTAAACGTAACGATGGAATGGAATAACGAGCACTTAACAATTTTTTTATATTCCGGCCTCTGACCTCTTGAAAGGCGTGCGCGCTAGTCTGGTGTAGAGCAGCCCTACCTCTTGAGGGGCGTGCGCGCTAGTCTGGTGTAGAGCAGCCCTACCTCTTGAGGGGCGTGCGGGCTAGTCTGGTGTAGAGCAGCCCTACCTCTTGAGGGGCGTGCGGGCTAGTCTGGTGTAGAGCAGCCCTACCTCTTGAGCGGCGTGCGGGCTAGTCTGGTGTAGAGGTGGCGGGCGGCGGTACACGTAACGTCCCGCAGTTGCGAGGGCAGCGTGGGCACCCCGCGCGTCTGCAGCATCTCGCACGCCCACAGCTGCAGCTCCAGCAGCTGTACGCGCTCACGCACGCAGCTGTACACGTGCAATTCATATTTAAACGTAATAATTTGCTACTAGATATTTCATGTACATTTTACATACATCTTTATTTCCTGATGACCAGGTCTGCTGCGCATTTTGCTATACGCAGAAATTGCTCCAGCAGGCAGCTGTACACGTCCAATTCATGTACAATTCATTATGACATAACACAATATTTTTCTACATACTAGAAATTTTACGTACATGTCATTTTTATTTCCTCAACACATAAATGTATCTATATTTTTTATTGGCTGAGAAATAAATTGATTAGTTGCTATTTAAAGAGAAAAACACAATAATTTGCTACATGAAATTTTACGTACATTTCCTACATATGTTCTACTTAAATTTTACATACATTTTACCTATATGTTTATTTAATTAGTACATTAAATGTATTTCTTTATTGGCTGAGAATTAAATTGATTAGTAGCTATTTAATGAGAAAACACAATAATTCGCTACATGAAATTTTATGTACAAGTCCTATTTATTTCCTTAACACATTACATTTATATTTTATTGGCTAAGAATTGAATTGATTAGTTTCTAATTTAAAAAATTTTAAGCGACTGATCTGAATTTGAATTAAAATTAAAAATTCTCCATTTAAGCGAGTTATTAATTAAAAAGAAAATATTTAACCAGCCATATTTAAATCAAAATAAAAAATTCTCAATTGAAGCAAGTTGTTAATCAAAAAGAAAAATTATAAGCAACCATCTTTAAATAAAAATTAAAAATTCTACATTGAAGAGTGTTATTAATTAAAAATAAAAATTTTAAGCAACTGAATTTAAATCAAAATTAAAAATTCTACATTGAAGCGAATTATTAATTAAAAAAATTTAAGCGACTGAATTTAAATCAAAATTAAAAATTCTCCATTGAAGCGATTTATCAATTTAAAAAATTTTAAGTGACTGAATTTAAATCAAAATTAAAAATTCTCCAATGAAGCGAGTTATTAACTAGAAAGAAAAATTTTAAGCGACCATATTTAAATCAAAATAAAAAATCTACATTGAAGCGAGTTATTAGATAAAAATTAAAAAAAAATTTCTCCATTGAAGCGAGTTATTAATTAAAAAGAAATATTTTAAGCGATCCTATTTAAATCAAAATTTAAAATTCTCCATTGAAGCGAGTTATTAATTAAAAAGAAATATTTTAAGCGATCCTATTTAAATCAAAATTTAAAATTCTCCATTGAAGCGAGTTATTAATTAAAAAGAAATATTTTAAGCGATCATATTTAAATCAAAATAAAAAATTCTTTTTGAAGCGCGTTATTGGACACACTCGTCGGGGGCGGGAGGCAGAGCGCGCAGGATGGCGTGCGCGGCAGGGAGCTGGTCGAGGCGCTCGCAGGCGTATACGCACGCCACGGCGCACGCGTGTAGCGCGTCATCCCCCAGCAGATCCTGAGACGACCGCGCCAACTGTGCGCACAATAAACGGCGTCATAAGTACAATATATACCATTATATTACACAATATACTTTAAATTTGTAATTGCACAAACCACACACGCCATTATAATTACAATATATACAATGATATTACACAATATACTTTCAATTTGTAATTGCACAAACCACACACGCCATTGTAATTACAATATATACAATGATATTACAAAATATACTTTCAATATGTAATTGCACAATATGTTTCACCAGCACACGTTATTACAACAACGTTATTAAAACACGTCATCACAAACACGTCACCGAGATGACATGTGTGACTGACAATGATAATGTACATGATGACTTACAAAATGGCAACAAGTGCCTCGTTATTTGGACAGCACTAACAGATTTCTGTGAGTGTAAGACTGACCATGACGACGTCCATGATGTCTCACAAAAAGGTAACAAGTGCCTCGTTATTTGGGCAAGACTTGCAGAAGTATTTATATAATTAGTCTGCTTATTATATCGCAAGTTCACAAGGAATTTAAAAGCAAAGAAAACACCAAGAAAATTCACCATATCGATATTGAAAACGCATGCAATATCGATATGGTGAATTTTCTTGGCGTTTTCTTTGCTTTTAAATTCCTTGAAGACTAGCAGATTTCTGTGAGTGCGAGACAGACCAAGAGGATGTACATGATGACCCACAAAAGGGCAACAAGTGCCTCATTTTTTGGACAAGACCAACAGATTTCTGTGAGTGTGAGACTGACCAAAAGGATGTACATGATGTATAGAAGTGTCTCGTTATTTGGACAAGACTAACAGATTTCTGTGAGTGCATGAGAGACCTGGAGGATGTACATGATGTACAGAAGTGCCTCGTTATTTGGACAAGACTAACAGATTTCTGTGAGTGCATGAGAGACCTGGAGGATGTACATGATGTACAGAAGTGCCTCGTTATTTGGACAATACACTAACAGATTTCCGTGAGTGCGAGACTGACCATGGCGATGTACATGATAACCAGCACAAGGGCAAGAAGTGCCTCGTTATTTGGACAAGACTAACAGATTTTTGTGAGTGTGAGACTGACCATGAGTACGTCGGTGACGTGGTCGAGATGGTGTGGGGCCAGGGAGACGAGGTACTCGGTGAGGAGGTCGTCACGAGACGAGACAGACGAGGTCTCGCAGCGAGACAGGTACGGCAGCACCCACTGACGGAGGCGCTGCAGTAGCTTGCTCCCGTCGCTCTAAACAACAAATTATAATTAGTCATCAGCACCACAATTATTATGATCAGGATTGAAAATAATCATAAGGATAAAAATCATAAGGATGAGAATCGTAAGGATAACTTGCTCCCGTCGCTCTGACCAATAAATTACAATTATTGATCAGCATCAAAATTATTTATTAACGCGAAAATTACAGTAATCAGCATCAAAATTACTTTGATTAGTATTAAAAACAATCGTAAGGATAAAAATCATACGGATAAAAAGCTCATAAGGATAAAGATCATAAGGATAAAAATCATATTTATAAAAATCGCCATAAGAAATTACAGTAATAAATGCAAAAATTACAGTGATCAGCTGATCATTGTAATTTTCGATGAATTTTAGCGTGAGCCAGAGCAGCAGACCTGGTCTAGCATGAGCCAGAGCAGCAGACCTGGTCTAGCATGAGCCAGAGCAGCAGACCTGGTCTAGCATGAGCCAGAGCAGCAGACCTGGTCTAGCATGAGTCAGAGCAGCAAACCTGGTCTAGCATGAGCCAGAGCAGCAGACCTGGTCTAGCATGAGCCAGAGCAGCAGACCTGGTCTAGCATGAGCGCAATGACGCGTGATGGCGGCAGTAGCGTGAACTCCTGTAGTGTCATGTGAATGAGACCGGCCTCGTAGACCAGCACCTCCAGCGAGCTCAGGGTCTGCACCAGCCCCTCCAGACCCTGACGTCATTTAAAACTATTGATTATTGATAATCATTAATCAATTTATAATAATATTTCTTATTTATAGATTTATTACATTTATCTCATAACATTACTTATCATTACAAACTATTTTTTCAACTAAAAAAAACACAACATTAATAAACACCATTTCTGGTTTGAACTACAGAACAACAAACACAATGATTATCTAGGGACATGAAATTTTAAATGCAAATCAGTGAATAATTTTTTTTCAAATTTGCATGCCTTTCAGCCTTCTAATCACTGTACCCTCATAGAAAACACTCGTCGTTTCTAGGCATTAAATTCCGCTATAATTATCCTTCTTTTCTGTAAATTATTTAATTAATACATTAATACAATTAATACATTTTCCTTACTCGCTAGAAAATTTTTATTCCTCATACAGCTGGAATTGCTAACCCCTTTCATCAATATGATCCATACATCCATATCTCCATAGCAGACCATCACATTCTACTACTAACACAGCCGTTCATTATTGATATCGATATTAATACATTGTTTGTTCCTGTCCAGTTTCCTTTTCTCATAATTAGTTTCATTTTTGAGCTTCATTCCTTCCATAGCATTCTCCCCTTAATGGCACGTTTTCAACAATGAAAAAGATAAACGTTTTCTCTTATAAAATTCCCCCCTCAATGAACCGTTTTCTACGCTGAAAAAGAAACCCGTTTTCCCTCTTCAAATTCCCCCCTCAATGAACCGTTTTCTACGCAGAGAAAGAAAACCGTTTACGCTCTTCAAATTCCCCCTTAACAATCCGTTTTCTACGCTGAAAAAGAAAACTCGTTTTCTCTTATAAAATTCCCCCCTCAAAGAACCGTTTTCTACGCTGAAAAAGAAAACAGTTTCCTCTCTCCAAATCCTCACACTGACCGGAACATTTTTTTCCCTGCCGAGCTTGAGCAGATCCAGCGCCGAGTCAACTAATCCACACTCCATTTCCAGCTGACGAGCTCGATGCAGGTACCAGCTACTGACAGCTTCGACTGACAGTAGCTGCTGCTGACTGTCAACACTGTCAGGTATCAGGCTCTTAGGTCCTGACACTGCAGCGTACAGTTCACACGCGTCAGCCACTGCTTCACTCGGACTGTTACCAGGCGTTACGCTGAAATATTACATTACAATAACTACAATATTATTAAAATTAAAAAGTTTATAACGGACAAGAATTTACTTAATATAGAATTTTTAAAAATTACAGTAACTACAATAGTTTTAGTAATTTTATAAAAATTAATACGTTTATCACGGACAAGAATTTACTTAATATAGAATTTTTAAAAATTACAGTAACTACAATAGTTTTAGTAATTTTCTAAAAATTAATACGTTAACACGAACAAGAATTTAATAACTATAGAATTTAAATAATAAGTGCGTTGATTACTGATTGTCAGACGATACGCACGCGAAATATTCCATAATGCATAATAGGTAGGAAGAACAAAATGAAGCTTATTATATCATTTACTCATATTTCACCAAATTATTGATATCACCAAATAAATCACAATATTATATAGTCTCCCCAGCAAATTATGCAGAGTACTTAACAGTATTATACTGTGATACCTGAACTTACGCACTTAATGCGTTCCGTGCCAGGTTCTTATGAACCAACACGTGGATGCCCTAACATTTTGCTTGCCCGAACAAAGACCGTTTCATTGCGTAATTTACAGATGATAATACAATTTAAATTGATAATTTAAATAATAATGGATAATTAAATGTATAATTTAAATAATAATGGATAATTAAATGTATATTTTAAATAATAATGAATAATTTCTCGACATAACTGAAGCACAGACTCACGTGTCGGGAGCCTCGACCTCGCACCAGTCAGGCGTCCTGAGCGCCTCCCCCTGCCACTGTACCACAGAGCCGTCCACGTCACACGCTGGCAACAGCGACCTGGCATACAAGTATGAGTGATGTATGGGTGTTATATGTGATATATGGGTGTTATATGTGATATATGGGTGTTATATGTGATGTATGGGTGTTATATACAACATAATATGGGTATAATATGTGACCCCCCTGCCACTGCACCACAGAGCCGTCCACGTCACACGCAGGCAACAGCGACCTGGCATATAAGTATAGCATTATGTACATTATGTAACCTGCGTCAGTAGGTTACATAATAGTTATTTTAGTTGTGACTGTCAGTTGTAACTCTGTCAATAACTCTGTCATTCAATCACTGATGACTTTTTAAGCTAAACTCTCCAATCACATTCCAGAAATCACCCTTGAATTGTGATAGCATGCCGGTAAGGGTTTTTGAGTGCATTTTAAGAGAACGGAACCAGATCTCTACTGTAAGATTAATTAGTGAGAACATAAATTGTAACACTAAACAGCCAAAGTTTCAATTCTAACATTAAGTAGCCAGGGCTTCAATTGAAACAGTAAGTAGCCACAATTCCAATTGTAACATAAAGCAACTGAGCTTCAAATTACCATGGAGAAATTCGAGTTCTATTTGCAACACAGTTATATTATTATATAATCCTTTTTAATATTACGTATATCACAACATCAAGAACTAAACAGATAGAAATGACGAATATCAGAGCCCAGTTTATTTTATTGTATTGGTACAATAAAGTTAAATTGATAATTTGTCAAGTGTACATTTTCCAACAACAAATATCGAATTTATATTTTCAAAATTGGATAAATTAACAAGACATTATGAAACAAACAAAACAAGTGAATTCATTTGTACAATGCATTCATTCATGCCTATCTTGTACTCGTATTCATGCCTCACTTGTCCTCACAACCCACTCACGCCTCACTGTACTCACATGCCTCACTTGTACTCACAACCCACACATGCCTCACTTGTACTCACACCCCACCCATGCCTCACTTGTACTCACACCCCACTCATGCCTCACTTGTACTCACACCCCACACATGCCTCACTTGTACTCACACCCCACACATGCCTCACTTGTACTCACACCCCACACATTCACACACGCCTCACTTGTACTCACACCCCACTCATGCCTCACTTGTACTCACACCCCACACATTCCCTCATGCCTCACTTGTACTCACACCCCACACATTCACTCATGCCTCACACCCCACTCACGCCTCACTTGTACTCACACCCCACACACGCCTCACTTGTACTCATAAGGCCGTAGTGTGGGAGGCAGATTAGATAGCAGTGCGAGGCGGTGAGGCAGCGTATCAGGACCATGATAGGTCCACATCACAGCCACGGCGTCCACGTCACCGGCCCTAGCAAACTGCTGGCACGCGGCCACGGCGCTCTGTGTCCTCAGGGACAAGTAGCCCTCCGGCGTGTACCTCTCCAGCGCCAGGTGACCGCCCCCCAGCAGCGCCTGCAGGTTATTTAGAATAAGCAAATAACAATAAATAATTTACAATAAGCAAATTTACAATAAGCAAATAACAATAAGCAAATTTACAATAAGCAATTTACAATAAGAACTTTACAATAGGCAAATAACAATAAGCAAATAACAATAAGCAAATAACATAAGCCAATTTACAATAAGCAAATAACAATAAGCAAATAACAATATGCAAATTCAACATAAGCAAATAACAAGTGCAATGTTAAGGTAGATTGTTTAGTTTTAAATATTTTAAACGTGCAACGTGAAATAATAGTGATAATACGAATATCGCTTTCTCATATGTAATTTTAAAGATTGTGGAGTATGTAAATTTCACAATCTCATAAGTAAAGATTGTGGAGCTTTCTATATTTTAAATCTGCAACGTGAAATAACAGTAATAATACGAATACTGCTTTCTCATGTGTAATTTAAAGATTGTGGAGCTTTAAATATTTCAACATGCAACGTGAAATAAAACTAATAATATGAATATCGCTTTCTAATTGATATTCATATTATTATTCATATTATTTTCTTTATTCCTATTTCTTATTTATTCATATTTCTTTCTAGTGCAGCACCACTAGAGTGCCCCCACCACTAGAGTGCCCCCACCACTATAGTGCCCCCACCACTAGAGTGCCCCCAGCACTAGAGTGCCCCCACCACTAGAGTGCCCCACCACTAGAGTGCCCCAACACTAGAGTGCCCCACCACTAGAGTGGCCCAAACACTAGAGTGCCCCGACACATGTAGCTGCCACAAGAGTGCCCCCAACACTGAAGTGCCCCCATGGGGGTATCTCACCTCATATGTAAGGAGTCTGTCGAAGTATCTGAGCAGCAGCTGGCGGGTCCTGACCAGCTGCAGCTGCGCTCGATTTAAATCCTCCCAGTCAATCTAGGGAATCAAGGGAAAAATAGAAAAAGTAATAATAGGTAACAATAATATAATAAACTATACAATTAACCTATAAAATAACTTGTTACAATAATATTCAATGTACTTCGCATGCAAACAAAATCGTTACGTCAAATTGCCCAAGTTTAGTGGTCAACTGCCTAGTCAAGTGGTGAACGGCCCAGCATGAAGAAGAACGGCCCAGTGAAAAGAGTAACGGCCCAGTGAAAAGAGTAACGGCCCAGTGTAAAGGTGAGCGGCCCAGCGTAAGGGGAATCACTAAGAAACACGACAAGTTCACCTGCTGGCGAAGGCGCTGTTCCTCCTGTAGGAGGTCGTACCGCTGGTCCTCGTCCTCGCAGTCATAGAGCGTCACCTCGCACTGCCACGAGTTTGTTTCCTCACAGGCACCGAGGCGCTGCACAACCTGAGCAATTATGTCAAAGTTATTAGAATCAACTTTTCAGGAACTGGGGCCATACACTCAAAACTCGTTAAGTGAACGTAAGTACTTACGCTCTATTTTCTTGTCTACGATTGGTGGATGTGGCTTGAAAGACCGTCTATGATTAGCTAATGAACTTACGATCTCTTAACTTTTTTTTAAGTATAGGCCCTGGGCATTAACTTCAAAGTTATAATAATTAACCTGTCAGAATCTGGATATTGATTTTAAAAATATTGGAATCTTCACATTTCACGTGGCAAACCGTAGAGCATCGGCTCACCTTAAGGCCCGTGGCACGCAGGCCGTAGAGCAGCAGCTCACCTTAAGGCCCGTGGCACGCAGGCCGTAGAGCAGCAGCTCACCTTAAGACCCGTGGCACGCAGGCCGTAGAGCAGCAGCTCCCTGGCAGGCAGGAGCTGTGAGGGCACCACGTCGCAGCACTGCTTCAGTACCCATGATCGCGCCCGCACTTTGCTGAGGTAGTCGCTGATGCTCTCCAGGGTTGCGCCCGAGTGTGACCACTGCGCCTGGTATACCAGGTCGCTGTCCAGGCTGGCGAGAAATAAATCTTGAGAGAGAAGAAACAGAAAGAAACAGAAATGAACTTTGTCAACGCAGTCGAAAGTCCCTTTGACATCTTTTATTGCTGATCAGGCTGGTCAGAAATAAATGTTGTCAACGCAGTCAAAAGTCCCTTTTGACTGGGTTGACATCTTTTGTTGCTGATTATCCTGCCCAGAAATGAATTTTGTCAACCCAGTCAAAAGTCCTTTTACATTTTTGGTTGCTGATTAGCCTGCCCAGATATGAATTTAATCAAAATGTCTTCCAAGACCTATTATCGCTGTGCACTCTGACCATGAAGATGGCTGTCAACGCTGTCTATAGTCTGTCAAGATTATTTTACTTCATTTTGCAGCATTTATGCTACGGGATTGCTGTGAACGTGATTAGAGAATGCTTCTTGATTAGAGAATTGTGTCCTACTTCTACGTTATTTCTAATTTTCTTTTAGTCTTGATGTAGTGATTGCAACCGAAACTATGTTTATCGATATAAGGGGTTGCGTCAACCGTATTTATAGTTATTTCAAGACCACCAGTTATTTCGTCTCATCAATCGTATGTAACTCTCGATAGAGTTTTTAAATAAACAATTTAAACATACTGTCAGGTTTCTAGCACGAGGGTCGGCTCGTTGAAAAGTTCTCACGCTGGCAGCTAGGCGACGAATTGACAAGGGAAAAGATACAAACATTTATCAGTTCAACACTTATATACTTAAGGACAGGAAATAATCCACTCTAGTACAGGACTGACGTTCGAGCTAGATATTATCTCCTAACATGCACGACATGGTTACTTGAGGCTAACCCAGCGAGAGCAATTTAAGGGGGGGCTAACATGAGAATGATAATACTTTAATCGGTTCAAAAGGGTTTACATCACCGAGCTTGTTGAGACGTTCTGGTCCCAGGTGAAGCTGCAGGCTGCCTGTCTGTTGTCGTGGTAACGACAGTAACGTTCCCGGAGTCGGGGATGCTCCGCGAAGCCTCCTTCGCGATCGTGACTTCGGCAGTCGTCGAAAACCCTAGGACATGAGTATTCTATACTCCTGCTCCTTTATTTTGTTATAGAAGAACAACTCACCCATAAGTGTGGGCCAGCAGCAGCGCCTCGCCGTACTCCTGCTCCTTTATTTTGTTATAGAAGAGCTGTTCAGGCGAACTGCTCCTGAAGAGCACGAGGCGGTAGCGCTCCTCCAGCAGGTGGCTCTCCAACACCAAGAACCTGTCATAGCCAAGATAATTGTTAACAAATTACTAATAACAGTTATCAATTTAACCACAATATTTACTAACAAATATTAAGACCGAATTTTCTCCTCCAGCACGTGGCTCTCCAACACCAGAAACCTGACAAAGCCACGATGATTGTTAACAAATTTATAATGACAGTTATCAATTTCACCACAATATTTACTAACAAATATTAAGACCGAATTTTTAACCTAGAGACCTAGCGTCGCAAGAGAGTCCCGGAATGATTGATCATTAACTAACTTAGATCGTTGAAATAAACTAATGAGGCAATACGAGGCGAATACCAAAGCTACTTAGTACCTAGGGTTCATCAACTAATTAACTTTTATCGTGTTAATAAACTAATGAGGCAATATCAGGCAAATACCAAAGCTACTTAGTACCTAGGGTTCATAAACTAATTAACTTTTATCGTGTTAATAAACCAATGAGGCAATATAAGGCAAATATCAAACTTCATTTCACCTAGGGTCGTCAGTGAGCCAGTAAAGAAGGCGCCAGAACATGAGCAGCAGGCGCCTCATGAGGCGCACGCCAGGGGCGCCGCCCACGCCAGGGGCGCCGACCTCGCTATTGGCGCCGCCCTCTTCCTCAGAACCTCCAGGTTCGGGGAACTCTTCAGCGCCTCCTTCAGGACCTCCTTGCCATTGTAGCTCTTCAGTCTCACCGCTCTGTGTAGACATTATACAGGTACACAGCACTACAGCACTGGCCATCACTGCTCTGTGTGGACATTATACAGGTACACAGCTCTACAGCAGTGGCCATCACTGCTCTGTGTGGACATTATACAGGTACACAGCTCTACAGCAGTGGCCATCACCGCTCTGTGTGGACATTATACAGGTACACAGCATAAGCAGCGGCCATCGAACCTAGTTTGCTGCATAACACAAAAATGTCAAGTATAAATTGCAATATATTTATAATAATAAATATATTTGAAATAATAAATAAATATATAATAATGGTAGTAATGCCCTGCCCATTAGTAGCGTACCGGTGGAAGGCCGTGGCTGAAGGTGCCGGTGACGGTGCGCTGTCGCCGCCCCAGGCTGCGCTCCAACTCCAGGCACAGGAACTGAGCCCCACAGGGGGCACTCACCTGTCATAAGACGTTATGAATTAATAACATCAATAGTAAAATAATTAGAGCACTGTACTAGAAATAATAACATCTGTGGTCATTAAAGCGCAATACTAGAAATAATAACATATGTAGTCATTAAAGCGCAATACTAGAAATAATAACATATGTAGTCATTAAAGCGCTATCCTAGATATAATAACATCTGTAGTCATTAAAGCGCAATACTAGAAATAATAACATCTGTAGTCATTAAAGCGTAATACTAGAAATAATAACTTCTGTAGTCATTAAAGCGCAATACTAGAAATGATAACATATGTAGTCATTAAGGTGCTATACTAGAAATGATAACATATGTAGTCATTAAGGTGCTATACTAGAAAGATCTGTGGTCATTAACTATAGTGTTATACTCTAATTAAAAACATAACAAATCGTTGGGCTGTGGACTGCCTGGTTGGGGTTACGTATGGCAGGGTTGGGGTTACATATGGCAGGGTGGGGTTACGTATGGCAGGGTTGGGGTTACATATGGCAGGGTTGGGGTTACGTACGGCAGGGTTGGTGTTACATACGGCAGGGTTGGGGTTACATACGACAGGGTTGGGGCTATGTACGGCAGGGTTGGGGTTACGTACAGCAGAGTTGGGGTTACATATGGCAGGGTTGGGGTTACATACGGCAGGGTTGGGGCTACGTATGGCAGGGTTGGGGTTACGTACAGCAGAGTTGGGGTTACATACGGCAGGGTTGGGGTTACATACAGCAGGGTTGGGGTTACGTACAACAAGGTTGGGGTTACATACAGCAGGGTTGGGGTTACGTATGGCAGGGTTAGGGTTACGTATGGCAGGGTTGGGGTTACGTACGGTAGGGTTGGGGTTACATACGGCAGGGTTGGGGTTACGTACAGCAGGGTTTAGGTTACATACAGCAAGGTTGGGGTTACATACAGCAGGGTTGGGGTTACGTACGGCAGGGTTGGGGTTACGTATGGCAGGGTTGGGGTTACATATGGCAGGGTTGGGGTTACATACGGCAGGGTTGGTGTTACGTACGGCAGGGTTGGGGTTACGTTCGGCAGGGTTGGGGTTACGTACGGCAGGGTGGGGTTACGTACGGCAGGGTTGGGTTACGTACTGCAGGGTTGGGGTTACGTCCAGCAGGGTTGGGGTTACGTACGGCAGGGTTGGGGTTATGTACGGCAGGGTGGGGTTACGTACGGCAGGGTTGGGGTTACGTACGGNGTGATGAATAGGGGGTGATGAATGGGGGGAGGTGATGAATGGGGGAGGTGATGAATAGGGGGTGATGAATGGGGGGAGGTGATGAATGGGGGAGGTGATGAATAGGGGGTGATGAATGGGGGGAGGTGATGAATGGGGGAGGTGATGAATAGGGGGTGATGAATGGGGGGAGGTGATGAATGGGGGAGGTGATGAATAGGGGGTGATGAATGGGGGGAGGTGATGAATGGGGGAGGTGATGAATAGGGGGTGATGAATGGGGGGAGGTGATGAATGGGGGAGGTGATGAATAGGGGGTGATGAATGGGGGGAGGTGATGAATGGGGGAGGTGATGAATAGGGGGTGATGAATGGGGGGAGGTGATGAATGGGGGAGGTGATGAATAGGGGGTGATGAATGGGGGGAGGTGATGAATGGGGGAGGTGATGAATAGGGGGTGATGAATGGGGGGAGGTGATGAATGGGGGAGGTGATGAATAGGGGGTGATGAATGGGGGGAGGTGATGAATGGGGGAGTCTCACATCACCAAAATTATGGAGATGCAAGGATATATAACACATAAAATATTGATAATATATAATATAAACTCAAAATGTTGACCTCATGCTATGTCAAAAACGCGCAGAGTAAAATTACGGTCAAAAACACATATCAAAACGCCACCATGTATCCATCAAAGATGAATAAATGGTGAATTAGCTTGAACTTCTAGTTGCTTTTAAACTTTAAGTGAACTCTTACTTAGCTATCGGTTTAATGAGAGACAACAGCTTGGGTTCATATTCAATGAAGATATGGCGAATTAACATAACCGTCTAGTTGCTATTAAACTTTCAGTGAACTCTTGTTGAACCTGATGCTTAATGAGAAGCAATAAGTTGGGCTTAATGGGCTTATAATATACTTAATGAGAGGCAATAGTTTGGGCCTAATGAGCCTACACTACAGACATAATGAGAGGCAAAATCTTGGGCTTAATGAGCCTACACTACAGACATGAGGGGCAATATGTTAGCTTAATGAGCCTACACTACAGACATGAGGGGCAATATGTTAGCNCTACACTAAAGACCTAATGATACATAATATACAGACCTAATGAGCCTACACTACAGACACAATGAGAGGCAATAGCTAGTCCCCCACCAGGAGTGTGGTGAGGAGCGTCGTGGCGACACCACCACTCCACCCCCACTGGCAACTCAGGCCGCAGCTCCCTGCCTCTGCTGCCCTCTGAGGGCACACAATATATTACCCTCTATATTATTATTACCCTCTGAGGGCACACAATATCTCATAGGCACATAATACCCTTCGTTAGATAAAAGCTGATATAACAATATATCATGGCTTACTATTCCAGTAAATACAATAATACCCTTCGTTAAATAAAAGTGAAATAATTATATATCATGGAATTATTATTCGAGTAAATACAATACTATTTAGAATAATAATAAATATTTAAACCGCTTTACATATTATTAGCATAAGATTTGTCAGGCTAAATGAAAGTAATAATATAACCAAGTTCATGGTCATGGCATATTTCCTTCGTTAAATAAAGCTGATATAATTATATATTATGGCATTACTATTCGAGTAAATACAATATAATTCAGAATAATAATAAATATTTAAAATGCTTTACATATTAATATCATACAAGATTTGTCAGGCTAAATGAAAATAATAATATAACCGACTCAATAGGTAATATTATTCACATTTATTTCAATATTATTTAAATGATAATAAACATATGAGTCGTATTACACATTGGCATCAAATTATCTCTATTAATAATGTATCAATTCAATGATAATAATTAATAATGCATCAATTATATATAATCCAGCTGAGTCGCTTTACATATTAGCACTTAATAATCTCCATTAATAATGTATCAATTCAATGATAATAATTAATAATTATTAATGTATCAATTCCAGATAATCCAGCAGCGCTTACGTGTCGGCAGCTTGAAGGGCGCCGAAGACTTCAGAGCTGCGGCGTCAGGCTGGTCCTTCAGCAGCCAGTACCTGAAACATCGTCAGCCACTACCCTCCAGCAGTCACTACCCTCCAGCAGTCACTACCCTCCAGCAGTCACTACCAACCAGCTAAGGACTTTATTGGATTTCTTGAGGGCGGGATAGATTCGAGTGATCAAGTCTGAGTCCGAGACAAACAAACGACTTAATAATACGATAAAGGGTATAATAATAGGACGGAGAAAAGACTTAATAACATGATAGACGAACGACTTGATAATTGGTCAGGCAAAGAACTTAATAATAGGACACAGAAAAAGTTTGATAATAGGACAGAAAAAATATTTAATAACATGATAATAACATGATAAACGAAAGACTTGATAATTTTTCAGGCGAAGGACTGATAATAGGTCAGGCGAAGGACTTAATAATAGGACAGAGAAAAAAACTTAATAACATGATAAATGAAGGACTTGATTATAGGTCAGGCGAAGGACTTGATAATTGCTCAGGCGAAGGACTTAATAATAGGACAAAGGACTTACTTGGACTTCCTGAGGGAGGGAAAGTGCCACACGGACACGGCCCCCGAGAGGTGCAGGGCGGCGAGATGCTTGCCGCAGGGCGACACCCTGACGCTGAAGGCGCAGCTCAGGGGCGTCGCTGGGGGCACGAGCGTCGTATACAGCCGCTGCGCCAGGGACACTGACGGCGGCTCGTAGCTGTCGTCCTCTGATAGACTCGACACCTGCGCACCATTTAAAATAAACAATCAATGAAATAAATAACTGAATATCAATGAAATAAATCAATAAAATAAATAACCTGCGCCAGGGATACTGACGGCGGCTCGTAGCTGACGTCCTGTGGTAGACTCGACACCTGTGCACCGTTTAAAATAAACAATCAATAAAATAAATAACTGAATATACATGAAATAAATCAATAAAATAAATAACCTGCGCCAGGGATACTGACGGCGGCTCGTAGCTGTCGTCCTCTGGTAGACTCGACACCTGTGCACCGTTTAAAATAAACAATCAATAAAATAAATAACTGAATATACATGAAATAAATCAATAAAATAAATAACCTGCGCCAGGGATACTGCCGGTGGCTCGTAGCTGTCGTCCTCTGGTAAACTCGATACCTGCGCACCATTTGTCACCATCAGGAATAACTGCTGCTACGGGTACTTGGACGCTACGTGTACATAGGACGCTAGGTGTACTTGGGCCGCTACGTGTACTTGGGACGCTACGGCTGGTAAACTCGACACCAGCGCACCGTTTGTCACCATCAGGAATAACTGCTGCTATGTGTACTTATTACGCTACGTGTACTTGGGCCGCAACGTGTACTTGGGACGCTACGTGTACTTGGGACGCTACGTGTACTTGGCCGCTACGTGTACTTGGGCCGCTGGAGGTGATGACACACCTGCTGGAGGTGATGACACACCTGCTGGAGGTGATGCCCACCTGCTGGAGGTGATGACCCACTTGCTGGAGGTGATGACCCACCTGCTGGAGGTGATGACACACCTGCTGGAGGTGATGACCCACCTGCTGGAGGTGATGACCCACCTGCTGGAGGTGATGCCCCACCTGCTGGAGGTGATGACCCACCTGCTGGAGGTGATGACCCACCTGCTGGAGGTGATGACCCACCTGCTGGAGGTGATGNCGCCCCACCTGTACAACACGCTACACGCCCCACCTGTACAACACGCTACACGCCCCACCTGTACAACACGCTACACGCCCCACCTGTACAACACGCTACACGCCCCACCTGTACAACACGCTACACGCCCCACCTGTACAACACGCTACACGCCCCACCTGTACAACACGCTACACGCCCCACCTGTACAACACGCTACACGCCCCACCTGTACAACACGCTACACGCCCCACCTGTACAACACGCTACACGCCCCACCTGTACAACACGCTACACGCCCCACCTGTACAACACGCTACACGCCCCACCTGTACAACACGCTACACGCCCCACCTGTACAACACGCTACACGCCCCACCTGTACAACACGCTACACGCCCCACCTGTACAACACGCTACACGCCCCACCTGTACAACACGCTACACGCCCCACCTGTACAACACGCTACACGCCCCACCTGTACAACACGCTACACGCCCCACCTGTACAACACGCTACACGCCCCACCTGTACAACACGCTACACGCCCCACCTGTACAACACGCTACACGCCCCACCTGTACAACACGCTACACGCCCCACCTGTACAACACGCTACACGCCCCACCTGTACAACACGCTACACGCCCCACCTGTACAACACGCTACACGCCCCACCTGTACAACACGCTACACGCCCCACCTGTACAACACGCTACACGCCCCACCTGTACAACACACTACACACCCCACCTGTACATGGTAGCAGCCGTAATGCCGTGCTGGTAGCAGCTGTCCAGCGTACAGCGTACGTATGTCTGGTAGCCTTCAGACGCTGACACGAGGTAACTGCGTACGACGCCGCTGTACTCTACGCACAGCACCTCGCACAGCCTGCACATGATAAGTTTTTAATGATTTTTCATTAATAAACATCACTCACCACTTTTCACAACCTACACATGATGAGTTTTTAATGATTTTTCATTAATAAATATCACCTACCACGTTTGCACACTCTATTTTAATTTTTACAATTATCTACACTATACAGGGAAATATTTTAATTAATGGCATGATTTCACTGATTCAATATACACTCGATTATAATTCTCAATTTTAATACAGGGTTATTCTAAATGACGGACCCAATTTATCGAATTTGGATTTATCGACGTATAAATTTTAAATGAATAATTTATACACCAAAGGTGTAAAAAGTATTCGAAGTATGAATTTCAAACTAATACTTTTTACATCAATGGAAAGGAAAAGATTAAAATTTTATTTTTTTTATTAATGTTCAATACTGTCCCCTTGTCCTTTCAGGAAGTGACAATCAGTCACTTCCTGAGCGTTGTGTAGGACGCATAGGAAACGAAGATCGAGTTCAACACTTCTGGGGCCATACTTTCAAAATTCGCTAAGTGAAGGTAAGTAATTAAGCTCTATTTTTTTCGTCTATGATTGGTGGATTTTGCTCGAAAGGCCGTCAATGATTGGCTGATGAACTTACGATCTCTTAACTTTTTTTTGAAAGTATAGGCCCTGGCCACCGAGATCACCTGATCTTATGTGACTATTTCTTATGGGGTTACGTGAAGGAAGCTGTTTACGTCCCGCCTCTACCAGCAACTCTGTTTACGTCCCGCCTCTACCAGCAACTCTGTTTACGTCCCGCCTCTACCAGCACCTCTGTTTACGTCCCGCCTCTACCAGCAACTCTGTTTACGTCCCGCCTCTACCAGCAACTCTGTTTACGTCCCGCCTCTACCAGCAACCAGCAACTCTGTTTACGTCCCGCCTCTACCAGTCCCGCCTCTACCATGCGCCTCTACCAGCAACTCTGGTTGCTCTGAAGAACCGTATCACTGCTACGGTGCACTCAGTAACAGAAGATATGATTTCTCGTGTGGGACGAGTTTGGCTGCCGTTTAGACTTTAGAGGTTTGCCGTGCAGCACAAGGGCGACAAATTAAATATATATAATTATGTAAACAATTTTAATCTCTACATTGATGTAATAATTATTCATATGGAATTTGAACTCAAATAAATGCTAATTCATTAAATTTGGTCCATCATTTAGACTAAGCCTGTATAATTGCAGGTCGCGAATTTGGAAGTACATACCAAAATCTAGGTTGAAACACCCAACACGTTGACTCTGAAGTGGTACATATGCGTACCACAAAGTGCAGGTCTTCAGGACGTAGTGGTACATAATTCAGGATTTGCGAGATTAACTAAAAAACGGCCAAGCGCGCGACCAAAAAAGGCCAAAAATGACCAAAAAGCCTATAACTCAATATATGCTTGCCCGTTGTAAAATATATATACGTTAGTCCGGAATAAGATCCGGTGTAAAAATTCAATTTTTCCAGTTTTTTAAATATAATTAGGAAGCACCCCTATCGTAAACCTTAGTAGGCCAACGCAATTGAAAAAAACTAAATTGCGGAATTTGTCCGGAAAAAAGACCGTCTGGCAACCCTGTTTAATAATAGCACAAGAAATGAAATAATAGTACAAGATGAAACAATCGGAGTCAACGTGTAATTATCTGTCAATATTAAATTCGTGCCACTGACCACTTGTCTTACCATTTACAAGAGGGGTCAGGGAATATCAGTCAATATCAAGTGCCAGCCACTGACCACTTATCTTACTATTTACAAGCTGTCTCTTATACACATCTAGATGTGTATAAGAGACAGCCTGTACACGCTACACGCCCCACCTGTACAACACACTACACACCCCACCTGTACAACACGCTACACGCCCCACCTGTACAACACGCTACACGCCCCACCTGTACAACACGCTACNAATATCAGTCAATATTAAGTGCCAGCCACTGACCACTTATCTTACCATTTACAAGAGGTTTAAGGGAAAATGGTCAATATTAAGTGCCAGCCACTGACCACTTATCGCCGGGGAGGTTGTCTTCATTGATGACGAGCGCTGCGATAGCGCCACGAGGCTCGGAATATACAGCCCCTTCTGTGTACCTGTGTTGTGAATAACATAACTATGTTTATTATAGATACTTTAGTGTCTATAACATGACTATGATTATTATAGATACTTTAGTGTCTATAACATAACTACGGTATTATAGATACTTTAGTGTCTATAACCTGTCTCTTATACACATCTAGATGTGTATAAGAGACAGCTTTAGTGTCTATAATAATCATAGTTATGTTATAGACACTAAAGTATCTATAATAAACATAGTTATGTTATAGACACTAAAGTATCTATAATAATCATAGTTATGTTATAGACACTAAAGCTGTCTCTTATACACATCTAGATGTGTATAAGAGACAGGTCTATAACATAACTATGATTATTATAGATACTTTAGTGTCTATAACATAACTATGATTATTATAGATACTTTAGTGTCTATAACCTGTCTCTTATACACATCTAGATGTGTATAAGAGACAGACATAACTATGATTATTATAGATACTTTAGTGTCTATAACATAACTATGATTATTATCTGTCTCTTATACACATCTAGATGTGTATAAGAGACAGACATAACTATGATTATTATAGATACTTTAGTGTCTATAACCTGTCTCTTATACACATCTAGATGTGTATAAGAGACAGCTATAACATAACTATGATTATTATAGATACTTTAGTGTCTATAACATAACTATGATTATTATAGATACTTTAGTGTCTATATCATAACTATGATTATTATTGATACTTCAGTATTTATTATACAATTCGATAGATGTACGGTATAATTGTACATCATAGATCATTTTATTTATTGTTGTATGCAACCAGAAAAAGATTCTTCAACATAACGACATATTAGAAGACTATTTTAGTATTAGATTAAAAGAAAAATATCACAAATTTAAACATTTTGGAATTGAATGTTATACTATCACCATCAATTTGATAATAAAATATTTCATGACTTATTATAAAATAAAATATTTATGCAGACTGGATTTGATGGGCTACAAATGCAAGCCTGGTGACAATATGGGCAATAATACCTTATTTTAATTATTGAGGTCGTACAGCTATTGTCAAAAACAATTTTGACTTTCAAAGTTTGAAATCGTCAGTAGCTGTATCAATTCTACTTGTGATAAGACAACACAAGGTTGATAAATTGGTAGATAAATGAGTAAAGGTAGATAAATGAGTAAAATTAAATTGGTCGATAAATTGGTAGATAAATTAGTAGATAAATAAAATTGGTAGATAAATGAGTAAAGTAGTTAAATTAAGTTAGTTAAATGAGTTAAATTAAATTAGTAGATAAATAAGGTAGGTAGGTAGGTAGGTAGATAAATTAGTATAATTAAATTGGTAGATAATAAGGTAAAGGTAGATAAATGAGTCAAATTAATGTACCTAGGAGGGTAGATAGTGTAGAGCAGCTGTGCTAGGGTAGAGAAGAGCTGCACTACCCCGTCACTGTACGACACTGCCACCACACTGCCACTGCCTGCCCACGCCACCACCCGCCACTGGGGGTGCTGGTCCGGATGCACTGCAACAAATTCAGTTTTTCTTAATTAAATTAATTAAATAAATGTCATTTAAATGAATTAAATTAATGTCCATACAATTTATTCTTCATCATTTTTGCATCATATATATAGTAAGAATAGATTATACCTATATAGATTTTATACTTATAAGGTCGGGTCGAGATGCACTGCAACAAATTCAGTTTTTTGAAATTAAATAAATGTCCACACAATTTATTTTTCATCATTTTCACATCATATACCATATATACTGAAAATAGATTATATTCATTTGTTCTTAATTGAATAAATATGTCTAAACTATATATATATACTGAAAATAGTTTATATATATATATTGCATTCTTCATCATTTTTGCATCATATATATACTGAAAATAGATTATACCTATATAGATTTTATATTTTCAAGGTATTCATATATTTTCATATATACAAATAAATAGATTCTCATGGGCAATAGATAATTTCAGGATACATTCATATTTCATCAAGTTTAATTCATGCCAGGAAACATAGCAGGCATTTATACAGGTTAAGATTGCTTCAGTGGTTCAGGAAATATTATCAAACACTTTGCTGTATAGTCTAATCTTAGTAATACAATTAAATACATCAATATAATGAAAAAACATTAAAGCCTCATTTGTATGAATTATAATGTTAATTTTTATATACCATATTTCAATTATATTTATCTTATAACACAAAGATAATTTGTGAGTAATCGTTTCAATACCAAATCAACATCAAAGTCAGGCTAAGATAAAAAATTACACTTCAAAAATGTAATAAATGTCATTAAAGATAAAATAAAATAATTAACCATCAGAGGTAAAGCCAGAGTTACGAATTGCCAATGTAAGGTATTACCAATAATTAGTCAGAAGATGAGTACAAAAAAGAAAGTATCTTACATGCATCTGTCAGAGTCATGAGATGCCAATGATAGTTCAAATAATGATGGTTAGACAACATAAAAAGTATCTTACATGCATCTGTCAGTCATGAGATGCCAATGATAGTTCAAATAATGATGGTTAGACAAAATAAAAAGTATCTCACATGCATCAGAAGAGCCGATGATGTCCTGGAAGTCATGCTTGGCATGTCGTATTTCTAGGAGAGACTCCTGTAGGATGGCCACCACACCTCCTCCCGCAGCGCAGTAGTTCAAATTCCAAGAGCATTTGCAGCCCAGTACACTGAAAAAGCCAAATTCTTAAAAATAGTTTGTAACTAACTTAATAATATAGTTTAATAATATAGTTTAACTTAGTTTAATACCTAGTTTTTAACTAACTTAGCATAGCATATCATTCATGGCTTTTCAAGCAAAACCTACCTACCACAGACAAGAAATTAGCTGATACGTAAGAGTACTTATGTGTACTTAAGCTAGTTTTGAAAGAACAGCCCTAGACAATCTTTTATTTATTATTTTTAAAAGTAAACAAGTCTCATACTTAGATATTTATGTGTACTATAGCTAGTTTTGAAAGAACAGCCCTATAGACAATCTTTTATTTATTATTTTGAAAAGTAAACAAGTCTCATACTTAGATATTTATGAGTACTTTAGCTAGTTTTGAAAGAACAGCCCTGGACAATCTTTTATTTATTATTTTGAAAAGTAAACAAGTCTCATACTTAGATATTTATGAGTACTTTAGCTAGTTTTGAAAGAACAGCCCTAGACAATCTTTTATTTATTATTTTGAAAAGGAAACAAGTCTCATACTAAGATATTTATGTGTACTTTAGCTAGTTTTAAAAGAACAGCCCTATAGACAATCTTTTATTTATTATTTTGAAAAGGAAACAAGTGTCGGACTCAGAAATTTGAGAGGTGAGCCTGGGTGTGAAGGGTGATGCAAAACTCAGCAGCCCTTTTGCCGTAGACAAAATCTTGTGAAGACTTGCAGTTTGGCTCCCCTTAGGTCCATTTGTTCCAGCACCACTGCCTTGTGCCTGCTCATAACCTCATGTATTGGAAATTCTGCATACTTTCAATAAGCAAAAGTTATTTAAATGAGAATTCATTGCATGAAAAACAATCATATGTTTCTTTTTTAAAACTATCAATTATGCATGTACTTTGCGACACCATACAATACACTTCTAATTCACCATTTTCATTTTTCAGAATAGTACTTTAAATGAACTTCAATAGTTTTGTGCCAGGATTTTATAATCAGACAATAAAAAAACTTTGCTTCCCCTAATATCCTGATGTTAACACCAGAGTAAATATAAATTATTTTGTGCATCTACCAAAATTTTATAAGAAAACAGTGGAGAAAAAGGTATGTATGCATCATTCTTGAAATTCTGTAAGGACAAATTTAACTCAATTTATTTCTGCATTACTGTTTGAAGCAATATTTTACAGTTCATTACACTGAGAAATTTTTCAGATCTTGCATCCCATAAAGATTTACAAAAGCTCATTGTTCACTTTACAAACTTTCAATATATATTTTTATCAACAAAAGAATGAATTATGCTTTCATTGGACAAAAATTGCCACCAAATTCACAAAAAAATAAACAGTAGTCAACAGACATGAAAATGTTAGAGGAACCATATACTATAATGTACCTAGACAATCAATTTGCAGATATTTTTATTAGAAAATAAAACATGAGTTTTTTTAACAATCAGACAATTGAGGGTGATGACAATACAATATCACTGCAGTACCAACAGATGGAAACCAATTTTCAATCAGAAAACACATGTACTTTAAGAGATACACAAGCAGTGGAATATATACGTAGTTATTATGTCGAATACCGTACTTATTTATGAAGACTTACTTCAGGAGATTGAGGAACAATCCACTCGGCAGTGTTTCGTAGTTCATAGAGAATATTCTCAGAAGAAGTCATTTTCATGAGAAATTACATACCATTACAGAGAAATTACATACTAGAAGAAAGGAGCTGAACATTGATCTTTAATTATACTTGGTAGTTGACTGATTTGTACTAAAAACTGAAACAGAATAAGAAATTTGATGAATGCTAATTTTTGGTCCTACAAATTTATATCCACATTTATTCAGTTTTACACAATTTTCAGATTGTGTAAGCAAATAAAAATGGTTGCTACCATGAACAATAAGCAAAAAGTTTTCACTTTTATTATTGAAATGACCAGAAATAATAAGCTTGAGTAAGGATAAGATACCTCCAAAAGATCTGATCCTTCCAGAGGATCTGATCTCTCCAAAGGCTCTGATCTCTCCAAGGCATCTGATCTCTCCAAAGGATCTGATCTCTCCAAAGGATCTGATCTCTCCAAAGGATCTGATCTCTCCAAAGGATCTGATCTCTCCAAAGGATCTGATCTCTCCAAAGGATCTGATCTCTCCAAAGGATCTGATCTCTCCAAAGGATCTGATCTCTCCAAAGGCTCTGATCTCTCCAAAGGGTCTGATCTCTCCAAAGGACCTGATCTCTCCAAAGGATCTGATCTCTCCAGAGGATCTGATCTCTCCAAAGGACCTGATCTCTCCAAAGGATCTGATTCCTTCAAAGGATCTGATCTCTCCAGAGGATCTGATCTCTCCAGAGGATCTGATCTCTCCAGAGGATCTGATCTCTCCAAAGGATCTTAGTTAAACAAAGGATCTCAGCTAAAAAACAAATTCTATCAAAAAATCATCACTGGATAGAACCTAAATAATGCAACCCTAAAGAACATCCTGATTAACTCTGACAGCATTTACTGAAAATTCTTACAAAACTTTATGTGACAATAACAGAGAACGTGTTATTAACAGAATTTTCATGGACAGTGAACAGAGACTTGGTATCAATCAGAAATACAAAATTATATCAATGCAAAATACTTTCTGTAAGCACCATAGTTATCACGTTTTAATTCTCACTAAGTTTGAGCATGCAACCACTTAAGATGCATTGCATCAGTGATCTGGTAAAATGAAGTAAAAAAAATTGCAGCCAAGTATCAATCTCAAGAGAAGCTGATATTGATGGTAATTGTACATCTAGATCATTGTACATCTCTGGCAGCAACATTGGCAACTTTGACCTACTAGTTAGAACTTTAGCTAACTTAAGAATTTTGTCTCCATAAAAATTCATTAAGTTTATTTGATAATAGATCCTCTTGAATCAATACAAAGCCTTTAGGATACTGTCAAGCAGGTTTGTGGAGGAAGTGGAGCAGGTTTGAAATTTGACATATTCAATAAGGATCATAAAAATTAAAATCCATTTGCAACTGATAGTGGAGCTGGCCTCTGAATTGTTTTCATTAAAGATATAGTGAATTTGCTTGGCATTTTCTTTGTTTTTTAGATTCTTGGTTAAAATACATCAACATATAATTCAATCATATCAAAATAAAATAGAACATTTCTTGCAATTTCCAGAATGGGCATCTGCAAAAATCTGCCTATTTCTCCAATCTATGTACCTCTAAAAATTCTAAAAAAAATTATTGAAAGTTACCAAACTTGTCAAATAAGCTACCTACCATCAATGAAACACAAGTTGCCACTCTGCAGCCACTATATTCAACACACCAGCAGCCAATGACCACTGGACTGCAGTGGACTGGTGAAAGCAAGCAAGCCACACAATTTGTAAGGATTCCATTGCCATATAATATCCAAGCGTCTAAGAAGATTTTTTGATTAAGTTAGAAAGTTGTGGCTCAGTTTTGTTAATAAAATAATTGTTTATTTTGAAGGCTGGTGACATAAGTATGATCACTACTGTCACTGTGACAATGTTAAAAGCATTGACACTTGACAATTTACAGTAGCCAAAAATCCAAATTCAACAGTATGATGGATCAGATGTTGGCTCTTTTTAAGTGAATGATATAGCTTAAAAGAAAAAGTACCTAGCGTAGCTTCTAATTGAAAGAAGCAAATCCTGATGCAGCTCTGTAGTTGTACTAGCCTACAAGGGATAAGATAAAAAAAAGGAAACTGAGAAATCTTGCTTAAAGGGGGGGTCTCCCTTCAGATATATCTCCTAAACTATAAGACTGTTCAATCTTCCACTTCATGCACATATATAAATAATTGAAAAAAATGTGAAATGCATAGAAAGCTGCAAAAAATAGGGTCCATTATAAATCTCCTTCAATCGACATGCTAAAACATCAAGGGTATATATATCATTTGATTCATAACAAGAATATCAATTGGCAAAAGAAGCCATTTTTTTATTTCATTACTTTCTTATACAACTTTTTCCATTCCCCTATTTTTCACCCCTCTTTCTAGTTTCTCCAATATATAAACCCAACCAAGTAAAATTCATGAGAAATAGCACCTAGAATCACTAGATATGGCCTTAATAAATGAATGATACGTCTCTCAATACTGGTACTGTAGCTTGAAAATCATAGGAGGAAATAGATTTTCAAGATGGCTTATTATGGAAATTTTAATTGTTCAGGGGAAGCCAAATAAATTAAATGTTGAAAAAAAGGAAATGCTTAAAAATTTGAATGATACTGTGGCCCCAGCTTTTCTATTATCAATTACTTGTATAAATTGTGAGTACCATCACACATCTTCAACTTAGTCTTTTCCAATTTAATGCAAATAATAACCAATATACCTATATGATTTTTCTAATATATTTATTTAAATAGAATGGTTATTTGATAAAAGTTCATTACAGCCTTGTGGAAAAAAAGTACAGCATGTACATCCATGGTATCTGCTTTATTAAATAAACTTGGTTTTTGGCTTTAAAATGAGTCCAATTGCAATTAACACATTACAATTAACACAAATAATGAAATTTATACTTCATGTTCTCAAATAAAAATTTGTCAATAATGTTATAAATTAGACATTTTATCAAATGTAAAAGGGCCTAATGCAAAAAATAAAGCATTCAAATAGATGACGATATCATGACATTGGCTAAGTAAGCCACACTCAGGATGATGTATGTTTTCGGGGACTTTTTTAAGCCATTGTTGCGCGCAGTTGGCGCAACTTCTGGCCATCCCTGCTCGCGTGTGCAAGCGTGCGCGCAGGTACATTTTGTCAAGGGACATGAGACAGAAAACTTACAATACTCAATATGTGTTTAATTATCCATCAATAATCTATGATTTTCCTTGATATGAAAATTTTATGATAGGAAAAATCTAGAAATTTATTTTATAAGAGATTTTCTACAAATTTCTTATGGGAACATTGTTTGTTTACCTTCTGTAGACTGTCTGGACATGAGGCAATATTCTGTCCAGACGTGAGGCAAGTGGTGAAGAACCAAGTCCTCAGTAATTGGGCATATAAAGTAAACAAATATTAGTGTTAAATGACAGATTTTGCTTGTTCTAAATATATTATTAGTGCGCTGACAGGGTTATTAAAGGTTCTACGGTTAATGAAAGGAGTCAGAAATAGTTTCAAATCTTTTGTAAATAAAATATGTCTAGACATAACTGTCATCAGAAATTCCTAACATAATGGTATGGCAATATCATCTTTACAGACTTTTATGCAATGCTGATAAATTGTCATGTGTCATGTGATCTGTCTCTTGAAGCTATTCATATTTTATTAATATTTGTTGTTCCTCTACATAATTAACTTTTAAAGTTGCAAAAAATGAGAACTGATAATTAAAAAAATTGCAGTGCCTGTATTTTTGTATTCAATAGATTTGCACTGCACAAACCCATTCCACCAGCCAGGAGGATGTCAGAACATAACGTATTCCCAACATTGACATACAGGTTTGTACTATTTGCCAAAATCAGTCCTTCATTAGAAGGCACCAATCTCAAGCTATGTGGATTGTTGCCTTCTAAGTTCTATTATTCAGTTTTGTAATTCATTTCCAACCAAATTGTGATCTATGGATAATGAATAAATATTCATAACTGTGCCAACTCTTAGAACCTGAGTTAACACATTAGAAATCTAGTCAACTTGATGCAGATATTTGTTTGTGTGTGATAGCATTGCCACACATTTGTCTTTAAACATCTTTAGGAGCACGGTGCATGGCGCCATTTTGTTACCAATTATGGGGCATGGCGCAAATTGATAAAATTACAATAAAAACTCCCATGCATCCGGCACATCTTCCTGACCATGCCACTGTGCAGAGAGTGGATGAATATTGCAAGATCTTTGGCGACGCTTCAGTAGCTAAATTTTCGCCTTCAGAAGATCTTGCCAACACATTTAGATTGAAATTCTTGCATTTAATATATTTCTCAGTCTTCGGCCAACTATTTAGAAAAAAAGTAATGTTTCAGGTACGTTGGATGGATTACGATGCAGCAAAGCTTGTCCGGAAATCAGTTGCAATGAGTTCCCGCAAAAAAATGCAAACAACATTTTTTCGATTGCGTACGTAGTTTTGGTCACATTAGAGCGGTCAGACTGCTTTATTACATGTTCAGTTGACACTCGCTGTACAATCGGACTGTTTTTAGGGTAAAATTAGTTATTTGGGGTAACATGTGCATGCAACCTTGTAAATAAGTTAGTGGCTTGTAAATAGTTCTTCATTACTCAGCGTAAATGGCTTTTCATTAAAAATTACCTGGCGACGCATCTTAAAAATGGTCGGCAATGCTTTGGGCTTAAAAACCCATATATTGGCGACGCTGCTTCCATCTTCTGCGCCCTGGTGACCATGGAACGCAAGATGGGTCTTTTCCCTAGCTCCAAAGTAAGCTCAAAAACAGTTCAATTAATGCACATAATGATCTATAAATACATATTCAATTTAAGAAATCATTATAAATAATTGTTCATCTATGTTCATTTTATAAAAGTTCAAAATGGGCTCATCAAAAACACCATGTCAGCGAAAGCCATTGAGTATTTTTTCTATTGATTTTTAATAATTTTTCTTACAAAATAAAATAAAAAACACAGAAAATGTAAGTCCTTAGATTTTGAGGGAACTCAGCAATCATAGTGACAAACCTGGCCAAACCAGAGATTTTTTAGAATCAGTTCATTTTTAATTTCCTCATCTAGCCTACTCAGTACCTATTTTAATCAATTTATTATGTATGACAGTGCTGGTATCTGGTAATGGTATGAGGTATCCAAGATAGCCTAGCCTACTTACTAAGTTACTAGTACTACACAGTACACACTGTTAGTCTGGAAAAGTCCTATTTTTGTCTGAAATATCGCGGCTCTAATATCATATAATTTCAGTAGGTATGAAATCTCGCGGCTTGAATGTCATAAATTTTTGTTTGATTAAAAAATCGCGGTTTGCACTTCGCAAACATGTCATTTCATAAAATATGGTTTTAGAACCGGCAGGTTTTGTCACTGCGGAGCTCACACGTCCGCTCACCACAAACTCACAATCGTCAGTCCTCTTGCGAAACTCGCTGAACTCGCCTGACATGGCACCGCAGTTTTGTAAACATTCCCATATGACTGCGGCGACAGTAACAGCTGATAAAATTTTCCGCCAATATCGGCTTCACGGATATATAAAATTTATCATAGTTTTATTTTTTATTCTTAATTTTAAATTCAATGAATTTAGAAATGTTCATTTGTCCATATGCTTTTAAAATTGCCTATCCCCTTTGCATACCTGAGAATTTCGTATTCAATTTTTAGATGGTTGAAACGTGTGACCGAAAAAGCTGCTGACACCATTAAATATATCAACACATAAAATATTATTCGATAAAGAAACAGTACCATGCTGCTATTCGTCGCAAAACGGTCATGACCTAATTTGAACGAAATCAAATCTTGAACAAATTTTCAACTTATTAGGTCCATTGCTCTCTTCGAGGGTTCACGGACGAATTGGTAGGTATTTGTGTAGAATAGAATAGAATAGAAGTGTCGGCGTTGAAGAAATAGGCCCATGGCCTGTTGCCGATTCTTGAACTTTTCGTGACTTGATTCACAAGAGATCCGGCCTTTGGAACCCGATCTTTCCATAGCTGACGATTGATTGAGATAGCTGCTGGACTTATTGCCTGGTCCGTAATTTGCTAGGCATTTTAAGACTGAACATATGCTCCTGCATAGCTTCGTCTAGTCTGTTTTTGAAGATGTTCATACTCGGAGCTTCAACGATGCTATCAGGGAGGCTGTTCCACATGTCGGTGACTCGAAGCGAGAAGAAAGTGTGATCTGCTTGTAATTAAAATGTCCTTGTGCAATTCCTATAACGATCGTTGTGAGAACTTTATTTTCTGTTATGATTTTACGGTAATGGGGTGTCCAGATTACGAGTAATGGCATGTTCAGGATAGACGTAAAACGAAAACGCAACTTCGGTCGTGCCGGCTCGTGCAACCAGCTGGCGAGCTTTGATGCATGCATGGCACAGCCATGGGCAACGGAGACGTTTGTGTTGCAACTGTTAACGATCGTAGGTAGTGCGCCGACGTATGTTAGTCTTGGCTTGCTATGCAACATGAAAATTTTCAAGCAGTTACGCTTCAATCCACGTGTAATTAGGTAAGGAATGTCGAAATGTTGTTCAAGGGATTTCCCAAATTGCTAAGCTTAAGAATTTACTAAGCATGATAACGAGACATACTCTCAGTGATGTGCATTTCATCTTAATGAGGACTGAAAGTCCCCTAACAGGGATAAAGTTTTCACTAGCCACTATAGTTTGCATTTCAATGAAATCAGTTTGGGTTTAATTACGATGAACAGAACCTCTTGAATTAGCGAGATCAGCCTGTAAATTTATCGCAGTTAATTCTTGCCCCTACTTTCCAACTCCACGTTCCTATAGTTAATAATCTGGTTGGACATGAGCCATCTCCATTATGAAAAGAAGTCTATATGTACCAGTCAAGAAGGGAGAAAAAAATTCCATTTATAAATTCCACTTATAATATCTATTGCGCACGTTTACAGATTATGCAAACAGCTCGTGAAACGGCTATTTACAACAAAGTTTTTATGCATGGACAAATAAATATGAAGGTAAGTAACAACATGCGAACATAAATTATATCAATTAACATCGATAAGATTGGGATCAGAATATGTAAACTTCGAATGAATGAAGTAATAAATGCAATTTTATGCGCGGTGATTAAACTCTAGGATGGTTCTAAGTTTGAACTGTGATCAAGATTTAGTTCTACATTATAACTACCGTTAGACTTCAAATGCCCTAGGTTATGAGGGCGACATTTTCGCTAAGGCTTCGGACATAAACAATAATCCGCCAAAGTCGTCGAAACAAAAACAGTGAAGGGAACGGCGTTACTGGATGTTCGCTTGCGGGAAGTTGAAACGAGCGAAAGTGAGAAGTTCCTCAGAGTCTTCGCACACCCAAGGCTTGACATGATGGCAAGCAACGTCATGCCACTTGATGCCGTCGTTGTAGAAGTTGTTGAGGATGGCAATGCAAGCCTCATCGGTGCGGGTTTCAGAGAACTCGCGGTTGTCGGGCTGGGGAGCACCACCGCCTCCTGAGTGGGACCAGTCCCCGCGCCATCCGAAAGTGGAGTTGGTAGCTGGGATACGGGCGCTGGAGCCAGACCAGAACCAACCGTTCACGATGGGAGGCTGCAAGTCAGGGCGATCGCAGCCGTCGAAGTTGCACTTGCGCCCTGAGGTCCAGATGTACTTTACGTTGCCAAGTCTGATCTGCTCGTAGACGAAGTTAGCCTCATCTTGGGTCTCGAGGCTCACCAGATCCTGACAATGTTTCCTGTAGGAAGAAAGAAAACTTCAATTTTCTGCACAAATCAAGTCAGCTAGACGTGGCGGGTATGGTTCAGAACTCAATAGAATTCTTAAAACAGGCCTTTCTTTACTCCATCGTTAAGAAAATTTCAGTTCCAATGAACTATACTATCAGCACGTATTATCTTACATTTTATTTTTGCATCTCTTTCAATTTTTTCAATTGAGGAAATCTCTTACTTCAAGAAACCAAGTTCAACAATAACTTTCCTATAAATAATAGTTTTAATTCAAATTGCTTAAGAAATCTCCAACGAAAGATTTAATTCACCGTCTACGAATGCCAAAATTTAAAATTACCTACCCTGTCAGAAATTCATACTAATTCTCGTTCCGAAAAATCTAAAACGTGAAACCAAACCTACATTTGTGCCTTCGAGACAACAAAATTACTACTGCATGCGTACTCGTTATAGAGTTGAATCCTTTGTTAACATTATGCATGGTCCAATACATAGACGTAACCCGACGTTTGCGTCAAACTAACCTTCCAGTCTAGCCATTTCCAATCTGTGCAGGTCTATTCTTCAACGCCGACGATACTTTACTGTGCTATTTCTCTATAGGGCTAAAGCACAAATACAAATTGCACAAGGTAAGTATGGGAGTGTGGGCCTCTCACTCGTGGCCAACTCGACCCACTTCGCACTCTACGATGAACTGAAGTCGTACGTGGTTGCCAAAATGGGCACATGTCCCAGTGCCGGAATAACGGTTGCGCTTCGACAGGGAATGCGCCTACTATGCCGAACTTTTTGCTATAGAATGAAGGTTAAGCGTGGACATCAGAATTGCAAATTTGCAGATAATGGACGGTTCGAAGTATGATATCAAATATTTTTCTCACTTGAGGGAGAATAGAAGTAGGAACGAGTTTTATAAACTGTCAGTGCTAGTCGACAGCCTCAAATTCTATGGGCATGAGATTAGCGCATTAAGGTATTTCTTATTGTGGTATTTCAAGAGTTACAGAGAAGATGATAGACGATACTATAATTCTTGGAGAAGTTGCTATTTCACAAGTTCACTAGGCAACCGCTACATGGCTTTTTCACTGATTTAATCAGTTGTGCACATTAAATTCATAGTTTAGACATATCTGACATTCCAGGAAACCAATATTCAGACCCGAAGTAGTTAAATATTCACACGAGAAAACTGATGGAACTAACTTTGAAGAGGAGTCAACTACACTTAAATCTATTCAGATTTACGTTACTGAGATGAAACGGTAGAAAGTGCCAAAAGAAGAGGCAACTTCAGTGGCAGTATTCAGGTTACGTCGGAACGGTTTTCTCCTGAATGGTGCGCGCGTGGAGGCCGCAAGGAAGGTTGAGCAGTAACGGTACGTTTGACCCGAGCTGCAGTGCACCTGCATTGCGTCTATGCAACTATGTCTTGACGTCACTAACGGCATTCCCAACTTTCAGTATTTCGTGATACGCTAACATTCAAAGGATCAAACAAAACATTAGGACTATGCGTTCAATTTTACACTGGATACGAATGCTTACATTCAATTCGCCAGGATCATAATACCAACTTATTTAGGAGTACTCTATTGAGCAGAGAGTTCGTTAACTTTATTCACAACCATTCCATCGAACACAGTAACGAAGTTTAGCTCGCGCACACTATTTCAACCATTGCCTCTATATTAAGTGGAAATCATATTGCACACGATTCAAGGAAAATTATTATACATTTATTTATACATTGAATCCACAAAGAATTTGAAGGACTGTCCGAAATAATTTCCACTGATCAAATGGCATTCCTCCAGTTACCTGCAAATGTTGCGGGCATCAAGCCAGTCCCTCTCATGGTCACGGGTGGGCCCATGGGTCCAGGAGAAGAAGTAGTAGTGGCCGTTACGGAAAGTCGACGCATGCTTGAGGCGGTTGGCGCAGGCCTCGGCCTCAGGACGAATAAGTTGTCTTTGGGCTGTCGCAAGGGCAGCGAATGCTACCACAAGCAGTGCCACGGCACTCATGAGCTTCATTGGATCTGCAAAAAAAAAAAAAAAATCATGTTTGTTGTAAATAAGTGAGAACTTGCAAGTTTCACAACATTTGTTGCCTTGAGATAAATGGGACTAACTTGGAAGCTAGAACTTCTAAGCGACGATTCAATATAAATGTAATCTACGTTTCCCTTGTCCCCAAAACTAAATCTAAAAAGCGAGTATACCATTTTTCGCAGTTTCACATCGATATAGAAAAAGATTTAGACTGCACAGCCAAAGTAAGACACGCAGCCTTACAACTCGCGCTTTTACTTCAGACCGCACAACAAAATTACTGGAATATAAAAGCTCGATAGGAAAACAAAACTTTGCATTTTATAAGTTCTTTTTATTCACTGTACAGTAAAACGACTACCTAGATCACGCTCGCTTGCGCAAAAACCACAACTGAACAGTCGATAAACGCCAACGAATTTCACCTAGAAACAGATTCTACGCTATAATTCGTGACGTAAAATTGTATCGTAAACTAACTTCCTGTTCACAAGCGTGATTCAGCGTTAGATGGAAGCGTGGAGGTAAAAATAAATCTGTTAACGAGATATACGGAAGTTTAGAGCAGCTACAATTGATGCATTCGTTTCGACTTTACGAACTATTTATGAAATTTCATCAACACGACCCGACCCACCAGCGCTGGCCGACGGCCTAAAAACGGCTAGGACCGCGTATAAAAAGGTCTATAATTCATAATTTACTAGTAATTTTGTATTTTTGGATCAAAGAATTAAATTTTCCTTCTTTCCGTACTTTTTAAAATTCACAGAGGTAGTACTGCCATTATTAATTTTTCTTGACAAACACAATTAAAGAAAAGTAAATTGCGGAATTTGTCAGGTAAAAAGACCATGCAACGTGTTCAAGTGGTTCCTAAAATCAACAAGTGGGAAAATTTTTTGGATCGAGTCATTGCTCAACGAGAACGCTACTAATTATTAGTTTCGAATAATCGCTCGATTGGTAAATTTATCCTTCAGTTCAGTTCTTCAATAGCCTTCATTGATTTAAAACAGCAAAGGCATTTTCAATCCAAAGCTTGGATGAAATAGATGAAAAATGCATTACGCATTGTTCTGAAAGTCGGCCATTGCATCCGGTGAAGCTGGCCGATATTCAGTGGCGCCAGTACTATAAAATTAACCCACACGCCCGCGATGGTTCTCGTCCAACTTGTTACTTCATTCACAATGACTAATTTTTCGTTTGCGGATATCGCCACTGAGGCAATCACCAACCGCACCTACCATCCCACAAAGAAGTTTCTTACTCAAGAAGTAAATGCAATTGGCAAGCTCGCCGAACGCCTCAAGACAATGGTTCCCGCAATGGAATGGATTCTGTGGACACTATGAACTCGAGGCTATGAAACTTGTGCAGTCTTAGGCTCAGGCTGACAATGATCTTGAGGTGAAAGATCTAAGAATCCATACACAAATGAGCCAATAAAGTGATCTCGAAACTTTTAACTGGATGGGGTGAAACGAAGGGTGAAAATGAGGCCATTAGTGCCTAAACTCCTGGCATCAAACTCAAATATTGTTAGGTGAATTTCGCATTTATCGCTAGTTAAGAGAAGTGGTAAGTTTGAGATAACTACACGAGATGCATTGTAGTTCCCTTGCCCACTCGCCGAAGACCCCGCTAATAGAACTCTAGTCAACTGGCCATTAATAATCGCACGACCACTTTGTGCAGTAGGCATTAACTATCAACAACGATTAAAAATAGTGAATATATAATGAATTTCTATTTGCCATTTAACGAGAAAATTATTCGGCTTCCCAAGACTAGGCGATCTTGATCTTTGTCATTTACATAAAAAAATTTCATCTTGCATCTTTATGAACAAATTAAAAATGATGACTAGGGTTATGATTCACATTAACCATCTTGGGAATTAATTTCTCTTTGAGCGACTCAGCGAACGTGCAATTCTTTAGAATGCATCACCATTATCCACTGAAACTAGTTACCGAAAGTATCTCAAACCGGATTTTTTTTCCAGGGCACATTTTCTCACCATTTAAATTTCCTATCATTTGTCGGAAAACAGACCAATAATTTGGTCCCTTTGCATGGACCAATACTTTCGTCCATGCAGCCGCAACCCACTTTCCATGAACGCTATCTGATAAACTCAAGTCAACAATTTGCGGTTGTCGGGTCTTCGCATCCCGCGAACAGAGATTTGGATGATTGCTAACTTTATGCTTCTAGTGCAAAGTAACTGAAGATAAAACACAGTTGGCTTATTTTCAGTGAGCTTACAAAATTGATACACAGAAATCGAGTGGAGAAGAAATATCACAAATTACTAACTTGTTACAATTATAAATAAAAATTACATCAAACATTCGCTTATAAGAAAAGTTTTAGGCAGATATACAGGGTGGCAAAGGGAAGCAATATCGAAAAACTGTTGAATTTCACGTCATCTGCCTCTACTTCAATATCGCTTCAATGTAATTACAGGAGTCTGCGCGAGACGCATGAAATAAAACAAGTAGATGGAGCTCCGCCGTCAACTAAATGCATGCCAGTGAGGGCGTTGTCGCTTCTTAGCCCGGAATGGAATAACCTAGATAACCTGAACGATAATCTTAGGCTTGGTGGTGAAAGTTAGAAACCACGGAACCCGAAAACAGGTTATCAACTCGGGCTCTCCATCATCATAACGAGAGCAATTACAGCATTCCCTAGATGGGTAGGCAGGCAAACGGTTTGCAGGGAGATTTTCAGAAGTAATTATTCGCCTTCAACTGGGGGTGAAGATGAATGCTGAGGAAGCATAATCGGAAATACTCATTCGACAAAAAAACTTTCGTCCAAATTCTTTGGAAGCAGTCTCGAAAAATTACATTTTCACTATCAATGAACGTATGCCCCGTGCTGTAAAATTGACAATCTTTATATATACGATCTATTGAACTCAAAGCTTTCAGAGACTACAAAGAAAACCTTCTAAAGCCGAAGAAACCGAAATTTGAAGTCAAGTTTCTGGTCTCGGCCTGCAAGAACACAACCTGGAGGAAAGCGAAATAGGTAAATTCTCCAGAATGTGGGAGCAGCTTCCGTGGGACGATTGGTCAGTTGAGACGGGCCGAGGTCAAAGAAAGTTGGGCACTTGGTATGTTTGAGGTTCGACGATTCCCCATATAGCCGTGTGCCAATTCATCCGCGGGCTAAACCCCGAAAGTTAGTGCGCTTTGACCTTCTGGCACGCAAGTAGCTTTACATCATAATCAGAATGTGCATTACAACCAAATTATACAATTGAAAATGACCATGAACAAAGCACTTCCGTAAGAAACGCAGAATATATTGTGCAAATAGAATTTGGAACCCGTTCCTACGGCAGCCATAATGTAACTTGTCTCATTATTTAGAGGTTCACAAAACGACAGGAAGGGTAGCAAAGAAGGCAAGAGAGACCCAGCCCTTAATAATGTCAACAAGATTTCCCTACCATTACCAACAGTAACAACATTGGAAGGTAGGTGAGAAATTGTACCAAGACCGAGGCTGACAATAGAAGTGATGCCGGCACCGGAGAAACCGACGAGAAAGTCTAACATTCCTGGAAGACTAAGAGCCGCGGTATTAAGCACACTGCCGGATGCAGCACACATAGGCAATGTGCCTGATGTGGGCATTCAACACATATTCATGCAAGAGAGCCAGTAGTGCTATTCAACTGCGTTTAGTGCACCGAGAGGCTACGGTATCTTGAGGTCCCTCTGGAGTCGAGACTTCCATTTAGCATAAAATTGGACGTTCAGTCCTTGGCCACTCTCAACCCTATAAAAATGTTAACATTTTTCTGTAAGAACAAGCTGATAATTATCAGAGATCAATGTGCTGAGCCTCCCGTGTTAAATAAAATCAGACACGCTGTGACGGTTACACGTACAAATAATATTTTAGTTCACGTTTCTAGCTTTACGAATCTATATTGATTTCGATTAAAATATTGACACCAGAGTGCGACGCAGAGTTTGTTCAAACCGTTGTTAACCGAGTTCAAATGATCGTCTTCTTAACCGTCTTCAAAGTTATTGGGTCAGGAAATATTTCGGGGCTATATCCACTACATAATCGAAAAGCCTGAATGAGATGAGCCTCCCGAGATTTATTCCCGTAGCCTAGGACGCAAAAAATAAAAAAATGATCCACATGCATTACTCGACATGACATTCAGATGTCAGAGTTAGATGGTTAGATTAGTTTGGTTGCGAGAATGCAGCCACAGGAAACTGACGTTACTCAGAGGAAATGGATTTGATGGAATAGCTTAAAGTTGCTCAATTGAAGGGTGGAATGTTACAAAACGGATGCATGTCATACTGATACTGGTGAGCTTAACCCTATCCTATAGGTAGCTGCATTGCAGAGATGGCCAGGGAAGCACCAGTTCGACACAAATAGAATAATTGTGATGAAATTAATGAAAATTAGTCATCATTCATTATTTTTCCATTACCCAAATCCTTCAAGGATTCCTTATACCTTTGAAGAAACAACCAGGTTGTCATTTCTGGCAAGATGTGGCCCATAAACAGTAGCAATATAATGAATAAGCAGTTAGGCTATACCTTCTGTATTCCACCACGATGTCCTCTACTCTTTATGTACACTACAGGAAGCAAATAAATTCGTGTTTTAGGGGCTTTGTGCTTCAAAAATTACAGCTGGGCAACTTTTACCAAATACCAGACTTGCCGACGGTAGAACATCGAAACCTTAAACTTGCAAATATTAGTTCAAATAAGCATTAAATTACACTATGCGAATATTCTCCGTTTGAAGACGGTTCACAGTCACGCCTTTTCATTCACAAATCAGCCGTCGCCATTAATTAGGGACGGAGATATGAAATCCTAACCAAATAGCTGATCAATAATGTTAGCATTCGTCCCAAGTTCTGATTCTGCCTATTACACATCTAATTAGCCTATTAGCACAAAATGATGCAATGCATAACTAATTAATTCAAGGATAGAATAAACTTAGGAGATTCTACGGAGAAGTAATCGCCTACAAGCCGTGCGTAACTTTAAAATACTCCTACCTTATTTTTTCACTTCTAAACTGTAAGAAGAGAGAGCGTCGTGTAGAACACACCCCCTGAGCTGCACCACTAGACTGCCTGAACTGAAGGCTTCACACTACACACTGAGCAGAGTGAGCGCACCTGTGCCTTATATACTCTTCAACACAGGGTGGGGAGGATGGGGTGGGGAGAAAAAGGAGAGGTCGAAGGATGTTCCAATGCTAAAAAGGATAAAAACAATACAGGCATCAAAATGGCAGATTTTGAAAGGCTTCAGTCAAAGATTGGTAATTTTGATACGACCACTTTTTGCAATTTGTTTAGAAAAGTTATTGGAACAGTTTGTGAGTGTTCCAATTTGTACATTTCGAGTTCATAAAATTTAAATTTATGCATAGAATGACGCAGAGTAAACTGATGAAAATGTTCTACAATTACCATTCAAGAGCATAAAGAATCAAATACGTTCATACAGGTGAGGTGACTATTAAATTTAAATGATGGAAGGTCACTTCTTTGAAATTTCCGCCGACTTCGGCATCAGCAAAATCACTGAGACGTAAGAAAAAGGCAGAAACAATCGCTAATAATAATAAACTTTTAGTCAAGTTACAAGTTCAAATTTGTACCGAATGATCAGAGTTTTTTCGGAAAAAATCAAAATAAGACCGTACGTGTATCGTCGTACTGTGAAACCGTACTTGCACTGTAACCGTAATTACTAGCCAACGTACATGTACCATTAACTGCATTACATTAAATCTTCATCCCGTAAGACGGTCTTCATCCCGTAAGACGGTCCTCATCCCGTAAGACGGACCTCATCCCGTAAGACGGTCCTCATCCCGTAAGACGGACCTCATCCCGTAAGACGGACCTCATCCCGTAAGACGGACCTCTTCCCGTAAGACGGACCTTATTCCATAAGACGGTATAATAGCTTTTCAAACATCAATTTACCAAAATTATTTTAAACAATCATGCCCACCTGAAACATCTTAAAAATATTTTTAAACATTCCAATATCATTCTCGGTTTGTTTGTTTAAATATCCACAGCTATAATTCGAGGTCATACGTGACCAGTGGTGAAACTTTGTATAATAATTTATTGTATTTCAAATATTTACGAAATTTTAATCATCATTATCAAAGTGTCTCTGTGTCAAATTTGATGTTATTTCAACTTCCTATACATTAGTATGCTTCATACGTAATTCCACATTATAATGGGTTATTCTTAATGATATAATCAATTTAATAAATTCGTATATATTTTGATATGAATTCAAAATTAAGTTGCTGGTAGAGGTGGGACGTAAACAGAGTTGCTGATAGAGGCGGGACGTAAACAGAGTTGCTGGTAGAGGCGGGACGTAAACAGAGTTGCTGGTAGAGGCGGGACGTAAACAGAGTTGCTGGTAGAGGCGGGTCGTAAACAGCTTCCTTGACGTAACCCCATAAGAAATAGTCACATGGGGTGAGATCAGGTGATCTCGGTGGCCAGAAGTGTAGGGCCGCCGTCCAATTCTTTCGCGGCTGCTTCATACGCTGCAGCGTGTGGAGCAGCCGCCCAGTGTAATAGAGCCACCACCCAATTCCGCGCTTGAATAGGTTAAAAATGTAATCTTTCTCTTTTCACTGGTGTATAAATTTTTCATTTTGAATTTACATTTAAATAAATAGGAATATATTAAATTGGCTCATTTAGAACATCCCTGAATATTATTATACATGAACTATGCAATTTTCAGTGTATTAATTAGAAATTCAACGTTTATATAAGGAATTAATCCAAGATCAGGAGATATTACTAGATAGTATTTCAGGTACATTAAATAACCCACATAACAACATCACATAACCAACATAGAGAACTGAATCGGTATGAACTGAAGCCTAGAAGTCGCAACTCAGCTGTTCCTTACATAAGTTACGCAATTACTTCACATCCAATCTCTCTGTTGAACATACCTATTTTATTGATTACAGCCTTTACATAGATAACCGCAATAGCGTACGTAACGGCGCACTGAGCAGTGACATGGATAATTGCAATAGCGTGCGTAGCGAGGCAGTGAGCAGTGACATGGATAACTGCATCAGCGAGCACTGTGGTGCAGTGAGCAGTGACACGAATTACTGCATCAGCGTGCGCATCGGTACAGTGAGCAGTGACACGGATAACTGCATTAGCGTGCACGGCGGTGCAGTGAGCAGTGACACGGATAACTGCATTACCGTGCACGGCGGTGCAGTGAGCAGTGACACGGATGACTGCAGTAGAGTATGATACGTTGCAGTGAGCAGTGACACGGATAACTGCACTAGAGTACGATACGTTGCAGTGAGCAGTGACATGAATAACTGCATTACGTACCGTGCACGGAGGTGCAGTGAGCAGTGACACGAATAACTACATTACTGTGCACGGCGGTGCAGTGAGCAGTGACATGGATAATTGCAATAGCGTGCGTAGCGAGGCAGTGAGCAATGACACGGATGACTGCAGTAGAGTACGATGCGGTGCAGTGAGCAGTGACACGGATAACTGCATTACCGTGCACGGCGGTGCAGTGAGCAGTGACACGGATAACTGCACTAGAGTACGATACGTTACAGTGAGCAGTGACACGGATAACTACATTACTGTGCACGGCGGTGCAGTGAACATGCATTGTGCCATGACAGCCATTCCGGTGATAGTGAAAGTCTGAGCGGAACGCGCGACTTTCCTCACGTCCGTTCAACCTGACGACATTTCCTTCGTGCGTAGATGCGCTTATTGAGGGGCATGTTTAGACAACGCTTTTCTTCTCATTACATATTAAATTGAGCTATACTTTCTTATACTACTATCATCACTTTTTGAGGGGCATGTTTAGACAGCGCTTTTCTTCTCATTACACGTTAAATTGAACTATATTTTCTTATACTACTATCATCACTTGTTGAGGGGGCATGTTTCGACAGCGCTTTTCTTCTCATTACATATTAAATTGAACTATATTTTCTTAGACTACTATCATCACTTGAGCTACATAAAAACTGAATGAATTTTTCTGTATGAGGGGCATGTTTATGTAATGAGGGGCATGTAATATTGAGGGGCATGTTTAGACAACACTTTTCTTCTCATTACATTTTAAATTGAACTAAACTTTCTTATACTACTATCATCACTTGAGCTACATAAAATCTGAATAAATTTTTCTGTGTGGCTCAATTAGAAAATATCACCTACTCGTTATGTAATTTAAAGCTATTTTGGAACATATACTTTTGATGGGTTTTTATTTATTATCTTTCTTAGCTTAACTTTCTGCTTGAGGTTCGTAAATTCGAGGTAAAAATCAATGAAGATATATTTTAAAAAAGAAACGCACAATTGTCAAAAATGGTCGAGCAATTGCGGATGTTTCAGGAATGCATGATTGTGCATTTGTCGAAAATGCACAAATTTAACAAAATTCATGCAGGCCAATATTCATTAATTTTATGAAATAACGAACGGCAAAATTATAATCTTACTAATCACGTTTTTCAAATTATAATTTTAGCCTTAATCCCCTCTTATTATACATAAAGTAGTGAACAACAGAAATAACTTCGTTCATCCTCTTGCTGCAATGCAATCATGCACCTATTCGCTGCATTTATACAAGCATTCAACGCAAGTATATGAACCATAAATAAATGAAATAAATTAATTCAGTACATAGACCATGAAGATTTGAATAGAAAGTACAGTATTTCTACTTGAAATAGACATACAAATCCAGCCTATTTCCTTTAGTGCATTACCTTCTGGTCGGCCTTCAGTTATTTCCCAGCGCACCATTTCCTTACAACGCTCTAATGGACGGGCGAAGGAATCTCATCAAGAACTATAGCCTCTAATTATTTTTGAGCTTGAGATTAAAAAATTATATTTCTTTAACAACCTAATAATTGACACGAGTGATGAACATGAGATTACCGGCAACTGTCAAGAAGGCTTGCAAATCAAACACATGACATTCATAAACAAATCTTATGTACACGCACGCAAACCAATTTCTTTTTAGTTTCCTCCTTGCTGAGAAAAAAACTGAAATCAAATGTTCAAAAACAACTAACCCTTGATTAATTTTTTTGATGTTTTTTACGCCAACAATATATCTCTCTCAACAATAATCGTTTTCCTTAGAATGAATTTTGTTATCAACAATAATCATACTCCTTAGAAGAAATATCGTATGAACGAATATTTTGAATGGGAATATTTTACATTTTATTAAATAAAACAAATATTTTGTATAGGAATATTTTAAATGTTATTAAATAAAATAAATATTTTGAATAGAAATATTTTAAATTTTATTAAATAGAACAAATATTTTGAATATAAATATTTTAAATTTTATTAAATGGAACAAATATTTTAAATAGGAATATATGGCACGAAATAGAGGCACAGAGTTAGTTGAAATTAAGGGAACTACAGATCTTTGTCACATGCCCAGAACTGTTCATCAATTGAACGTGATCGAATAGCTCAGAGCCTTCCGGCCCAGCAAGCGCAAAATAAAGAGGCATCAGGAAGTGAGGGAGCGAGGCCAAGAAAGACGAGGTACAAAAAACTCGTTTATAAGTGAAGCAACTTTGATCCAAAGTAATCACGTTTTCGTGAAACTTAAGTGCCAAGCAGACATGTTTCAATCTCGCAAAATAGTTTGATTTCATCAAAAAGTTCAAGAGGAAGTACAAAAATGGCGCAGTGCTGCAAATGTTTATTGCAAATCATATACCCTTCGCAAGCCCCTCAACCATAAAAAAAAGAACTCGTGTTCTCATGACCTGTGCAAATTAGGTGCATGTAAACGTAACCATTCAGCACTTCCTTGTAAAGTTCCTTGCCTGCCAGACTATATATTTACCTATACATTTCCCAACTGGATGAGAATTAACTGGAATTATTCGGCATTCCTTAATTAATCTTAAATTGCAATGTTTCTAATTCCTACAGGCATTTCAATAAACAGCATCGAGTCAACAGATCATAGTCAGCAATGCAGACATTTGAGTACAGGAGTGCTGTCGCCAGAGTACAGGATTGCTGTCGCCAGAGTACAGGAGTGCTGTCGCCAGAGTACAGGAGTGCTGTCGCCAGAGTACAGGAGTGCTGTCGCCAGAGTACAGGAGTGCTATCGCCAGAGTACAGGAATGCTGTCGCCAGAGTACAGGAGTGCTGTCGCCAGAGTACAGGACTGCTGTCGCCAGAGTACAGGAGTGCTGTCGCCAGAGTACAGGAGTGTTGTCGCCAGAGTACAGGAGTGCTGTCGCCAGAGTACAGGAGTGTTGTTGCCAGAGTACAGAAGTTGCTGTCGCCAGAGTACAAGAGTGCTGTCGCCAGCGACTTTATACTTACGAATATACAGCGACTGCAGTATATTCGTAAGTATAAAGGATTTTCAGAACTGAAGTGACACATAAATCCTTGAGTGCGGATGATCGGTTCGTTCTTCCGTGACTCCTTGCCTCTCGACAAAGGAAAACAAGGCGAAGGTGAAGAGGAAGTGAAGCTTATTATTAATAATGCAGTGCAGCCACGAGCGACATGTCCGCCATTACTGAAGACTTGAGAGCATTCGTCTTGCGACTTCGTTTGGCCATGACGAGTTCCATCAGCGATGAAAATAAAGGCACGAGTCTCATTTCTGTTCAACAAATCGTCATACTGTGTTTTGAAATGAATATTATATTGAGACACAAAATAATCTATTTATCATTCATGATGAACAATGAAGAACAATTCTTTGTACTATTATGGAAATCGATACTAAAATAAATAGATGCTTTTCCATAACCTGCTATCAAAACCTTCAAACTGCAACAGTACACTGAAAGGTAGAAATAATATCTCATTACCACCAAATATCAGGTGTAAAAATTTTCATGGAAGTTTAATTAAACTAAACTTGTAACTTGCTATAAAAAGTTATATCCGAGTTACCTACGTAAGAACTCATTTAAAAGGAAAAATGTAGTATTGTAATACGTAATTCAACATCCATAACATTCCGAATTGAGGTCTAGTCTAAACTAGTAGTTCGTCGGCCACTCGATCACCGCCTAGCGCTGAACTATTATTTTCCAAGGCCCTTCTAAAGAGCTAAGCTGAGAAGTTCCATTTCGCTTGTATGTGTTTTTGCCATCAAATCGCCCAATCAAATGCATTGAAAACCGAGGGCAACTGGGTAAAAAAAAAACATCTTATTTTGTGTCTTCACAAAATAAGCTTTATCGTAACTTCGCATGATTTATCATAAGACAAATATAGTCAGGAATATCAGATTCCAGTTTTGGAATATTGAGGAGTGATAAAATTGTTCAACGGAAAAGTATTAAAAAATCTTGATATTTACAAATGACTCATTACGGCAAAAAACCATTCCTAAGGTTTGAACTGATTTTTTACTTACATGCGCTAATGCACTTTTTACCGTTAAACTTATATGCATTTATACGCTATACCGCTTTTTTTTCATTCAGCAATATTATTAAGAACGTTCCACGCATGTAAAATTCGATTGTAATTTCAAAAAAATCGAACACGTTAATTTTTAAGGAAATGAATATTCGGATCAATGTTGAATCAATTTAATAAGCATATACGTTTAAAAATTACTTTTCAGAGACAACACTTCTAAAGAATCCAGTGTCTCCAATGTTAAACATGAACCATGAATTTCGATTTTTTTTTTCGAATATAAATAAAATAAATTTTTTAATTTTTTATATGTACAAAATTAAATTTTCAAATGATTTATTCTGTCAATTGATTCGTGCATTGTCTCCGACTTATCACAGGTGTTTAAATCCGAGCGAGAATAATAATATATTAGGATATTATCATATTAATTCACTCGCGCATCTTGACTACACTTAATCACCAGCTTCCACCTGTGCCACCTTCTCTACCATAATTATTCATCAGAGTTATTCAAGCGTTATTCATCTAAAAGGACGTAAAGTCAAAATCAAAATCTGAATGCGGATCTGAATCTAAGTGTTTCTTCGAAATTCTTTCGGGGTCCCTGCGCCATTAACAAGTAAATCTAAAAAAAACATAACTCAGTACTCACTGCAGTGAGTGACAGAGAGCGCATTTTCTCGTCGACGAAAACGTGAAGTCACGGACAAACAGACGGACGGGAATGGCGATCACAATAGCGCCTTTTTTTCATAAATGAGAAAATGCGCTAAAAACAATATATTCATTTTAACGATAGTTCTTCGTTCAATTAAGGGCACATTAGCTAAAATGCTTATGTAGCTCCTTGGTCTTCAGTGTTTTGAGCTTTTTCCATTATTTGTTCTGTGCTCCATATCTAAACCTTCTACATATTTTCATAGTAAAAACTCTCCCCGTGTGCAAGTGCAAACATCTTCTGATTATAAGAAACATCAAAAAACTGTTTTACTAATCGATGACCTTACACAATCTGACTTCATCCACAGAGACGGAAAGTCTAACTTTCAGCAATAATATCCATAATAATTACATCTAAATTACGTTTTCAGTTACTATATTTGTTGTAAGTCAGAATTTCATGATAAAATATCCTTTTCTAAACTAAATCTCGTATCACAAGAAGAAGCCTCCCTGATAGTATCGTTGACGCTCCGAGTATGAACGCCTTCAAAAACAGACTAGACGAAGCTATGCAGGAGCATATGTTCAGTCTTAAAATGCCTAGCAAATTACGGACCAGGCAATAAGTCCAGCAGCTATCTCAGTCAATCGTCAGTTATGGAAAGATCGGGTTCCAAAGGCCGGATCCCTTGTGAATCAAGTCACGAAAAATTCAAGAATCTGCAACAGGCCATGAGCCTATTTCTTCAGTGCCGACACTTCTATTCTATTCTATTCTATAACACTCTCGCCAGTCAGCTGATGCGTCCGCTTTGGTTCGCTTGAGCCTGGCTTGCACGGCCGGCTACACACAGCCGCACTCCAACGCTCTGGCGCCGCTCATCAACCATCGTTATAGTGGCTGTAAACTACGATGGCCGTGCGTGCGTGAATAGCTCTGAGCACGGTTATTGTTCACTCAAGAACTACTGATAGAGGGGAAACATTATTCGATACCATGGCTTATTTCACTCTGAGCGAGTGCACAGCAAACGACTATGAAGGGTTCAGTCACGAAATATTAATGAGGAAAACATTATTCGATACCATGGCTTATTTCACTCTGAGCGCGTGCACAGTAAACGAACATGAAGGGTTTATTTCCGAAAGATTAATAGAGGGGAAACATTATTCGATACCATGGCTTATTTCACTATGAGCGCATGTACATTACACGGCTATGAAAGGCTCAATTCCGAAAGATAAACAGAGTGAAACCTTATCCGATAACATGGCTTATTTTACTCTGAGCGAGTGCACAGTAAACGAACATGAAGGGTTCATTTCCGAAAGATTAATAGAGGGGAAACCTTATTCGATACCATGGCTTATTTTACTCTGAGCGTGTGCACAATAAACGACTTTGAAAGTCTCAATTCCGAAAGATTATACAGAGTGAAACCTTATCCGATAACATGGCTTATTTTACTCTGAGCGAGTGCACAGTAAACGAACATGAAGGGTTTATTTCCGAAAGATTAGTAGAGGGGAAACATTATTCGATACCATGGCTTATTTCACTATGAGCGTATATACACAGTAAACGACTATGAAGGGTTCAGTTACGGATGAATAATAGAGTGAAACCTTGCATGCCATGTTTTGCTACACTCTGACTCTGCGCGACTTTGAGATAAGACGTCAACATCGCGATCACTGATGTTGAACACTGCAAGCTTGATGTTGTTGTTGCTAATGACAGCAGCGGCTATCTTGAGGATACTTAACTTTGAGCGGCCGAATCATGGACTCTAGGAAAAAGTAAATTAAATCATGGACAATAATAAAGAATAATCGCCTGCCTCAGCATGAATGCCCGAGGCTGCTGGCTCGGCCAAGTCATCGAGTCCTTGAGAGTGAAAAAACTCGCTCATGCATGAAAACGCCATGAGGGACTTTAAAAGCGCAAAATCATGGCTATTACAATCTGACTGGAATTGGCTCAGTTTAAATTCTAGCGATGAATAGTAGGCAGTGAATATTTGGTATCTTATAGAGCCCAAAATACCAAAATACGGCAATTATTTTACAAGGCCATTATATTTTATCTCAAGTCATTTACGGATGTGAGACAGGACATTTTGACTCAAGACTAAAATTTTGATACAATGCCCAAGCACTTCACTAATGTTTACAGAAATTAGGATATGAAAATGAAGGTTTCTATTTCCCCTTTTATCTTCAAGGAGATAACAATGGCGAAACGATAGCTTCCCTGGATTACATCGCGTTAAACGTTAGGAATGGAAATGAAATTTTAAAATGTAAAATTCCTAAAAGATGTTTAAACGAGAGATAGTATATTTATAGTTTTATGTAGTTTGACATATTCTTATTGTCTGAAATATTTTGGAAATCGAAATCAATAATTGTGTTTGTAATAAACTAAGGCTTCAATGAGTTCTCCAATGATCAACAACTTCATTCTCAGTTTTAATTCAACTTTTGTGTGAATCCTTCGCAAAATCTTAAAATGATCCTTTACAGAAAAATTTCAAACTTACCAATTCAAACTATTGCACCACATACTGTATCCTGCAGCAATTCGCTCATTACCAACACAAAGATCGAGAAACATCGCTATATTTGCTCAACAAACGACAAATTTTCACGTTCAGTTCTGCTGAATTCAATGTGAAATTATTATTTTCCCCTTTGTTAAGAGGACAATAATTTATTTATACGCGGGTATCTGAACTGGTATTCATGATACGCATGCAATGCCGAGCATCAAGGATGTTCGAGGGGAAGATCGAGCGCCGGTGGGCGCTTAAATCAGAAAGCGAGAACAAAACCAACGAGTTTTTCTTGCAGAGAAGTCATCAAGGTGGGGCTGGTCAAGAAACTTTCAGGATCAAAATACTTATTACATTTGTCGAGTAAGGACATAAATTAACGTTCAAAGCTTTAATAGCCATACGGATTGATGTTAAAATACCAACATACAATTTCCCTTTAACGCGTTATTTTATGTTACAGGTCAATAAATTGCTACAAAATGTAAGAAAGTTTCATTTTAATTAGTTGATGAGTCACTTTTAGTTTAAAGCTAGAAACTCTCATCAAAAGCTACTATTATTTGCGCATCAATTGCTTATCTCCAATGTGAATATTTGAATAAACTTTTATCACAGTGCTATTATTGTTCATCAAATTATTGAATTTTTATTATAGGATTTCAATCGAAGATCAGGAATTTCACAAACAAAAAGTGGTTCTTTCTTCTAGCAAGTCTAACTACTGGAACTTGAGAAACCATCTCCTAGTTCGATTAGAAAAAACTTACAACGGCCACCACTTTGATGTTTAAATCAGAAGATCCCTTTAGATAAATAGCCAATAAATTTTATTAAATGTAGATCTGCACTTTTTTCACGTCACAACATAAAGAAAAATAATAAAAAATACTGCGAGTTAAAGTCGACCAGGTAAATTCTGCAGACGAATCTCAATTGGCAAACTTGATCTGCTTTCAACATTCCCCTGAGATCAAGCCTATATTCAGTCAGTCCCCAACCTCAAACGCAACCAAGCTACGAATTCTATAGCGTCGCTGCACACTGACCATCCAATCATATTTATCATCAGCCGATCCATTGATCATCAGTCGATTATCATCCAACATTCCTTTCTCTCCCCGCGTAGACCCAGTCCATTGGGATTGCACAAAGAACGATTACCATCGATTATGACAATGATCATTAGCCTTTACTGCTCATGCAGCCAAGCAAATTTCTGAGTTAATATCAAATTCTACTGGTAGACCCAATTCCAAACGATGCCATGTGATCGAAGAACATTATCGTCTCTTGTGGGTCCGAATTTTATGTAGGAGAATGTAGGATTTTGGTAGCACAAATATGGTCAATGTGCATGAAGAAGAAAGGAGCAGGGCTGCTTTCTCGTCGACCGCGACTGTTCGAAGTTTGGACGTCACGATGCGGTTGACGAAGCCTCGTCGCGGACGATGAAGTGCATTGCAGCCACGTCGTTCGGTAGTGAAAGTTACGTGCCGAGAAGTGCATACCTGCTGGACAGTACCGTATCTGGCATCTGTGTTGTCCTGCGCTGAAACTGCATGCTCTAGTCAGAGTAACTGTTGTAAAGTGATGAAAGTGACTGCTCTATTAAATGCGCTGCAACTGTTGTTTGCGCTGATACTGCAACAACTGCAAATGCAAACTGTTGTTTGCGCCGAAACTGGCTGCTCAACTTAGCGTAACTGTTGTAGAGTGATGAAACTACTGCTCTATTCAATTCAACTGTTATTTGCGCTGAAACTGGCTGCTTTACTCTGCGTAACTGTTGTAGAGTGATGAAACTGGCTGCCCTATTCTATGCAACTGTTGTCCTGCGCGAAACTGTCAGCTCTACTCAGCGTAACTGTTGTAGAGTGGTGAAACTGACTGCTCTATTAAATGTAAATGTTGTCCTGCGCTGAAACTGGCGGCTCCACTCAGCGTAACTTGCAGAGTGGTGATACTGGATGCCCTATTCAATATAACTGTTGTTTGCGCTGAAACTGGCGGCTCTACTCAGCGTAACTTGTATAGAGATGAAACTGGCTGCCCTACTCAATATAGCTGTTTTCCTGCGCTGAAACTGGCTGCTCTACTCTACAGAATTGGCCATTGTACCAAACTGCCGGCCTGACAATACAACTGCTGTTGAGTACCGAAACATGCTCTTCTCTACAGAAATGCTGTGAAAAGCTAAACTTCCTTCTCTACAGAACTGATGGAGATTGCAAACTCTTATTCAACAACATACTGGTGAATTTGACTACCAAATTAGCCAAATCCTGCGCCTGAACCCTCCGCGCGGGCGATAATGTTTTTTCGCCATTCGCCAAAGGCCTTGCCCCTCCATTCGAGGTCCTATAGATCGCAGCGTTTTCTACACTCAACCAATCTTTAATATGAACGCCTCCTGTATATATCACCATCTAAACCAAAATTTGGACGAAGTCCTTGAGAACTTGCTACGATTCAGATGTTGAAAGGATTTAGAATATGCAAGCAGAATAGGTATTACAGTTAAGTCGCAGTCTTGTACAGCCTGATGTCCTGTTCTCCATCAATCAATTACGATGATAGAATCAAACATGCAGCTGCAATTACAAATTTGCAACTGCAATTACGGAGCAGAATGTTGGGGTTCGAAACCCAGGACTAGTTGTGAAAAATTCTGGCCAAATTGGCAAGTTGGCCGGTTTGTTGAGAATTGGCGACAGGCCGATATGGCTTAATCAAGGCCGACGCCACAAATTATTATGTCAGCAACCGGGTCAACATAGATTGGCCCCAACCACTGGCATGTAAAATTTGTCAGCAATCGTAGCCACATATCAGTATCAGTGTGGCATTTGTATAAAGCCTTGTCAGCAACCACTACCATAAAGCCTTGTCAGCAACCGCAGCTATAAACCATTGTCAGTAATCACAATCATGGAGCATTAATTGTCAGCAATTGTAGTCGTACAGCCGCATCATCGACTGTAGCTATAAAACCCTTGCCTCCATAAACGTCTGTCAATAATAATATATAATCGCTTCCTCAATGCTTGTCAGCAATCGTAGCCGCAGAACCTCGTCAGCAATGAAAACCATTAACCAACTGCTTATCAGCAACTGTTGCCATTAATCGCTATCAGCAACCGGAATAAAGTAGCCGTAGGAGGCCGGTCAGAGTAGTGGAGTAGGAACGGGGGATGTTTTTTTTTTGTAGCTCTCACAGGCCGGTCCCGCTGGCCAGGCCAATGTCAGACCAGCGCAGGTCACTGAACTCCGACGCGTCGCACCCTAGCTCCCTGTGATCGAGACAATTCGCTGCTCGATTGTTGTCGTATATTTGTCTATAATTTGCATCGTTTTGCGGCGATGATAAAATGATAATCGATCGTATTGCGGCGATGATAAATGATAGTGTAGAATGCTCTTTGTACTTATTTTAACCTCAAATCTAATAATTTAGAGATTGTGTGATATGTAACGAATTCGTACACCTCTCGAAGCACACATTTCTTCATATGATCGTCCAACCTTCTGAAGTGAACGTAGCAAAGACGGCAAAAAATTACTATGTTAAGCTCAAAATAGCGATCCAAATCCCTGCAAAGTTCAGAATTTTAGGTTCGTAATAGAGTAGGCGATATAATAGAAAAAATTTTTCGTCAGATTTTATGACCAGCGAGCGCAAATTATAGCTGCGACCGATCCACGGATAGAAAAAATTACCCCTCACCGACTGAGACCAGTTATGAAGTATGTGACTAAATTAAGCGACTGAGAGATTGTTAAATAAATGTCAACCCTGAATCAAAGAACCCGAGCATCGAGTGTAAGGCTCTCCGTTCACAGCCGGATCTACGATGCAACCATGCGCGTCGAATAGCAACTAAAATATTTAAAAACAAAGGACTTTTACTTTTAGGCTCCACCTATATCTTGATAATTCAGTTCTTTAATAACATTAAAGTCGACTGCAGTCTATTGCATTGTAATTTGATGATCCCTAACCTCCATATTACAGCAAATTTATATTGTAAGTTTAAAACAACTACGCTGAAATACATGGAAGCTCTCATTATAATTTGATTATTTGCAAAGTCCGTATTACAGTACTTTTAATCTATAATGCAATAGACAAATACAACTATTACAATACACGAGTCAAATTTTCATTATCATTCGTAAATAAGTAACATCAGTATAACAGCGTATTTATCTGCAATATACAAAAAAAATTATTCTTAACCCTCTCTATATATACCGCCTGACATGAGTAACCGGAACGATATTGTCACAAGCCTACCCAAAAAGGATACGTTCTAGTGAGCGCAAAATGACTTGCACTGATGGTTGTCGCCAAGATACGACAACTTTAAAATGTTCTCTGTTGCGTACAAACGTCCTCAGATTGCTACACTCAATAATTTACTTATAATTTAAGTTGAAAGTTATGTTCCGGGAGAGTAACATACGGCGGTAGAGGGTTAAATACATGGCAAACTTTCATTATAATTCGATAATAAGTAACATTATTCATGCTGTGACAGTGGGTCACATGACTCAGGACGACGCGAGACACGGGCGTCACACGGCAGGTCGAACGAACGCAGCGCTATAACCATGGTTGAATTAATTTAATTCAACATGGCTACAGCCTTGAATATATAGCAGCTGTGTTGGTGAAGCGTCATGGCGGTCACTTCACGCGGGCACAACTCGATCCGCAATCTCAATGCCACCGTAAGTTTTAATTCCACTTCATCTTTTGACAGGCTAAGTTAAACCCCATATTATTAATGATAGGTTATGGTGTCTTAGGAATGTGTAGGACTACTATATATGCAGGTTTATGCAGAACTATAAAAGTCAGACAGCCCTGCAACATCGATAACTTTACTCTCGCGTATCTTTGAGTAGCAACACATGCACGACGTAGGCGACCGCAGCGGCTAGGTCAATCGCTGTGCTTATTTCTGGTGAAAGTGTCGCACTTTGTACAGATGCAAAAAAAATTATTTGATAAAAATAATATGATATCCTCCAGTCTCTAGTGGGCTGGACACCAGATTATTGTCATATTACTTCCGTAGTAGTAAAAGATTAAAGCAGACACGGCTGGAAATTATATTATTAAATTAATGAATGGGGCAAACAATCTTCAGAAAACAGTCATTAATAAATATCACAATTAAATCAGTTGAATCAAATCCCTTGCTGCATGCACTTGTACGGCTAATTCAGACTTTAAATTTGAATTTATAAATTCCCACGTAATGAATTGTATGATGCATAAACAAACGAGTGGACTAAAGCCATGAACGAGGGCGTTTCCAGTCAACGCACGTTCCATAAAATAGCGTGGACTTTAAAACCCCGCGTATGTATGCGCACAGTCGCACTGGCATTGTGTCTGAACTCGTGAGCTTTGCAATTAATTGAAAGTGTTTCAGCAAGTGAATGACATGTCGTACTTTCCCTCACGGCTGCTGCCCTGCCAATAACACTTTTCGAGGAGTGAAATGCTTTCAAGGGGAACCGAACTCACGTACCTGGAGTCTTCAGAATCGTTTAAAAAATATTTTATATAGTAAAGAAGATTTATGACACCGGACTCGTCCTTCTATGAGATTTAGGATCATAGTAAAAGGTTTATCAAAATTAATGTAGGGTTAAAACTTCGACGTTATTCCGGACTCAAGATGATCAAAGAGCACTGCGTAATCGTTATAAATTAAATGAATGGAAATAACTTGAGGCTAATCATGAAGTTCACGAAAGCTACTTTTAGACACGTAAATAACTCTAAGAACCATGATTGTTAGTATGAAAGTAGCGCCCAGACAAGGAATTCAGTATCCCAAATATGACTCCTATGATTCAGACCCCACACACTTGACAGCAAAAAACACCGCTGTGCATTAGGTCACTCTGCATATGTCTACTGCATACGAACCTATGAGTATTGTCAGGTAGGCTGGAACAGTAAACTCCCAGTAAGGTGGCTCGCCTCTCTAAATGCTTAAGCCTGGGCTCGAGAGTATACAATGAGACTCTTGCGCAAACGAACGAAGGGTGCAAGGAGGTTGGTTGCTTCGCCGCCGTGCTATGCTTCTCCTCGCCCCTTAGCCCTCTCCCTCTTTAGAAAGTACTCGCATCGCAGTTCAGGTTTTTGGCGCTATTTTTTGCCCTTTATGCCCGACATCCATTCACTGGAGAATATGAGCACTAGGCACCTGGATGCGCAAAACGCTTTGTACACTTTTACTATGTTATTATGGGTCACACATTTGCTTAATCACAATGAATTGAACACAATGTTCACGCACAATGAATTAAACACAATGCTCACGCAAAATGAATTAAAATTACTTTAAAGTAAGGTCAAGCACTCGTAAAATGCTTAATATTTACTCATTAGGCAACAAGTATTCTGTTTAGAAAAGCTTTTAAGTGCTCCAAGTGAGTGATAACAGGTCAACTAACCTACGAGACATTATTCGTCAAGAATTGGCAGAATGTCTAGAGGCGACCGGAGAAGAAATTGCAATCGATTAACTAGCGTAAGTTGCAAACCATCACTACTAATTAGTTTCTCTAAAAAAATTTTCTTGCAGTAACTATTCATTTATTTGCAATTTTATCTAAGCAGATCTTTACATAGTTTGAATAGATATAGAGCGTCGGATCAGGAAGTAACCGGACCTCATAGATGACCTCATCGACATCGGGCAGACTTGATTGGTCCACAAAACAGAATACTATCTCTTAATGCAAACTTTTTTTAGATTTGACAGCACTGTTTGAAACTGGAATGAAGTTTCAATTTTTTTAATTCAGTAAGGGTTGTTAGATCTAAAATGTTTCTTTCGAAATTTAGGTACGGTAATCTATAAATGTCATTAGGTCAAGATTTTCTTCTCATTGACGTATCTTTCTTAACATAACATAACATAGTGATGTCGGCTCTGAAGTGTAGGCCTGATGTGGCCTGTCGCCGATTCTTTTCCATTTCGTGCCTTGTTCATAGATCTAAACTCGTGTCATTTGACCGGATCTTTTCATGACTGGCGATAGTTTAAAGAAGCTACTAGACTTCCACCGGGTTCGATAAGGAGCTAGGCATTTCAAATCTGAACATATATTTTTCCATAGCTTTAATCTCGGTGACCACACAACGTTTCCAAACTCTAGACTCGGGCGTACGACGGCAACAAACAACTGCTTCATCGTTTCTGCATCTAGGAACTCGTATGAGCGTCTGATTAGTCCAAGAAGTTTGTTGGACGTGTTAGCTTGCGTTTCAACATGCTTAGAAAATTTGTGAATATCATATCTTAGAAACTTCTCTCAAGTTTCTAAGAAATGCACCGACAAATACTCCAAACCTACCAGTATTTTAGGATACCAATAAAAAATACAACAGCAGCTACTCTCTCTTCAAACCCTTGTCCAGATTTCCCTGGGCATACAATCTAAAGTGAAAATCTTCGTCCCGTTAACTCCTTCCGGCTGTGCAACTTCTTTGAAAAAATGAGACAAATTTCAAGATTAAATAAAACAGATGGAAAACCTATGTAGAAAAAATTTTCCAAAATATCTGCGACCAATGTTGGTTTAACGAAATTATCACGTAATCAACGTTGTTTTACACTGATTCAACGTAATTTGCTTGAAGGATTCATATAACAGTTATGTTTTCTATCGACCCTAGTGCTTTCTGCCGCAGACGCGGCACTCGTGCTGGAGCTCTAACAAGTAGACGAGTGCGCTAGACTCGTCGATTACCAAACCTCTCATTGAATAGAACAATGTCGTTTAATTTAGCAACGAAAATTTTCAATTAAAATGTGATAACTTCGAAATAACGTCTCAATAGAACAAATTTAGGTAGAAATACACAATGAGGTTACAAACATTCATATTGAGTCGGATGGAAATATAAATACTTACCACTCTCCAAATAAAATTGCGTAAATTGAAAATTACAAATTTACATAAAAACATGACAATAAATTGGTTTGATTGCATCGCTGGAATGAAAGAATCTCTAATGAAAATTTCCCACGCTATCCAACACTACACCTATATGATTTTTAACTAATATAGCTTGACACAATACAATGTTCTTGGCACCATTAGATAAATAAACACGATAAAATCATTTTCGTTGTCTTCGGAATTATAAAACTTTCAACTGTCATCAACGCTTTTGTCAAATACCCTAGCAACTAGAAGCACTCATAGCAAACAAAGGCTTCAATTAACTTCCAAAATGGATGGAACGAAAGAAGGAACCTGTACTTGAAAAGGTCACTTCCTGCTCCAAACTCGAGGAAGGAAAAAAACAGCGCCCTCTTGGCCGCCTTTTGCGCTGAAAGTCTTTTGAAAATGAAAGGAGGTTCCAGACTATTGGCCGGCTCGGTCATAACCTCTATTATTAACAGTACGGCGCACAGCTGAACCCAGCCAGACACGATGTCGCAACACTCATTCAAATCGACCACGAGCGCTTCTTTGCTATCTCATTGATTTTGCTATAAACATTACCCAACGGTAGCAATCTATCCCGAATATCTTCCCGAACTGCCCCTATAATTTTGTGCGAAATTGTTTGCTTTCAACGTAGCATATAGCGTTATTGGGAGCTAAGTACTTAATGTAAACAGAAGTTCAAGTAAAGTGAACGCATAACTGCTTAACCATGTTCAATCGCGATAAATTTAACACGTCTAATACAAATTAATATCATCCAAGAAATACAGATGATTTTTATGTTACCACATCGTCGTATAAAAATGACATGTGCAAGTTTTAGAACATAAGACCGTGAACTCGAGAAGCCAATCTATTTCAGGACTCTGGGCCTTATTAGGAGAAACTCTTCTATTGTATTCTGGTCTGATGTGAGGACGTACAGTTGTACACGTTTCTGAGGTAAAGAACGCGGGGAACCTCCCTTCCTTCACTCAATAAGGGGAAGTGACGCTTTTTCTCCAGATAGAAGCCACTGCAATCCCAGATATCGGTTCGAGCTCGCATTCCATAAATAAGCTGCAAATATTACGAGAAAGCAGTTGGTGTTCAGTATCCCGTTTACGCAGTCTGATGTAACGGTGATGCTGAAATTTTCCTTGTGAGCTGGGTTATTCTATCTTGGAAATTCATCGCGACTTAGTGGCATTCATCAATGGGTTTGAATCTTGCCTTCTATGAAATATAGCATTATATTCCCCGTTCTCTTACCAGACTGATTATTACCCGACTATAATAATCAGTCTGATTATTATCCGACTATAATAATCAGTCTGGGAGACGTCAATCAGGACTGAACGAGACGTCAATCAGGCGTCTCGTTCTATTAATTTTAATTAGAGTATACGATTAGATCATCTGTAATTAAGACGGTATATTTACTATAGGTGGTAGATATTGATGGAAAAATACTTTATCGTGAGTCAGCGTCTTGACATCACGTGAGCAAGACCGCACTGTAGGTGGAGGTAGAAGGCTATCAAAGGGCTGGGCACTTCAATAAAATCTCCCATTAGCTACTCGAACGTAACGATGCAACACTCGTTAAAGCAACTCCGACATAACGGTCGTAAAAGCATGTACCTTTTCTGTACCTCTCTGATGACTCTCGTGTATAATCACCTCGTATCAAGATAAATTAGTATAGAGAATATCTTACTTATTACTCAAGCAATTAGTCTACGAATCCCTGTCCTCAGGTTGAACTAATATTATTAGTCAGGTGGCGCTTACTGGCTTAATTTCCAATATCGCCTGTTGTCAATATTAGTAAAGTTATTTAAAAGGTGCCACTTTGGTTTCCAAATATGAAATATTACAGTACATTTATCCAATTATATTCACTAATGTCTTACTATCGAAACCAAACTCAAATTAATAAATTAGTTTACAGATATTGAAAAGACGTACAAAGTTCTACCACCGAGTCACCACTTAAACCGCGTTAGCAGCATATCATGGCGATAGATCAATACGTTTTCATGATCTCGTACTCACCTAATCTTTAGTATCTGCTGGCATTCGATGATAAATGTACTCCCCATCGAAACAAATTTGCATTTGCTGCTGTAGAAGTTCCATGAGTGACAGCACACATGCGTAATAAGAGCAAACGCTGAGAGGCGATGTAGAAGACTATCACATCTTGGAACGGTCACTTAATAATGGCAAGCCTATGTTTTTTTTGTTGAACTTTCGTCTGGCAAGCGGCGTCGTCCTCTAAAATAAATGACGAAATCCCAGGTGAGTACAAATACAGTAATACTAAAATATCTCTGGTCCGTTGTTTTCATCGTTGGTACGCCAATGGTTCAGGATGAAGAGCTAACGACGAATTTAATTGCGAAAACCGAATCACAGCAAATTATTTCGAAGTGACTGAAAAATTGAAAACTTTTGGTCAACCTAAAGTAGAAGGTTGCTTCAAAATCGTGTTAATTTTTCAGCCTTCCATATCGCTGATAATCGATTTAGAGAATGTTTTCTAAATCGTGGTACTAACTTTCAACGCGAAATAAAAATCAAATAAATATTTTTCTACCAGCAATACATCAATAAATTATCTATAGAAATTTATTAATTTCCCAAGTTTGCTGAATTTCGCAAGTTTGGACCAAAATTTTCTGAAACTTCCATTCACACTGATTCAGGTACTACGGCCATTCCACCATTCAATTATAGATAGTTTAATTTTGTTTTTACTAAGCGAAATAATTAGGGAATTTTTTTCTTTATTGGTCCAAATAAGTAAGCCAAGGGAACCGAAATTTGCAGAACAAAACTCCAGAGTTCCTGAACGCGGAACACACCTCTTATTCAAAACAGTTATTTTGCGCTTATCAAAAACTTGGCCTATAGGTTCCTCATTGTAGGAAATGGGACTTATTTATGCAAATACAGACCGACGTAGAGCAATGCAAGCGCCTTCAAAAAACACTCAACCTCTTCATCCTCGTCCAAATTTTTTTAAACGCCATTCAATCGACTGACTTGCAAAACTTCCCGCTTATCATCGAGCAGTTCCCTTCCGACCGCAGAATATCTTACGTGGTGCAGGCGCCAATATGGCAGTCACAATATCCTGATTATCATGGCCCTGAAACTTCCATGTCGTGCGGAAACTTGCGCAAATCTTCTGTGTTGACATCAGTAAAGAAATGAAATTTTTTTGGCAAACAGCTTTGAAAACTTGTGAAAGACACACATGCCAGAAGTTACTCCGTCTTCCCGAGTACAAAAAATGAACATGGCTGAGGAAGCAATTTCTTTTGTCAGTTAAAATGACTGCGGAAAAGCAAAGTGCGCGCAGCGCAGTTACCAAAAAGAAGATATGCAAACAAGTCATCCTTACTCTGAGGGGATGGTGGAGTAAATACACGCCTGATATGCATAACAATGTTCCAAGGCTGACAAACTTGCTTATTTAGACAAAACTGTTGGGTTTTCTGCTTCTTTCGTTTGCTGAAATGCGGCGAGGGAAACGTTATTAAGTTTTGTTCCATCTCATTTTATTTTATTTATTTATTTTGTATGCAATTGGGTTGAAGACATGTAAGGACAAAAGCACCGACCAGCTTGATCTCTATCAAGAATAGCATTTTATTTATTCCTAATAATATCCAAGTTTCGCGAACGTATGAGCGATATTTCAGAAATATTTTTTTCATTTTTTGTAAAATTAAGAACCCGAGTACCTGCAGTGTTCATTTACTATAGAAAGACCCATCAAATAATCATGAATCGGAGTGGGTTTAATATTTTTTCGTAAAACATTCTATCCCCAAAAAAAATTTTGCTAGTGATTTTCCGCTCAGGAATGTACAGGTATTTAGTGAAAATTGTAATTTTATGATGCGTTCAAATCGGTACAAATCAGAATGCAGAATTTAAATGTACCTAAAAATTTCATCCGTTCTAGAATTGAGCCTAGGTCATAAAGGAACAAGCATGAAAATAAATTTGAACCTTACAAGGAAAATAGTGTCACTTACTACGGTTTCGTTTCATCGATACTGTGAGCCGCTTTTTTCAATACAAGGAAAAAACTCCCGCCTCATTTTTTTAGTTTAGGCAAGCCATAACATGACCAACGGTCACGTCACATAATTCACACATATTAGTGTTGCATTATTATCTAATAATCTCGACCATACAACAGCAACTTTCCACCTCAATGGAAAGTTAAACGGCCAAAGTATCCAGGAGTACGTGACTATAGAGAAGTGAGCAGAGGAAAGCTCAAAATGTCTTCCGTACAAGGAAGTCGTCGAGTGGTCAGCGTTTCCGGCTCAATTATTAAGAGGACGTCTTGATGTCTCGCGGGGTGATCATGCTTGCTGGCGACAGACGGGCGCAAGGACGCTGCACTCGCAAAGCGCTGCAAACATTTGGACATTTAACATTTCCGCGTGCAGTTCCCTCTTGTGCATTTGCTTCAAGGCGTCATGTACGCTACTTCCAACAAAAATGATAGCCAGGGAACTTCCGAGTCGGTGCATTTGTTTTCAGAACTATGTATATTTAGAACTTAAAATAACTATATGTCACTTTGACGGTCTATCATTTCATCAACGGTAATGGCACACTGCACCGAAGAATGATGCGAAAATCAAACGGGTTGTGGAATTAAATAATTGTAATTGAATCAAGATATCGCGTTTTAAACAATTTAATTTCACTAGTTAAGGTTGAGCCAAGTAGTTATTATCATAAGGGGGCCGAAGAACTTTGAAAAATGGGTTAAAACGTCCAAAAATATGTGAAATTAAATGAACTATCGTACGAGTATTCAAATGATGTCGTATCGTATTCAAATGAACTATCGTACGAGTAGAAAAATTACCGCTTCTGACGAGTTTTGTCGATGCTCTTGATGATAACGGCTTAAGAACCTCCAGCACTGTTCCTCTCCCTCGACAAAACCATGAACACGGACCTAACTCCGACGAGTTATCCCTGCACGTGAACAGCCCTGTTCTTAAAACAGTGACGTTCAATACCTCAAAGCATAAAACCTGGACAGTAATCGAGAATTGTATATAGGAAAGAGTATATCAGGTCTCTTGAAAACTTAATTGCCGTTCTAAAATTTTTGACCGCTCGATCATTATAATTACAAAAAATTTCACTTTTAGTTCAATGTAATGGCTAATAAATAAAAAATGACTACATGACAACCAATATATATTGACCTTTTAGTGAACTGGATAATCTGTTGTCTATCTCCCTTAGGGGGAACTTCTGACGTCTGTGCTTGAGTGATGAACGATTCTGATTTGAGAGATATTCCTTCATGTTAGTGGTGTTTATTCATGACTTTCGGTGCGAGATAGCGAAATTGTTGAAGCGGTAGTATACTATTTGGCAATCTAACTAACTCATAAAGAATTAAATCTTTCAGAAAAAATTCTTATTCGTCTTGGTTGAGCTGAATTCAAAGCATTGCGGTGTATGATAAAGAATCTTGGGGACTCTTTGAATCGTTCTCCCTAAACTATTTAAATACGATTCAAGGTCGCAAGTGAGTTCAAGTATACCGAGAAACTATAGACGTTGGTAAAAGTATCAGCATTTCTAATTAATAAATTTCCTGCTCTCTTTACAGATATCCATCATCTATTGCCACGCCAGTCATCGTTCCATCACGTACGACCACGAATTCAGGATTTATCAGTCCCACGACTGTCTTGAGACTACGGTTTTCCAACATAGTAGAATAACAGCTTTTTTAATCCGTCCTAACTTTGGAGAGAAATTCGAAACAAACCCAAGACTACTGAACAATGCGGTTAAAGGAACTCATTGTATCAGAAAACGATTGCATGCCAAACTAAACTATTCTCAATTCTAAGCAAACTTCTTGGTTATCGGTTATAGTCATAAACAAAACTAAATATAATAAATATTTTTATGTATTGAAGCATTAATTATAGTGACATTAATTATAGTGAAGAATTGACACCTAACATGCCAGCTATTTTGTTTAATAAGAACGCTATGTGGCATTAAAACAGAATTGCCGACATGAAGCATGTGAGCTCAGCAGGTGTAGTTTGGTAGCGCCTGCAAGTTTCAAATTTCGTACCTGTTGTTGAATCATATGCTCAGAAAGTTTGTTGTTTTTTTTGCAAGTCAGCATTATACTTATACGAAATCAACTTTTTCATATACTTATACTTTCTCTTGTGCCGTGTAAATCATTAGTCTGACAACCAACCTGCATATAAATTAACCAATTGTCCACATGCATTGTAGCATTCATCGCTCATATATCTACCTAGGACTCACAGTACAAAAATAGCGTCCATAAGGACACTGTTCCTGTGGTTTATGAAAAGATGAATTTGGTCCCTAAGATATGTTGACTCTGAACCGTTCTGCAAAACTATTTTTGACATATTCCACAATCGTTGAATGAATCGTCCATTCATTGCCACAAATTCAGTGTTGTAAATGAGTTCGGGTACAACGGGAAAGCAAACAAGTCTACTAACAGTATTTCTAATAATTAAAATCAGTTTCCTATACTCATTATTATGAACTATTATCAGCCGTCACTTTCCACGCTGAAGCGCCACGTGCTTCGATGATAGGTACAACCCTACCGTCCCATTGACAGTAACGGGTTATCAAAACTAATGAATGTTAGAAACTCGATAGTTATCAATACCTTCTTCCTACATTATTAAACCATTTTGAACATAAATCCCTGACTACTGAACACCACAATGAAACTTATTGTATTAAAATGCGATTGCATGGCGAACTAAACTATGCTCACCTTAAGGCGTACAAACTTACAGTCGTCAGTATCAATACTAAATGGAACATACACGTAAATTTAATTGTTTTCTGAAGCATTAATTCTAGTGAATAAGAGGAGAAATTGGCACATGACCTCTTGTACGAGTGTCGTCGCTTGTGTAGCATTTCTTCTATCCCTCGATTGTCACTTAGTCTTACCGGCACGGCGGCACCTTTAAACTATCCTCGTTTCGAAGCATAACTTGCGGGATAGACATCAAGCGGCAAACATTTGGCATTTGTCAGATCTACTTGCCGCAAGTACTGTCCCCGTGTACAGGCACCGTTAATTAGACTCTTTTTGAGTTGCTAACGTTGACTCTTTTCTTGCTGGGTGGTTTTTCTCGCTTCGCTGGGGTGGTTTTTCTCGATTTTCGGTGTCGGTGCAAAGTAGTACCTAGCAGCTGAAGCGCCAGTAAACTATTCTACTTCCCTGTCGGTCACACTTAGTATCCACAGAATCTTTCACGGAGAGGCAAGCCCATAGAATTTACTTCATCGTTGCCGCTTTGAAAAATGTTGAATATAAAGCAATAAATTATCGGGCCTGTAGTAGTAGTAGTAGTAAAAGATTTACTAGCGCTTCAGATAGCAATCTATTTCGCGCCGGAGGTGAGGTCTTCAGCTACGTCAAAGATGTTTGGTCTCTTCCGTCTTCAAGGCTTATAGCCTGATCCATTTTAGGCGCAGGGGCTGGGCGAACTCTTACGCTCGGATATAGCCTCGGTTATCCAGGGCCCAGCGGGTTATGCGCTTGACTAGCGTTGCAAGACGGGCGCCACTCCATCCGCGCGGCGTTTAAACAGCCCCCCGCCTGCCCAGGAGTCCCTCGGCTAACCCTCGCCGTTAGTTACTATTAAAGCTGGCGGGTCGGGTCTAAGTCCCCGCCAGGGTTCGCCAATCCAAGGAAGGGTCATCGCGTGTCCATTTGAGAGCCAGGCCGTTTCCGAAAAGGGCGTTTTGCCATCTCTGTTAGTCTGGACTCTCCACCCGAGCCACCCGGCCATGATTGCATCTGAGGCCGTACAGCCTCGGGTCTCATCGAGACACGCAAGCCCCCCCCCACGACAAGGACGAGATGGCACGGGGGGGTATCGGGCCTGTATTGTCGTTGGCAAAAAATTATGTGATTATATCAAAACCAAGGTAACGCAAATGCAGATTGGGAATTTATAATTTATTTTTTACCTCACAACAAATTTCATAATTTGAAACAAAATATTTGATTTACAGCGCCATTAGTCAAGACTCAAACAACAAAGACTAAAAATAAAGGGTTAATAAAATAGAGGAAATGATGTCGTTTACTACGGTTTCGTTTGGGTCAACCTGTTGAACTGCCATCGAAGTTCTGATCCAGAGAAGATTTATTTAACGCATTTCACAAAAATATAACGAGCAGACGATGTGATTCGACCCAAGATTATAGGAACAGAATCAGTGCCAGTCAGTCAGAATATATTTGCTCTGTATTAGAAGACTTGAGTGTTACTGCAAGATGTATATTCTTTACTAACCTCTCGAATAATAGCTCTGGTTATGGAAGTCTCGCAAGCCTTCTAGTGGTAAGTGCTCGAGTTAACACTCTACCACCTGACATGAGTTACCGGAGCAATATTGTCACAAGCCTACTTGCCAAAAAGGATACGTTTTTAGTGATCGCAACATTACTTGCACTGATGGTCGCCGCCACGTACGACAACTTTAAAATGATCTCTGTCGCGTACAAACGTCTTCAGGTTGCTTCACTCAATAGTTCACGTATAATTTATTTGAAAGTAATGTTCCCGAAGAGTGACATACGTGATACGGCGGTAGAGGGTGAAGGCTGACACAATCTCCAAACAAGAAATAGGGTAAGGTAAAAAAATGTTTCACTTTCAGTGCTAATATCCGCAGATCTACATTGCAATAACCGAAGAAATTTTAACCGTAATATCATAAGGAAAGGAACTCTGAATTGGCCTCCTGTTTATTTCCACTAAGTAACTCTGACCTGCAGATTGAAACTCTATAGCTTAGATTTCTCAGAGTTTGTAAGTCCTACCGCCAATGCCGAAAACCTCGCCAACAGCACTAAAGTTGCCAAGATTCAACAGAAACGATCTATTTCTTACACAAAACTGAACCACCTCTTTCTAGGGCAACCTAAATAGTATTTTACTATTTAGGTTGCGTATTTATTTATTAATATTATTTTATTATCGCGTATACTATTTATTAATAGTATTTTACTATTGATGTGGTGATAAAACCCAACGAATAATTTTTCTGACCAGTATTACACGGTTTTTCGTGACGAACAGCGCGTTACGTGCATCGTGCAGTTTCTGCAGAGTGGCGACGGTGTGGCATTGACGGTAGAGCAGAACTTTGGGTTGGGAGTGGGGGAATTCTTTAACATTCCTGGCTATTTCTCAAGCACGAGGGTTTTGGTTCATATAGAAATGAATTCAGTAATCTGAAGTTGATAAGTCAAAATTTGTTTTGTACTAACATTCCCATTTTGATACAGGAAAACTCTATTGCAAACCAAGTACTTACAAACGCAAACCCATGCACTTAACGGTTTATTTCACCAAAAAATCCAAATACTCTCATTTATATGAATAATTCTCCTCATAACCGATAAAAAAATTTTAAAATTCAATAAAAGTGTAAAAATAAAATGTTGAGATGCAAAAAAAATATAACATGATCAGGAAAATGTACCACATACGGTACATCAGGAAATTTCAAATTAATTATGAAACGTTTCCAAATAATTGATTAGAATATCCTATGCATTAAATAATAATTATTGCTAGGGAAACCATAACATAGAATGCCTCAAAAAAACATTTTCCAGACAAATACAACAATTTCTCTGGAAAAGAAACTAGGTTTGATACTGAGACACTTTACTGGGCATAATAAAAATCTGTAAACATTTTACATTCAAATAGTACGAGTTAGGTAAAACAGCTTCAAGCTCTATGAATGAAAATAAAGAAAGGACTATAATTTTTTAAGCCTTGCAAGAATATTGATGACTTGACTGAGTGAGTGGGAGCACTTCTCGACACTGATTGGGTCAGTGATTTCGGCAAGCTCAGCGCTGAGTGTAGTCATCTTATGTGTGAGAGCTTCTATAGCCCCTTGCACCTCAGGCTGGATGTCAACACCACACATAACCCTGAAAACAAATTTTATAAATCATTTATGTAGACAAATCCATGTGAGCTTATCAATACATATCACCCATTAACATGTATATATATATATATATATATACAGAAGCTGCAAAAAATCACATGGGTATAATAGCAAGCTTATACTATGTAAGTATATATACATGACATGATTGCTAGCAAAATGTGTTAAAGTAATTATGATCTCAACACAAAAGCATATATTAGAAAAAGAATATAATTATCTCTATTTACCTATTTATTGGAACTTAAATATCTCCAGTAAACATAAATACCTATATGAATATAAAATTGAATAAACACGTTTCTTCAGATGCCCAGCCCTCAGTAGGTACTATGAATCAAGACTTGTAAGCTTTCAACCTAACAGGCAGCATTTGTCACTAAACCACAATGTTTTATTTCAAAACTTATTAAAAAAAACAGAGAAGCAACAAACATAAATTTTCTCGAATTTTCAGCACTATAAATTTGGATCATACCATTAAATTCATAAAAGGTATGAATACAGGAGCCATAGGAAATTTACCAAATGAAATCAATACGGTTACAGACTAGTGATATAAACAGAAACTTTTGCTGAAGTTAATGGTCAATAACAAAACATGGCAAAATGATATGCTAAAATATGCAGATATTATTGCTGTATATTTTACATAGCTATATATATATCTACAAAAAAATACAACAAAAATAATAATAATCATTTCCAATTATCATACGTTTGCAACCACTGTAGTCTGGATTTTGCATTACAAAATTCTATAAATAACTGGCAGGCAAACATAGGTCTTTGATTACTTAAGCTAAAGACATTCATAATCAAGTTTTTATATAATTTAGCATAACAGGTGAAGAAAGCTTGAATTGCACTTACAGTCTGTTGGAAGAAATCTTTGGGCATGGATCAACATGTAACTGCTGCTCCACTTTTATCTCATCACAATTATCATCTGAAAATATAAAACACATGGTAGAACCTTCCGTGTTGAATAACTTTAGGGATTGTTTTTTGAGGAGAGGAAAAATAAGAAACATCCCAATTCATTTTATAGGCAGATAAAGAAGCACACTTTGAAGAAACTCTTCAAGATAATCATTGGAGGGCAGGAGTACTACACACAAAAAGTTACATGTATAACATTTCTTCACCCATGCAAAGGAAATAGCTGAAGGTGTCTATAACCTTTCATAGACTTGGGCAATGACAATGAAGGAAATAATATGACAACGCCAGATGCTATAATCTAACATTGATTCTTTATGCAGAAAAATAAAGTTAACATATGCAATAATTTTGAAATGAAGATTAATATAACAATAATCTAGGAAAAAAATTGCATGTACCTAATGAATGTTTATAATAAGATTAGCAAGAATTTGATGCCTCAACTTCAAGTCTCAATTCAGCACATATTAAAACATTGAACATTAAACAAACATTGAACATCACATGCAGAGTAAATTGCTTGAATTACATTTGCAGAAAATGAGCTGTATATCAGCAATTTACCTTCAGTCCCTGGACTAGTATATAACGTAATGCTTTCCAAGTTATTTGGAGAAGCCTTCTGCAGGTTCAGCTTGTGTTTCTGTCCTTTACTGTGCTTGAAGATGTCATCCTTCTTACAGCGCAGCCGCTTGTTGCACACCAGGCACTGAACAAAGTTGCTGCCATCACTTGCTGGTTCCACCCAAGCTGAAATCAGAAGTTGCACTTAATGACACTCATATAGTGGCATAAAAAACTCAATAAAATGCCTAATTCAGTATGCTTTCCAATGATAGCATAATCAATACTAGGTATTTTTTAAAATAATAAGTTCTCACTTACATTGGCTTAGTTCATAATACCAGCAATCACAAATTTCTTCATTTACTTGGAAAAATGCTAGATGTTTTGCTAGATGAGAAATGCTTATATAATGTCAAATCTATAGGCTTTTAACTCAAGTGAACTTGAAGTGTATTATGTGTCAACATTTTAGGCACACTAACATCAAAATCTCTAAGTATATTAACCTATCGTAATTCAAAAATTATGCTGCATTCTATAAAAATGTATTCAGTCACAAAAATAATAGAAGAATAGTGTCAAAACAACGATTACCCTGATGCACATGGCACGGTGATTGAGCTGTATGCATACACATAGGGTTCTGTATGCATACACAGAACCCTAAGGATTAGCACCTGTTGGAACTTAATTGAATTTCTTAATAAAAACAATTCCATAAAAATATGGTAATCATATAATAAAAACCGGAAATTATTTATTCCAGAGCTAATATTTTCAATGCTATAATAAATTATAACAATGGTTTTCTTTCCTTCTAATGTTTCAGAATCAATTACAGCCAAGTTAGCCAACTACTAATATGACAAATTGAGAAATAAAGATCAAAGTTGATATTAATCCCCTTCCCATACCTAATGTTTTAACCTTATAAACACTTTAAAAAAATAAAATACTTTAAAAAAAACTTTTTTAAAAAAACACGTTTTTCTTGTGGACTGAAAAGTAAAAAATTAATTATGGCTTGCCCCAAAAAACGTGTGTCGGGCAGATTTATGATTAAAACGAAAAGAACACAACAAACGAATTTTGGAAATTTGATGGTGCATGTACAGCCCAACCCACGTTTTTTGGGGCGAGCCATAATTTATTTTTTACTTTTCAGTCCACAAGAAAAACGTGTTTTTTTTTAAAGTTTTTTTTTAAAGTATTTTATTTTCTACTTTTTAGTCCACAAGAAAAACGATTAAGATTTGATTAAGTATAACTTGACGTACATATTGATACGCAGCGTTAGCGCCTGCTCGTCTATAACGTGGGCGCCCGCACGCCATAGTGTATATATACTATATATATACTTTACTCAATTAAGCTAATTTAGGTCTCTAATTGCTAGTTTTTATGATTGTATCTGAAATTGTTAGTCGAAAATAGCCTGCATGCCAAATTTCAGATCTCTAGAGCAATCAGAAGTGAGCTAATTTTCGTTGTCAATGTTAACAACAAACAAACAAACAAACAAACGTGAAGCTAAGCTAAGAAAAACATGTTAATGAAGCTATTAATTTTTCATGTATATACATAACAAAAATTCTACATTATCAGCAAATGGATTTGCTTGTTAAGTTGTTGCAGTCTTTCTTAGACATCTTCACAATTAGTGCATATTTTAGTCAATAAACATTATATATACATAGAACCTCTGACTTCAGAAATAAGTTCAAAGTTCCAATGGCAGGGAGGCTCAGTGGTTACAGTTCAGGGCACCATGATTGGCGCAGAGAGGCACAGATTTGATCCCAACTCTATGCTACTGGTCAGAATTGGCAAGGAGGCCAGGTGGTTAAGCACAGCAGAATTGTAGCAGCCAGTTGCAAATTCGAAACTGCAAAATACTGTGAATGTTTTGCAATGTTAAGAATCAGCAATCGGCCTATTGCCTACAAAATAATGAAACCACTATTATTATGACACCGCTGTGGTGGTGCAGTGGTAAGATTATTACAATAGTTTTAATTGGCTTGAGAAAAATTAACAGCATGAAAATTAATTCATAGTTAAACATTTTTTTACCTGGAAAATTAATAACCTAGTGGTTAAGGAAATCAGATACAGCTTGAAAATTTGATAATATTGCACAAATAATATAAATAATAGCGGTTTCAGCGTTATTAGGCCGTAGGCCTGTTGGCTGTTGCCGATTCTTAACATCGCAGAACATTCACAGCTCATTGCGGTCTCGAACTCGCAACTCACTGCTACAATTCTGCTATGCTTAACCACCCGGCCTCCTCGCCGATTCTGACCAGAAACTGGCGCACAGAGCTGGGATCAAACCCGCGTCTCTCTGAGCCAATTTTGATACTCTGAACTGTAACCACTGGGCCACCCTGCCCAGTGGTTACATATTTGCCCACAAGATTTTGGGCAAATTTTGCCAAATATTTAAAATTGGCTTTGGCCACACTAATTTGTTCAATGATAAATAAGATATTAATGCATTTATTAATCATAGTTTTTGAAAGTTTTCAGTTAGAATGGAATAGAATAGAAGCGTCGGCACTGAAGAAATAGGCCCATTGCCTATTTCTATAAAAGTGTTCAATTGTCAACACTCAACACTACAATAGTTTTAAAATGAAATTTTTTTGAAAACTCTGCCCATTTCCATTAGCAGATGATTAGCTAGCCTAGGTATTCCAGTTTCCAGATTGAGATAGGCAAATAGGTAGATGAATCTTGTTTCTAAATTCTAATTGTTTACAAAAATGTACCTACAATCAACTGAATCAAGCAGTGATAACCTAAAGTGATAAAAAAAATATGTCAATTTTGTCTAGGTTCACAAGATTTCAATAGAAACTCAGAATTTTCCAATTTTATAATTATAGAAATGTTTTTCTTTATCCATAATAAATTCATGCTGTATTTTTGTCATTATTACTATTGTATCAATATTCGAATTATTCTACAAAATAATTTGTCAGAGTTAATAATTAAATATCAACTTACGAAAAAGTTTTCTCCAGGATTCTTTAAAGCGCTGTGTCCACGTATAAGTTTTACTTCTCTGCTTGAAATATTGCGTGCTAATTTTTTCGGTTCTTATCGTGTTCATTCTGCTAAATTATGGTACGAAGATAATTGAAGTCCAACAGAAAACTTAAGATAATCGTTTTAAAATCATCAAAATGATATCGTAGCCATCATAAAAATGACTTTATTGACTGCTCATTTGACATAGTTGGTAAAATTTCCTAGGGGCTGAAAATGTTCAACATTAAATGTTAATTCATGTCCGACTTGTATCAGTGGAAAAATCCGCATTTAAAAACCGGAATCGTTTATCAATATAAATGCCTACATATTTTTTCTACTAGTGCAAAAAAAATAATCAAAATATGAAACTGACATCGATTTAAAAAGAAAAAGTGTAATTGCAAAGTCACCACTTCTAATTGGTTTACACAAGCTGAAATAAGCCACCGTCAATACTACAGCCGTATTCTTACAACTTCTGCCATGCACTAAAAAAATGCAATAGTATTATGTACATTCGGGTGTGCGCTTCATTTATCTGTTCTTTTATACGTTTTATTAAAAAAAAAGGGTTCAGCATAATGCAAAGTATAGCATGAATTCTAAAAAAACTAAAATTGCTATCCCGCGAACTTTCGAATGCCGCAATATCGACTTATAGAAATGTCGGCATTGAATAGGCTCATGGCCTGTTGCAGATTCTTGAACTTTTCTTGACTTGATTCACAAGGGATCTGTCCTTTGGAACCCGATGTTTCCATAACTGACGAATGATTGAGATAGCTGCTGGACTTACTGCCTGGTCCGTAATTTGCTAGGCATTTCAAGACTGAACATATGCTCCTGCATAGCATTGTCTAGTCTGTTTTTGAAGGCGTTCATACTCGGAGCGTCAACATTTTTTTGAATGATTTCTAAGATGCCTGGTCCGTAATTTGCTAGGCATTTCAAGACTGAACATATGCTCCTGCATAGCATTGTCTAGTCTGTTTTTGAAGGCGTTCATACTCGGAGCGTCAACTATGCTATCAGGGAGGCTGTTCCACATGTCGGTGACTCGAAGCGAGAAGAAATGTTGTCGCATGGATGTGTTACAACCCAGTTTTTTTTGTCTATAGCCGCGGCCACTGGTGTTGGTTCTTGTTTCAAATTCTAGTAATCATTCTGGGACCTTGTATAAGCCACTAGTATACTTCAACGAGTTCCCCACGCAGACGTCGATAACTGAGGCTTGGAAGCTTCATAATCTTTCCTCATAGGACTTGTATTTCAAGACCGAAACTATCATTGTTGCGCGTCTTTGGAACACCTAAATTTTTTGCCCTTTTCAAGTTTCGGTGACCACGTTTCCTAACTCTAGGTTCGGGCGCACGTCTACAACAGACAACTGCTTCATCGCTTCTGCATCTAGGAACTCGCAAGAGCGTCTGATCAGGCCAAGTCGTTTATTGGTTTCATTAACTTGACCTTCAATATGCTTAGAAAATTTCGTCTCTGTCGATATTAACTCCCAATTTTATGCAAATATTTTTCACGTGAAATGATCATAACGATTGATTGCCTCTCCTTTTACCAGAATACGTCATGAACTCAGAGCTTGGCCGTAGTTTATCCAACGCGTACCATAAATAGAAACTTCAAAATTAGCCAAATTAGAACCCTATCACATTACCATTCAAATGAAGCCAATGGCATAATTGCAAGTAGCATTTGTAAGTTCCACCATCTAAGAGCAGTTTCCCAATGTACAAGAACTTTTTTCGTTTCCGGCTACTAAAGATACTAGCCGGCTACTAAAGATACTAGTCGTTAATGCTCAAGTCTTACATCAAGGTATTGAATTCTTGAAAAAAAAAATCAAACGCTTGGACAATTTTCAAAACACGGCAAAAAAATACACCAATTTATTCTAAACCTTTGCAGGATTCAGACACCACGAACAAAGTGTTGGTGCACGCCGCGTTCGGGCCGCCGAAAGGTCGGCAAGGAGGTTGATTGTCCAGCCCGCCTAACTTGCCCATGCCTGCAATAACAAGATAGTTAAGATCATCAAGAAAAAGATAATGAGCAAGATAAATTACAAGTCAACAGATCAGCGTCGACGAATCATCAATAGATATCAGTCCGCCCGTCGAAATTATCATCAGGCAAATTTTTATCTGCAGGAGTTCGAAAGAAACCAATTCCGCAAAAAAAAAAAACTCTTGGCACATACATATATAGCGAATTTTCCTCGCCTAAATATCATTGCAGTTATGTCTGGAGGGCACAGAAAGCGTCTTGGATGCATAAAAACGAGTAAGTGCATATCAAACCAAACTTATATGTCAAACTTAAACAATTTACCTTAATATTTCAGATCACAATGTGGCCCGCAGTATCATTCCTCGAGCGATCTGCCAAAAAAAATATCCCTGTAAACTCGTTACAGCAGAAACATAAAATTCAGGGAATGAAGTGCGATCAGTCATGGCTATTAGAATATCAGCACGGCAGTCAGCCGGTGGTGCATAAGGTTGTCATCATATGAAGCTCATGAGAATATTCGCGTTATACTATCAATATCACGATTCAAAACCTTCGATATTGCTGGAGATGATGCACCTTTATTTTACTAATGATACTTTATAATTTTGGCAATTACTCAACAGAAGACAATAAACTGGTGTAGATGCGAGCAAAACCGAAAAACGATAACGGTAGAATTAATTTTCACCTGACTTTAGAACTCGGCGCTGATTCCAGAACCTCACCTGTATCCTCAGACGAGAAAAACTTGGTTGCAGGCAGGCATGTACATGGCGAGTTCTGAAATGAAATAACCACATAAGAACAGGAGAAATGCTGTCTACTACCTAAACATTGCAGTTAGGTTCAGTAAAACTATCAACTATTTGAGAGTGTTTCTTCAGCATGGCTGTCAGCCGGTGATGCATGAAAAGGTCATCATTTTAACATTAAAGAAGTCTGGTACTTCTTGTGCAGACAATTTCAGTTGAAATGTCTAGATTGCACCAGGGCATCAACCCGATTATTGTAAGTGTGAATATGTCGGGTCGAAATGGCGGAATTGCCGATTCTATGGAATCGGTAGCCAGTTTGCTCAATCTGTAAAATTAGCATTTCTATACTATAACTCTAACTTCCGATTTTCTCAATCAGCAACGAAAAGCTGATTCGGCAAACTGGTTGCCGATTCCATAGAATCGGCAATTCCGCAATTTCGACACGACATGTATATCTCCAAGCAGGGAAAACAGGTCTTGATAATGTAACGCATAGTTCATTTAACATACTCAAACATCCAACCATTGCTTAGCTCACCTCCGTTACGAGAAGCGGCAACTGTAGCCCAGGGGAGGGTACTCCTCGTTCAATTCCTGTTGATTTAACCAAGAAACCGTGAGAACAGAACTCTAGTTCAATTTCAGAGATACTATTAAAGAGCATCAGGAAGTTGAAAATATAGAATCATTACTGTCATTGTATAGCATGTGTTTTTGTTCATCATCGAAATGTTCGCCAAACATTCAAGTAAAACATAGTAATCCATTACCTGAATGATGTTCCGGTAATGATGACGATTCGACGCACGACACGCGGACTGAGATTTGGATTTTTTTGGTTCCATCCAGACTCCAGTTTGTTGCTTCACGAAAACTCGTGATCTTTCCACGCCATCGCATGAAGCGTCGACCATTACGCGCAGATGCGCCTGCATAATACGAGATTATAACGTCGTTCACAACAAAATATAGCAACAAATTTCAACCCTTCATCAGTTAAATAATAAAGCAAAATCATTATGTGTCATACGAAGCGCGGGTTAAAAATCATCAGTAAAAATGTTTCACTGCAAAAACACTGATCCAAGTCTAATGCGAAAATAAACTCACCAAATTAGTAGGCCGCCAGTAACCGTCAGATGATACCTGTTGTGTACAGAAATGGCAAAAATTAAACGCTTACCTCGGCCATTCTAGATTATATCTACAGGTGATAAGCATATCAGATTTTAGGAGGATTTCATTAGGTTCATGGTATAGCATGTGTAAATAAATTCATCAGATTTTGTCCCTTAGTCCTCAAGGTCATAAATGTACTTTGAAATATGAACATGGCATTTCATCAACAAGATGTAATATTCACTGTGAAGATTACTTTCGCCCAAATCGAGATTTCTCTCTCTAAAAAGAGATCTATAGCAAGATTTGTTAACGGATCAAACAACTAAGCTCAAGTAACAAAGCAAGTAACAGACTCGGCAAAAACAGACCTCACGTAAGCAGGAGCGCCATCTCAACCACACAATTCGAGTGCACCCACGCCCCCAGTGACTCCCGATGGACACGAGCAATGTGGCCTGGAATACAAAGGTAGTGAGTTAGGACAAAATGTTCGCAATGGCACGAATATTTACAGCTAATATACAGCTTTCAGAAGTTGATTTCTCTTCAGGGCACTCTGAGTGGTGCAAGGCAACTAAAATAAATCATCACACAGCATCTATGATTGATCATCAACTGCGCATCAAGAGAAAATAACGACACTCACCATAAAGAGAGTGGAGCTTCATGATGCAGCGAATACAGGAGCTCTTGGTGTGTTCCTGAAATGAAACATAAGAATTCGTGCAGCTTTCACTCACAAAAAACTACACCTATCAGATAATTCTTGGGATATAATCAACCTTTATCATACCAAACGCTAGTTTAGTTATCATAATAAACACACAAAAAGCAACAGCGCAATCACACATTTTATGAAGTTATTTTTAAACTTGAGCTAAGATATTGAGAATCAAGACCGTAATTTTTATGCTATGTAAATACATAGCCATCGATTACGTGAATGCACAACACGATTGCGTAAATGTGATCAAATAATGCGAACTAAAGTTAGTTGGCACGACTTGCGTAATCTAAGAATAGATGTAGAAGATACACGCTCGATACATACCTATAGTAATGACAGGTCTTCAGAATATAAATACAGCAACAAGCAGCCAGCGCTGAAACAAAACAAACAAGTTAAGAACATGCCCTCGGTGCTTCACGATGAAAAAACTCGTGTACTTGTCAGTGAAACAATTTTTTATCAGAGATATCAAACGAAACACGTGGTCATCATCAAATAATCTAAATACTTCCAACTAATATGACATTTAAAAGCAATCAAATAGCCCTTAGAGGCCAATAAATCAGTGTAAAGAATTCAAGATCAACAAGTAACTAGTCTGGACCATATGGTTCACCGATCACCAGGAGCAAGGGGATACCAAAGCAATTAATTCACACCTGCTCGAAGTAGAAGCAGCATCCCAGCCACAACATTCGAGCGCATTGGCGACGAGGATAGGACTACCGAGAGACAAGGAAATGACCTGAAAAAAAAACGTAGAACCTGCATATAAAATCACAAGCAGAGAATAAAAGGATAAGCAATAGAAGGCTATCAGGATTACTCCTCTGAACACTAAGTGATGCATAACATATAAATGATAGGATTAAAATTTACTGCTCATTGAGAAAAAACAACAAAAGAAACTTACTCTCAAGAAAGGAGAACTTCCAGTCCTGATGCAGCTGATTCATCTGAGCACTTTTCTTCCTGAAATAATAAATTTTGATGAGAAAATTTTTCTCGTGACTTGTACTGTTATGAAAGGAAGATAAATCAGATCATATTTTGGGGTATAATCAACCTTTATCATACGAAGCGCAGGTATAGTTTACTCATCATACTAAGCAAAACACATTGAGCACAACTGAACATCTCAGTTTATAAAGCTGTTAACCTAAGCTATATATACACATTATATTGCAGCTCAAGGATGTAATTCTCACACTTAGTGTAATAATCTTGGATTGTGTAAATGCACGATTCGATTGCATTAATGTCATTTACTAATTAGAGCAGAAATTATTACAGACGACATGAGTTATCAAAGAAGAACGGCTCTAAATGGTCAGTAACATACCTTGATTTTGTGATAGCAGGTCCGCATTGCTCGTTCAGACCCAAGCAGTTAAAACTGAAAATGAAACAAGAATTTTCAGGCTATGCGCATAAAGTCTCACGAGAAACCAGACTTCTTTACTTTTCAGTGAACCGAGTTGTTATCAGAGATATCAGTCGAAACACGAAAAATCGTCATTATCCAACATATTGCTCCATATAAGTTCTCATGAAACAATCAAATATACCTTAGACTATTTGTGATATTCAATCATGATCTTCAAGATATTCAACAAATGAAACTAATCGCAGCATTTATTACTACAGTAAGGTGGATATCAAAGTTATTTATTCATACCTCCACGTACAGGAAGCGGCATTCCAGTCACGCAAGTCGAGCGCATCGTACGACGCCCATGGTATTTGCAATGGCAAACATAAAAGTGGCCTGAAATACGGAGGCATAAATTTAGTACAAAATCAAAGCAGCAGAAAGATTAATAGAAATGTTAAGGCAATCAGAAGTTGACTTCTCTTCAGGGCACTCTGAGTGGTGCATAGCAACTATGAATGTCATCATTTTTAATAATTATTTCTAGGTCAAGATTTAGAAAGAAAATTGAGAAACATTCCCACCAACAATCAACAAAAAATTACTCACATGTCCGGTGAATTACACACGTAGCTCAGGTAATGTGCTTCAGGGGGGAATTATCATTACTACCTTGCCAGGATTTTGCAGAGCCCCGCGCCCTGTCACCTTGCTGCAACATTCGGAGTAAATATTAGACATTGAGCATAAAGACTGTTGATCTTAGTGATTACGTTTAATGATCAGTAATGTTCTATTTTATCAGAGATATCAGTCGAAACACGTTATTCATCATATAGTGGAAGCATAGCAAGGAAAGTCAGATCACAACACTCACCTTGAAAATTATTAAGGGCCGTCAGCTCCTCAGGAGATACGATTAGAAAACTCCGATACGAACGAGCTGAAAAGAAAATGTAAATTGAACTTAATGTCATCAAATGATTCTATATTCCGACATGTGTGAATATTACTTATTCACCTTCATAAGTTTCAAAAATCCAAACAATATCACTTTCTGTTTAAAATTTCATGAGGAATTAACCAAATGCATAAAGTGCAGCTGATGCGCTATGAACTCCGAATTTTCATTGGTTTTTAGCCTCTCCAAGTAACAAAATAACTCTAAAGAACAAGAATCTCACACGTAACTTTTTCCAATGTCTGTATAATTATTAGATTTTCACTTCGCATCACTCACCTCGTGGTAGGAGCAACTCGATGCAAACTCAAAAAAATTCTAGATACCTGGGTCATGTAAAAAGTTTTCTTACAAAAGTCATTTCTTCCAGGCAGCAGTTAATAGACTCCTGTAGACAGCTCTGGGTCAAAATAACATCATACCTATTGAGAACATTACGCATCAACAGAAAGCAAATTCTTTGTAACCAATTTAAAGAAACAACTAAGAAATCTATTAGATGTTGAATTTAAAATGAAAATGGTAGGATAATGAAAAATGCGTCAATCCTCAAATTTGTATTTGAGGTTAAGACATTCCTCTGATGAGGAATATCTAACCAAATAGGCCGATGCCCATGTCGTCGTCGGACTCTTCCTCAGGCTCCTCTTCCTTCTTCTTCTCTTCCACTGGGGCTGTAGGTAAACAAAATCTATCAAAATTTCATAAAAATGTTAGTTACAAAAATATCAATACACAAGGAATGTAAACATCGTATACAGTAGAAATCGACAAATTTTTCAATCGTAAATGTAACATGTACGTCAATTGAATGAGGTTTTGTTAAAAAAAAAAGTTCAACGGGCATTAATGACCATGATATATCAATTCAGATAATCACAAAATAATGCACAGCCCTGAAGAGAACTTATTCAAAGAAAGATTACTCTCGCTCACTTTATTATCTGAAAAAAAAAAAAAAAATCACAGGCAACATTTGACAGACCTCCATACCGTTCACTGCAAATCAAGTTATCTCAAAACCTTGCTTCTAAATAAAATCTCCGAGACAACTTTCCGTTGTTGATATTCAACAAGGAAGTACCGGTAGGCACCCACCAGCAGCAGGAGCAGCAGCAGACGCAGCAGGTGCACCGCCACCACCACCTCCTCCGGTACCGACACCAGCACCAATGCTGGTCACGAGGCTCTTGAGATCAAGACCAGCGGTAGCCTTGGCAAACAGGCCAGGCCAGTAAGGCTCGACTGTCACGTTAGCAGCCTTCAGAAGGCTGGCAATCTTTTCACTCTGAAAAATCAAAATGAGAAACGTGAACTTTTTAATGAAACTAGAGAACTTTAGCATTTGCTACACGTAATATAACACAATTTCTCCATAGGTAGCTCTATACATGGATCATTTCCATTCTCGCCTATCTAAGAAAAATTTTATTTTTGAATTACAATCAACTTAAAAAAACAAGGGTCATAAAATGGAAGATAATACAATACACAAAAGAAAATCAATTTTAATTTATAAATAGGCATCAGATAAAACCAAGTCCAGGGTTCAAGACCATTTCCCAAGATAGAAAAACTGAGCTGCTGAAACCAATTCAGTTAACTCAAGACAGGAAAATTCCAAACAGCATGAACAGCCCCAATTTTTTCAATTATCAACAGTGAAGAAAACTATTAAAGTACCATATCTAAATCCCCTCACATAGCCAAGAGTGATAGGTTGGTTCATACAGTCATACCCAAAATGCATTATGAAATGATCACAGCAAAATGAGATTGCAACACTAAGATAGTAAAACAATGTCTCAAAATTTCTTATTTTTATGAATTTTATCCATTCTATTTACAATAATTCAACTACACATTTGATAAAATTTGTATCCATGGTACCAAGTCTAAGTCCTAATTATGAGACTAAGAAACCAAGTCCACATTGCTCTCAATGCCACAATCTATATCATAATTTTAAAGCCCTAGACAAGATGCAGTAGCCACTGAGGGCTGCAAAACTTTCTTTAACATTCATCAGAGATGAATGCAAATTTTACAATGTATCCTATAAATAATCAAGATTTGCTGGTACACTAATTTTACCGGTATACACTCCAATAAATCCATTATATTTTGATTAATTCCTAATAGATATTTGATAAAACTCAGAGCAAGATTTCAGAGGTTCTGAAATTTATTCAGGTATTTGAATGCAATAAATACATTTCAGTTGCTGGAGCTTGTGTTTGGCATCTGCCGCAGAATAAAACTGCCATTCTTTATCCTGGCAGGCACAAATGCCTCCAACTTGTGAAAATGTCACTTTATAAACCCTACTAGATTCAACTGCCACGGAGCCTCAAATACAAAATATCTATACATTTCTTACCAGTCTCAATGCCTCCAAGCCACAAATACAAAATATCCATTTTAGGATAGAATTCTAGGAATATTTGTTCACAAATTCTAGATTGATCCAACCTCACCAGATCTAACATGTCAGCTAAATTTTTGGAATGAAATCCAGCTTCAGATATTTAAATCAAATTTAAATCACCCCCTTTGGCTCCCCAGTGAATTTCTAGTGCCCCACACACATACATATAAAAAGATACACCTCTTTCTTGAAATTTAGTATGCTGCAATTTTTAAAGATAAAGCTTAAACACAAATGTGTATTTCACAAATTGAACCCCAATTAGAAAAACCAATATGTTTTTCAGCTGTTTTAACTGTTTCAGCACTAAAAATTCAAGAAGGCTTGGACAAATTTACGGCCGGACTTGTGGCCGGTCTCGCAGCCGGTCTCACAGCCAATTCAGTGATCAAGGAATATCTCCCAAATTAATGAACGCAGCTCAATGAAAGTTGGAATATGTATTCATCAGAACCCTAACAGTGATGTTTAGCTTGTGAAAATTTTTAAATTTTTACCTCCCGTTGTGAGTTATATTGCGATACAGGCCAAAATTTGCAGTGATCAAAGAATTTCTTCCTAACTACTGAACAGATTTGAACAAAATTTCAAATATACATTTCTAACTAAAAAGTGGCGATTTTATTTTTTGTTAAACTTGTAAAAAAATGTCAACTTTGCCTTTGTTTGCAAGTTTTTTTTCATTTCATTGTCATTCTTGATTTCACACTTCCTTATATTTGGCCCGTATCACTGGGTAATTAGTCGCCAAGAAATTTCTTCTAAACTACTGAACAGATTTCAATGAAACTTTGTATAAAAATAACTAACCTCCCAACGGTGATGTGTAGCTTGTGACAATTTTAATATTTTGCTTTCTTTGCGAGTTATACAGATATAGGAGGAACGGCCAGCTTTTCTGCCAGCCGGTTTAACCAAGAGCTGTTTATGTATGTAACTGTATACGTATAGCCATATAACACGCAAACGAAGGAAAAACAAAAAAATTGTAGCGAAACAAAAACCCGCTCATCAGAGATTGGGGGAGAGGTGAGGGGTTTGAGGGATCAGCTCAGCTACCTAGCAGCTTTTGTTCCATGGTGTCTCTGCCCAAGTCTATGCACATCCAAGTTGTATTCTATCAATATAATTTGTTTACTTTATTTATCACAAGTTGAATAAAATGTTATTTAGTTGAAAGAATGGGTATCAAAGCCTAAGTTAATATTTCTGCATGAATAACTTTACAATAATCACATCCTTGCTTGAACCAGAAAAATGAAATAAATAATATGGAAAAATATTTAAAATTAACGGCACATAATGTTTTATCTTCATTTGCTTTTTTAAAATCATGCTGTAAATAGCAAAGAATTTGCTGGCAGTTGTCAAAGCTCATTGGTGACATGCAATGTTGTGAGGGTCTACTGTGGGCTGGCCCAACACAGGAATGCGCTAGCACGCATTCCTGTTGTACCACGCTGGCCAGACGCAAGATAGTCAGCCCTAGGCAGCGAACTCAAGCAAGCTTGCTCTTGAGTTTGGGCAGTTCTCAACACCCCCCTCAAATAGTGGAAACTTAATTTAATTATAGACTTTGTCATTGAAGATTTTTTATTAGCCTTCACCCCCTTCAGCTTGAGAAAATATATTCAATCTGCATTATAGTACAATATTGCGAAGAGAAAATTAAAAAAATTCACATTTTGATTATACTTTTTATTTGCCTTGTCAAGTGCCATGTTAAATTACAATATGTATCGTCTTTAATTGCCAAGCTCACAATTGGAAATTGGAATTGCCAATGAATAGGTCTGAACAGTGTGGAATTCTAGAGGGATATTAAATTGACCAGTACACATAGAATGTTGGAAGGCAGGACCTGAAAGCTTGGGAAGTCCAGAAACTTTCTACTTTCAGTCCATTATATACATTTCCTATTCCTTTCCAGCTGTGATTGGTTGATGGAATTGTGATTTTAGCCCCCTTTCAGCTTCCCAGCTGTGATTGGTTAATGGAACTGTAATGTTATCTTCTTTCAAGCTGTGATTGGTTGTGCCCATAAGCCCTACCCCCACATAGGGTATATGTACTACAGTACCATTCAACTTAATACTCAAACTTGATCATTACAAACAAAGAGCATGGAAAATTTTCAAAAAATAAATTATATAAAGGAAAAATAAATATATCAATCAAACAAGAGACATCCAAACAATTCCATAACAAATCTAAGGTACTATGCAATTGAAACAGTTTGTCCACTTTTGATCCTCCTATTCATTTATAGTCAGTCATCTGGCAGAGCACTGTATCTTAGGAAAGTTTTCTTTTATAAGTGAACTCCCATTCTTAGAATTCCAGCCTGCATCCCATCATTAAGGGACCGTCTACCCTAAAATTCTAAAATTTTGGTTTTTCCATTTTCTTGACTCATTTTGTAGCTGCTGAAAGGGCGCGTCTAACGCAGTTTACCGCATGTCTGTGCATGCTATAGTTTTTGTGCAAGACAATTTTAAAAATATATAAAATGAACATTTTTCAACAACATGTACAAAGATTTATTTTAATTCAATCTGAATATATTGATCATTACTCTCATTAATTACAAAGTGTTTGCACTCATTTGAAAGCTACAAATGAGACGCGTTCAACAAAGCTACTACCATGGATGTACATGCAATAGTTTTTGCATAATGCAGTTGTTAAGTTATGTAAAATGTATATTTTATTTATATATTTATATATAAAAAGTCCCATTTATAGATTATTCACGTTAAATTGGACATAAATAGGTCTGAAGACTCATGCTGGTACCCTGAATGTAAATAATTGGCAATGGGAAAGCTTGGGCTACAATATCAAGACATTTTTGGGCATATTCTTCTGTTTTCAATGAATTTTACTTTATTTGGCTCCCCTGAACAATTTTGAAATCCAAAAAACACCATCTTAAAAAGTTTATAACTCCAACACTTTCTAAGCTATGGCAATGAGAGACATACCATTTGATTCATAAAAACTATACCTAGCAACTCTAGAAGCCTTTTTTTTAATTTGTGCATGGTTGGACTTGTATGTGGGGGGTAAAAATATGAAAAAATGGGAAAAAATGTGAATAAAAAAATTAGGAAAATGAAAAATTGGGGCTCTACAGTCACTAGATGTTGTTACCAATCGAATGATATGTGTTCCGACATTGTAGCATGTGATTTGCAAAAGTTATACTTTTTCAGAGTACCCCCTTTATTGCCGTTTTCTATTAATTTCACATTTTCTTTCATTTTTTCAAAAATTTACACAAACAAGAAGGTCTTAGATTTCTGTTTTACATATGTGTACCAAGTTTCAAAATGATCCATCTGAGTGCTCAAAATTGTCCTGGTTCTTATTGCAAACCAAGACAAAGCTTACTGTCTCGTCTCAAATGGAAAAAAAAGTTCCAAATGCAGAAGTCTACCAAACAACTGAAGAAACCTACTGACTAATGACTGGCATGTGGATGCCTGACAACCAAGATGACCCTTGAGTTAATTTTACAACAACTCTTGTGCTACACTATGAAACCTGACCTAGCAGGGTAGTGGCCCTAGCCCTAACTTCTTCACATAAATCTGATAAACATTTTTCACAAATAATTTCCTAGCTTGGATGTTATTCCATATTCAATAACTATCCAGAATGTTAATATTTTTTATATACAGGAATATAAAAAAATGTAAATACTATGTATGCGTAAATTGAACTGAAAATTTCTGCCCATAAAACAGCAGAAACGTCTGAGGGGAAATTCTGAATCTTCCGAGTTCTGCCTCAGTTGAACTGAATCAATTCATTGCACAAACAAATTAATCCTGAACTTGTATGAAATAACTTGAAAGTTCCATGAACTTCCCTGCTTGCATACTGAATAAAACATAATAACTTTAAATATAAACTTCACATCTTTTCATTTGTCTATGCAATCAGCAGCACCAAAAAGTTCAATGTCAAAGGTTACATTACAAAGTCAAATACATCAATATTGATTGGGCTTTTGCCAATAACAATAATAAGCTCTTGACTTCAGAATGTCTAAATGTAGGCATGCGCACAAACTATGCTCAAAATTAAACATGGCAGACAGCTATTTTGAACATCAGTGCATGTAAGGTATTCAATTTTGAAAGCCCTGCTCCAATGTTAGCTTAATTTAATTGACTCACATTTGGAAACAAATTTAAGAAAACTATGACTACACCATCTTGTTTTCTGCAAAATGTCTATAAATTACTTGCTTAGCTGGGATGTGTAAGGAGTAACATTTGTGCTGAAAATAAACCTTGATATTGTATTATACATTAATGAAAGATAATTTTAAATCAAGATTACAGTTTTTAGAGCATGCTCTCAAAATTTCAGGGCTCTGCAGCTATTCTGAGAGTGATTTCTACCATTCTGGAATTGCATTGTAGTACTGCAGTTCATGTTCAGTTCACTTCTATCATTGTTTCCCCAACATTTTTTCATCATTTTCCCATCATTTAAACATAATTTTTACACCATTTACTAGACTCCTGCGTCTCGAAATAATTTTCTTGAAATGAACCGGGACAGACGAAACGAGACGAGAAAATTCCGGGAAAAAAATAACGGGACAGAGGGTAAAATTTGTCCCGGAATAAATGTATGAACCGAGACAAGACTTCTGTCCTGGACTTCAAAACTTGTGTCCCGGTAAATTATGAACCAGGACGAGACAGATTTGAAACAAGACATAACGAGACGAAATTTGTCTTAATTATTTTCTAATCATTTCAAAAACATGGGTTGAAGAATGGCAAGTTAGCTCTTTATTGCTAATAGGGCCATAGACAGTTACCAGTTAAATTGAGTTAATTGCAGATTTAGCAAAATTTGTCTGACTACCTGACATGACAGTTAATTAGTGGTCCGACAAACACCGCAAACCTGTCGATGTATGCATGGCTGAGTATTGAGTAAAAAATGTTACTCTTAAGTCTTAACTAAAGCTTCGATGGCACTTATGGGAACCATACGAGAACGAGTCGAGTTTATTACGCGTTCGGAACGAGTTTAGGCGCCATGGAGCGCATAGGGAGTAGGGACGCAGTGTCTAGATTAGTCAGCCAATTAGCAGACAGTGGAGTGGAGTCCTGGTAAGACATTCCTAACAAAACTAAAGCTAGTTTTAGATTATCTCTGCCTTTAGTAAAATTTTGCGCTATGCCTCCAGGAAATCTTCACAATTGCGCAATTTCCTGAATTGTTATCAGACACTTGGGCATATTTAACGTTATTTAGAAAGGATACACATAGATATTTCGAGTTCTTTATTGAAGATCAAACTATTATATTTTTTCCAACTTAAATTTTGTTGTATTTTAAAATGTTGTTGATATTTCTTTCCAAACTTTTTGTTGACGGAGATTGCTTAAGGCAAGATCGATGAATCTGATTCTGTGATTGAGCTGGAGGCAAATCAAAGTCTGTCCAGTCAGCCGATGTCACCACTCACCAGCTACAGCTAGTATGGCCTCCTCCAAACCATCATAGAACACAATTTTTGAAAAAAAGTGTTTTTCCATTTTTATTTCCCTGTCAAGATTAAGTACCATATTAAACCACAACATCTATTCATAGCAAAAATCATATAAAGTGCCGAGCTCCAATCAGAATAGTAAAAGGATACGTCTCAAGTTATTATATAAATGCAGAGGTCGGCAGTAGCGCGCTACTAGCGGCCGCTACATTTTCAGTAGCGGTAGCGGCGCCACATTTTAGCAATTGTAGCGGTAGCGGAAGCGCCCGCTACATATCAAAGTAGCAATACGAGGTTTTGCTGCTACAGCGCTACCGCTACTTTTATAAATAAAGCCTTTAAATTTTACTCAATAGTATTTAATATTATTTAAAAACCAGCATGAAATACATACATAATATGAATTACAGAATAAAACTGTACGAAAGATTTCAGTGTAGTGTTGTCAACCTCAGCCTGTTACTAGTGTCAACATGTTAGTTGTTACCAGAGGTGGCCGGGCAGTAGCGCGCTCCATGTAGCGGCGCTACATTTCAGCAATTGTAGCGGTAGCTGTAGCGGCCGCGACATTTAGAGCATGAAGCGGTAGCGGCCGCTACATTTCAAAGTAGTGCTGCCCAGCTCTATATAAATGTATGATGGTAAGCCAATGTTTACACCACATCAATAATTGATTCATCTCGTTATGTCTTGTTAAAATGGCTATAAACTCCGGGAAATTTTAAGGTACCTATTTTAACCGGGATGTCTCGTCTCATCTCGGTATCGTCCCGGAATTCCTACGGAGGGCTGAAAATTGTCCCGATTTTTATTGCGAACCGGGACAGAGCCTGTTGTCTCGTCTCGACGGTCTCGTATTAAAAAAATACCAAACGCAGGAGTCTACCATTTACCCATCATTATTCCAACATTTACCCATCATTATTTCATCATTTTCTCCATAATTTTCCCATCATTTCCCCCATCAGTGACATCACTTTCACATCATTTAACCATAATTTTTGCACCATTTACCCATCATTATTCCAACCTTTGCCCATCATTTTCTCCATCATTTATTCACAATTTTCCCATCATTTCCTCCATCACTTTCCCAGCATTTTCTCATCATTTGCCATCATTTTCTTATTACCTATTTTCATATCTCCCCATCATTTCATCAGAATTTTCTCATAACTTTCCAGTCACTACCCAGAGTACCCATCATTTATCTATCATATCATTCATTATTCTTTCATTCATTCATTAATCATTTATTTATGTATTTGTCATTTATTTATAATTTTTGTATTCTTTCTCCATCACTTATTATTGAGTGGACTTGACTCTGTTCACTTCTCCCTTTCTAGTTAATTCAGGCCTATACCATTCATATCTATCAGTCACTCGGTCAGATGGTCTGACGGTCAGGCATGGTCCTGTCCGCATGGAATATATCTACTTGGCAAGCCGCGACTATTTTTCGAGCCATGATTTTATGGATTTGCCAGCCGTAATTCCATTTCTTTGAGCCTTGATTCCATTTCACCAAGCCGTGAATTCCATATCTTGGCCATGAAAAGCCATTTACGAGACGCGAATTTATTTACAAAGTCCATGCACATGTTACCCCAAATCTCTAATTTTACCCTAAATGGCCTAAAAGACTTCAACAGCAACAATAAAATTTTCCTTCACTGTAAGTTGAGCACGTGATAATACAGTCTGACCGCTTTGACATGACCGCAACTATGCGTGATCTTCAACAAAACGTTTAGTTGATTTGTTTACACTTTACATTACGATGTTTATGTTTTTTCTGCAGGATATTTTGGCGGGAACGGTAGAGCAATGCAGATTGTGCAAGTTCAAAATATTATGAAATGACATGGTTGCAAAGTGCAAACCGCAATTTTTCAATCAAACAAAAATTTATGACATTCGAGCCGCGAGATTTCATGCCTACTGAAATTATATATTAGAGCCGCGATATTTCAGACAAAAATAGGACTTTTCCAGCCCTGCTGATGGTCACACCCACTTTTCTCACCCTCCTGCAGTCAAAATCTCAATTGAAATGTTTTGTTTCAGTTAGGTAGGCTAGGTACCTAGTATGGATAGCTTACAACAAGAGCTTTCTAATCATACTAAAAACTTTAAAATTGGCTCATAGGAAACCTAGAAATAGTTTTCCCAAAAAAAAGGCAGAAATTGGTCCATTATGGAGACATAGCCTAATTCAATAAAGGAAAATTTTTATAGCTTTTCACTTTTACTTGTATAACACTCATTTATACGATATTTTTTTCAAATTTTCTCTTTTCAACTATATAATTTTCATTAAGATCAGAGGAAAACAATTTTTGTGCAATGTGCGCATACCTACCAGCTAGGTAAATGTCCCAAATTTCCCACTTAACAAGAACAATGAATCTGATCAATAAATATGGGGTACCTAGCATACACTAGTCTAAAAAAATATTTACTATATTTACATTTATATAAATATATTTTTATTTTCCTATATTTTTTCATTTTCTGGCTGTCTAATAGCAAAACTTTTCCGTGTGATCCAACATAGCCACTAATCACGGTGACTAAAGACTACCTAGCCTAAGCAATAAGCAGCAGTCACCTGGAGTAGCGTAGATAGCCTACTGACATTAAATCGCATGGTCAGGCATGCCCGCATGGCCTCGGCAGTTTGCACGCAATCAAATTGCTTTTAAAATTAAAATACACTATGTATGATACCTAAATGGCAGAGAGTATATTACAGAGGACTGAATCCTTGGGCTGAAATGAGTCATCGCATGTAAGAGATCGTCGCTTAGAGTTAGGTACAAGGATTAAAACTGACATCATATAATACTCAATATAAAACAGTATAGTGAACCTTAATAACCAAGAAATACTCACCGTAATAGGGACGTCATCGTCCATCAAGATGAGAGCAGCGTAGGTGCAAGCTAATTCGTCTTTAGAAGCCATTTCGGTTGGTGTTCAGCCGATTCTTGAACTACGTTTAACCTATGAAGGGAGAACAAGAATGGAGGCTTTCGATGAAAATGCGGCAGATTCTGAAGAGTGCGATGTTGCCACAAATAGTTCAACAATTTCCGGATAAAATATATTAATATTTTTAGAGAAAATTTGTAATCGAACTTGTTGTGAGAGAATTTAAAGAAACCCAAATATTTTTTAACTTTCACAAGAATGATTTACTATGTAAATGATGTAGTGAGCTGGTACTGTGGCACCTGATTAATTAGTATAGAATAGAAGTGTTGGCACTGAAGAAATAGGCCCATGGCCTGTTGCCTATTCATGTACTTTTTGTGACTTGATTCCACAAGGGATCCGGCCTTTTAAACCCTATCTTTCCATTACTGACGATTGATTGAGATAGCTGCTGGACATTGCAAGGCATGCATGACTAACTTTTAACGTCTAGGACAAATTTGTCCGAGACTTTAACTTTTATATGAAACTCAGTTATTAAAATTTTGAGCAATTATCTATCATAACAACCTAGTGCCTTAGGTGAGCAAAATTCACAAAGAAGGCAATGGGACGTTTTTAATCAGTATTTTTGTGTTTAATTTTGTAGTAATATTGGACAGGTACGGTGAGAAAATTATACAGTGCCGAATTATCTCAACTCATAAATTTCGAGTATTCACCACATCGACACGTTTGACCCAAAATTTTCCACGTTGGGATTGATATGTGGTGAGTGGTGACCCTGGAAAAACAGATTTAAACATTGTCATACTCATACACATAAAAATTGTTATGTGACAATCATCATTGCTTACATTGTATTTCATTAGTTCTCACAAGTACCATAACACATCAGAGTCACCACATCGACACCTGTGGATCAAATTTTTGGGATGAGTTTCCATAGCAGGTTTTCAATGCATACGTTAGGCAAATCAGAAACGACCAGGGGCCATACTTTCAAAACTCGCTAAGTGAACGTAAGTACTTACGCTCTATTTGCTTGTCTATGATTGGTGAAATTTACTTGGAAGGCAGTCAATGATTGGCTGATGAACTTACGATCTCTTAACTTTTTTTTAAAGTATTGGCCCAGGACCAAAATTATTATATTATCGACATGATGATTATGGTAGTATCGACAGAATTTATTTAGAGAGCAGGAGACCCGACTTGGTCGGCCGGGCTCATGGTCGGAGCTGTCGGTGGATGATCTAGCAAAACTCTACGACATCGAATTGACATCTTTACTCGACGACCTCATTCCTGCACGAACTGTTCGTGTCCCCCAGCGAGCCTCCGACCCGTGGTTTGACGACGAATGTCGCGCCTCGAAGCGTGGTGTTCGGCTGCTCCAGCGGGCTGTCCATCGCGCGAGCAGACNTAGAGCCTTTGAATCTTAGGCCTAGCTGTCATCTAATCTATCATGCATATTACTGGTTTGGTATAGATGTTGTTTGTTCTAGCATAGACGTCATCAGTCTTGGCACATGTCCTCTGTTTTAGCATAGACGTCATCTGTTTTTATCCTTTCGGGTCTTTTTAAGCCGCTTGTAACGTGCCCTCGAAGTTCGATGTGAACGAGACGCCACGACAATCTCTTCGTGGAATGAATGAATGAATGAATGAGCGCTGAAGTTTTAGTATATTTTCCATGCATAATTTCGGCAAATAAAACCGATCTTAATCCAATTAACAACGTTATGCTATTTGATAAAATGAAAACTTAGACAAAGATCGCAGGAGTGCACTGAGAATAAATAGCTTCGTTGTTGATTAGGTCAAGGTCGGTTTCGATTTGGCAAAATGCGTGGAAAAACTGCTATGAAAATTCGTCCTAACAATTCGGCCCGAAAGTGTTGAAGTGGTTCAGAGTTCTTGCATGGCAAGGAATGCAATCAAGCATGGCATCAGCCTTGTCATTGCTAGTAGTTATGTCTCAAGTTACCAAGTCCACACATACCACGAAGGTTGATCATGGACGAGCTAATGATATTACTTAAAGCCCGATTTGAAATCCAGTAAAAAAGAATCTTTTACTTCATCAGTAAACCGAGGAAGGGAACGACTTCGGATCACTAATAGTCATAATCGCCGAGCCAATTGCAAATAATTTTTTGACTATTCCCGTTTTTCGATGCTGTTTGAATTTTTCCACATTTCATACCAGGTAACTTGCTTCAGGGAATTCATAAGAAAATAAAAATATATGAATTTTTACTCAATTGAATTGTATATCCTTCTCAGGAACCTAAAGACGATTATACGAAACAGGTTCCAATATGTTTTAATTTATACAGACTTAGACATCACGTCGAACTGATCTCGATTTCATTATCTAATAATATTTACTTGAGCCAGTGCACACATTATTAACTGGTCTCCAGTCAATAATAATCATAATGAAGTCATTACAGAGGACCAAGCGCATCATGACAAAAAGTATGAAGGAACATCGCAATAATCGTTCGACGCTAAAATTCTCAAATGAGAGAACCAAAAACAGTAAAAAAATTCAGTGCGCGTGAAATGAAGTTGCGAATAATCATTAAGAATGTACTGGAATAAGCATATATCATTTCAACAAATTAATATTGATCAAAGAAACAGGAAAAGCTCAACCCCTGATATGGAAGGCTTGACATATACAGAAGACGTCATTGCATTGTCACGTGTAACGCCACAAAAATTCCTGCAAACAATTTAAAGAGCACATGACATATTTAAGAATAAGAGCACTCTCACGCCAGTAACACTCTCACTCCAGTCACTCTCACTCCAGTTACACTCTCACTCCAGTCACTCTCACTCCAGTCACTCTCACTCCAGACACTCTCACTCCAGACACTCTCACTCCAGACACTCTCACTCCTGTCTCTTATACACATCTAGATGTGTATAAGAGACAGCATTGTATTTCANCCAATCACTCTCACTCCAGTTACACTCTCACTCCAGTCACTCTCACTCCAGTCACTCCCACTCCAATCACTCTCACTCCAGTCACTCTCACTCCAGTTACACTCTCACTCCAGTCACTCTCACTCCAGTCACTCCCACTCCAGTCACTCTCACTCCAGTCACTCTCACTCCAGTTACACTTTCAATCCAGAGTATTCTAATAAAATGATGTATTTCCTTTCGATAAAATTCCACCAAGTCGAAGCGAGTTAAACTTACTCTGGAATTAAGGAAAAATTTCACTTCAATTCAAATTAGATAAACACTTTCTGGCGACTAGTTTATATCGAACAGTGAACCGTTGGCAAAATTAAGAAACTTTTCCAAGCTTGCGTCAGAAAATGTCAAGGCCCCGTTATAATTTTTTCCCCTTCAAATGAATTAAGTTTGATTCAAGGTGAACACATTATTGAGATTCTCGTTAAATGTATTATTAAAATAGTAGCATTTTTAGTTCTCTAGGAATCGTGTGCAAAAATCGACCACATGACAACAGGTCTTGAACTTAATGCTCCATTGACAGTCAATCAGATTCTAAGGAGAAATCCGTTTACCCTGTAACTCAAAGGAATATAACATAGGTACTATATATTGCTAAATAAATGGAATCTAAACAATTGAGAGTGTTTTCAGTTAACACTAAAAGGTTTGCAAGCCATAACATAAAAAACGCATGAGAGCAATGGAAGAAAGTACGGGACTGAAGCATTCATAACAAATAACGTAAATGAGCAGTCAGACTACTAAGAGAATAATACCACACTAAATAAAGGAGAAAAAATTTGTATGAATCTCGGCCCACGCCTGCGAAGGCTTCAGGCATTCGAGGATGGCTTGACAGCAGAAGCAGGATTAGCCCAACTACACGACAAACGTTTTACTGAAAAAACCCTCAAATTTCAAATCAATTTCAAATTTTAGAAACGCCAGGCCATATTCATATTAGAAACACTAAGTTTCACTCTAGAATTGGTGTCCAAGGCAACAAGTATTAGTTATTTTATATAATTTTAAATCTAAACTACTGGAAAATTTTTGAAGCAGACTTAAGGATTGCATGAGGCTCGGTGGAATAATTTTGCCTACAACGGTACGAGATGTACTCTCATACCAGCCAACGTTACACCGAGTATGGATATTTTGTGCGTTGCCAGCGACACTTATGACGTATGTTCGATTTGTCACAAGCCTTATAAATCATAGAAAGTACATAGAAAAGCAAAGAACTTCGATCATACGTGAACAGAGAAAAAGACAATCTGTGCTCGTTTAAAAACAAATCGAGATATTTTACTTCGTCCCGTGGAACGATCATTAACAAATATTAAATTATTGATAAACACAACCAGGCACAGGCAGGGATAACGTAAGCAACATGAACATGTAATAATTGAAACAAGATCTTCAAACGTAACGAGGAGTTAGGCACATAATTCAACGAGAAGCAGAACAGGGAGCTAAGGGTAATTTTTTATATCGGGCGATTTCTGAAAATTATTTAGTTCAATTTCCTAAGAAAGGAAAATTACAATGCAATATTTAATTACACCTTGTAAGATTTTGCATTGAAATCAATGAAATCAAGAGTTTTGCACTAAACTTGGTCGCAATAAATCAAAAATGCAAAGAAATCAGAAATCAGTCTGCGCATACACGGAAGAACTCAGCGTGCAAAATAGTTATCTTATACTTGAACTTCAAAGAACACAGAAGTGCAAGGCAACTTTGAGCTTCCACAAAGAGCAGCTCAAAGAAGCACTACGGTTTCTCCCACGACGTGTGGGAATACGAGCCTTAACAAGAACAAAGAGAAAACAAATGAGACTCATAATCAAGACATTATAAAGGACTCGTGTCCATTCCGTGAACAATGTACATAGAATATATTACCCTGAACAGGAATGCTAGACTAATTGCACTCACAGCGATAAAAATCCATCAAAATGCGTGTATCGTCCACGCGCTAGCTTCAAATTATCTTAATTAATAGAGGCGATCACAGTTTGAATGCCTCACCAAATATATAAGAATGCAGGAATTAAGGGCCAGCATGACGCTTGTAGGTCAGCGGCAGTAGCTACACTGCCACAAAGATTACGCAGTAACCTCAGATAAAAAACGTCAAAATCTACATTCATAAACACGATAAAAAAACCTTGACCAAAATGATGGGAACTGGCAATTGAGAATTAATTATTTCACAATGTTTTACTACGTTATACAAGTGGGCAACATGTTAGGTTTTCTTAAAAGAAGACATCATTAATGAAGTAATATTTATCAAGCTGTATATTCCGGCTAAAAATTCATATTACAACACCCGTGGTATCATTTCAAGAGCGATCGCAGGAAGGCTGAAAGAAATCCAGTCCAGAAATTCGAAGGCACTAAACACAACCTATAATGAGAAAACACAATACAATGACAATGAACAGAAAGAAATAATAAAAATAAATTTCAGAATAAATATTTTTAATTCAACAATATCATATGAAACAGAAAGAACTTTGGGTGTAATCGCTATATTTTCGAATTTTTTCTCAATTGCAATTCAGGCTCGGTAGGGAGGGCGGGAAAATCGGCGTCCACATCAGTTTCGAGGTCGAAGGAGGCGAGGCTGTAGGAATGAGCGAGGCCGTGACTACCAGAACCAAAGAGGCCGTCGGTGATGTCACTGAAGTTGTAATTTGAAGAAGACTTGCGCATCGAAACAAGACTCGACTTTGCGGGCGAAGAAACACTCGAAGAGGACTGAGGTAAATCAGACGTGGAAGAAGCTATGGAGAGGTTAGAGTTCGAGCCGCGCACTATCAAGGGCTTGAAGTACTCCGAGTAGAGCAAAGGAGGTACGAAGTCGTCCGAGACGTTGGTGTTATTATTGGGCTTGGAGGAGGAGGAGGTTAGTGGATGCTGGGGGTGACGAAGGTTCGCCAGGTCGTAGGGGTCGGTGGGGTGGTAAGGTGACGCAGGAGTGTTACGAGCGTCCAGCGTGACACGCGTAACGTCTCCGACGATCGCCGCAGCCACTGAATATGCCTGCTCGAGGCGCGTCTGGAATGAAGGTGGTCAAGTCAGTCTCGGGCCAGTCAGCAGTTATACGCATTCAAGAGAGGATAGCATGGCCTCTTGACAAAATAACTTTCAAGATATAATAACCACGAGTGGTATAACAGCCGCAATAAATTAACTGTTAAGCTTATCAAAAATACTTTACATGCAACATGAACTTGTCAATGACTTCGCTGACTGACGGTTATTAATGCTTCTGAAAATCATGTCTGTTCAGCTGATAACGACAAATCTATAACGTTAATATCCCTTTAAATAATTCTCAAGAAACACTAGGAGATAAATACAGGCCATGTGTAATAAATACGACGCTTCACTGCTACACAATCTAACTTACATGATGATTTATAATTAGTAATGATTCTTTATTCTTCTTTCATTTATTATGATGAAACAATGTAATGGTAAATCTACGATACACGACGAGCATCTTGTCAATGTAATACCGATTCACCTCAACTAAATCCCTTCATTTTAATTGATAAATTTCGCCACTTTAGTGCCACATACGGAAAATGGAAATGAAAAAAAAACAATAAAAGATCGATAATATCAGGAAGTTATTAACCCTCTACCGCCGTAAGTCACTCTCCGAGAACATAACATACAACTTAAATTATACGTAAACTATTGAGTGTAGCAACCTGGGGACGATTGTACGCAGCAGAGAATATTTTAAAGTTGTCGTACGTGGCGGCAACCATCAGTGCAAGTCATTTGGAGCTCACTAGAACGTATCCTTTTTGGGAAGTAGGCTTGTGACAATATTGCTCCGGTTACTCATGTTAGGCGGTAGAGGGTTAAACCCCAAAAGGAACATGATAATAAAACTTCCATAGTGCCATGGAGTTATAAAAGCAACAGGCTGTTGGTAGCAGCATTTACCTTATGATCGTCTCTGTTGGCGGAACATGATAATAAAAACTCCATAATGCCATGGAGTTATAAAAGCAATAGGCTATTGGTAGCAGTAGAGTTACCTTATGATCGTCTCTGTTGGCGGAACATGATAATAAAACCTCCATACTGCCATGGAGTTATAAAATCAACAGGCTATTGGTAGCAGTAGTTACCTTATGACCGTCTCTGTTGGCGGAACATGATAATAAAACCTCCATAATGCCATGGAGTTATAGAAGCAATAGGCTATTGCTTTACCTTATGTATTTACCTATGATCATTTACCTTATTAACCAGAGTATTTACCTTATGATCGTCTCTGTTGGCGAGTCTACGCAGCGTCCTGGCGAGCTTGGAGTGGTCGTTGCTGGCGACGTTCAGCTCCTCTACCTGCAGCAGCGACTCGAAGCGTCCCAGCGCATTAATGGATCCGCAGCTCAGCCCTCTGCACCCATCAACAAATACATGACATAACTTTACATTTTAAATGAAATGTAGGACAGTGAAATAAAGAGCAATTCAATTGCAAGGAGTGAAAAGAAATAATTGAAATGCACTATAACTTAAATTACATGGGATAATTGAAGAGTGATTCAAAGAATGGAACAGAGCTTTCCATCAACTTTGTTACATAAAATCCGATTCCATAAAACACAGGAAAATGTCTTGCATGCTCCTTAACAATGTTTTTAATAGCATCTCCCAAGATACCTGTAGTGGTTAAAATAATAAATTCTTCATCGGAAGCAATATCCCAACAACAGTATAAGAGGGAAGATAAGATAAATGTCATAACAAAACGTAACAGTCAAACAAGCAAAATGAGCGGCAGGTTCAACAAACCCCGTAATATTCATAAGATAAATGTCATATCAAAACGTAACAGTAAAACAACAAGCAAAATGAGCCGCAGGTTCAACAAACCCCGTAATATTCATAAGATAAATGTCATATCAAAGCGTAACAGTCAAACAAGCAAAATGAGCCGCAGGTTCAACAAACCCCGTAATATTCGGCCGCCGCCACAGAGAGTCGGGATCAGAGATGAGCCTGGCGTCTATGCGCATGTCGCTCGTAGCGGCGGGCAGCGCGGGAGTCTTGCCAGAGCTGCGGCCTGTCACGGGAATAGAGGATATTAAGAAAATACTTAGATTTAGATGATAATAATAGATGATATTCAGAAAATACTCAGTTTCAGACAATATTCAGATGATGATAATAATAGATGATATTCAGAAAATACTCAGATTTAGATGATAATAATAGATGATATTCAGAAAATACTCAGATTCAGGCAATATTCAGATGATAATAATAGATGATATTCAGAAAATGATGCTCAGAAAATAACAGATTTGTTAGACGGGAAATTGGGACAATGAAATAAGTTATTTAGGTTCTAGCACAATAAGCAGGATAGAGATTTGTATTCAAGTATCAATTTAACCAGCTTATGTCAAACAGAAGCTATCAGCTTATGTTTCAATGTCTATGGCATCATTGGATTCTTTGCTATGGTGCAAAATAGGCGGGAAATTTGCTTACTATTAAGAATTAGACGCAGAACGAGAGCTTGAAGAATAACACCAATCACTCATGAATATAACTAATTATTTCTGAGTAATAGTGTAGTGGTTTAAATAGAAAAAATCGGGTCAAAATTAATTCATGGAATATCATTGACAGCACAAATATTGAAGTAAAACTCTCAGGCTTGATAGGCTTGATAGATAAATCAATTGTCTGGGAGAATAAATTAGATTGCTACTGAATAATTTAAAATGAAGACATAAAATACAGTTGAGGCCACTAGTCGGACCGANACTGTTCAGAGTCAGCAATGTCACTAACTTATGCATGTAATGAACAGTGATAATATCTCAATAGTTTCAAGATCTACAATGCTTCAGTAGATCTAACACATGTATTGTTCAGAGGCAGAATTGTCAGCAATTTATGCATGTAATGAACAGTGATAATATCTCAATAGCTTTAGTTTCTATAATGCTTCTGTAGCTCTTAATAGCGATGTTCCACGCATCGCATGGAGCAGCAGAATAAATGTATCAAGGATCTAGTTTGCTACGAGCATTTGCCCCCCAGGTGCATGATAGCCAGCTGATAGACATTCTGTTATCTTATCTCCAATAACAAATCAAATACATAAGTGAATGCGACCAGGGAAAATTTATAAATTTGTCAGCTGACATGCAGTCAAACGAGCTTGCATTAACAACTGCTTCCAATCAAATGGAATAAGAGATATCCAGCATTTAATATGAACCTAAAAACATAGAAGAAATTATTTTTCTTGAGACACGGTGGAAAATTTTTGAGATGAAATAAAATTATGTGAATTATTATCGTAGGAAGATTTTTGTCCAGCGATATATATAGTGTGTAGGGGTATGTTTGACACTAAGTGACCAAAGTACGAAGTACATTACATGAAACAAATAATTACAAATAAAATCTTAAGTTATCATTTGGGAAAATTTTGTTTTTGGTATACTACACGACTAACCCAGCGGTATGCTCGACACTGACTGACCAAAGTACGAAGTACATTACATGAAACAAATAATTACAAATAAAATCTGAAGTTATCATTAGAGAAAATTTTGTCTTTAAGAATACTACACGACTAACCCAGCGGTATGCTTGACACTAGCAAGAAGGTCAGAGATGTAGCCATCATAGAGAGTGGAGCTGAGGTAGTCAGGTAAGAAGCACGTCTGTAGGACGTAAAGGACAATCCGCACCGCGACGTCAAAGCAGTCCGCGTCCGGACCTTGTTCCTGGCAGATATTGCTCTCTACAAAGCATCGGAGCTCGTCACTGAACCCAAGTTTTTGTGATGCTTGCAGGGAGAAATATTTGTCGTAAATAACCATGGCATCTTCCTGGTTCTGTACTGACAATGATTCGTTTCGTGGGGTCTTCGAAGTATCATGGGAACAGTTGTCCAATGTTGTATCAGTTGGAGATGATGGTGCACTGGCAGACTGCAGTTGTTCTCTAAAATTAGAGGCCATCATCCAAAACTCAAGCAAAGGCCGGCCTCCTTTCTGGTCGAGGAACTGGAAGAAGAAAAGCATGGTTATTTGGAATATATCATCTTATTAGTACAATGAAATGTAAATGAACCAGAATAAATGAGTTTAGTCTCGATGAAGTTTTAACCACGAATAATGTCCAACCAGATGAGACTCATCTTCAGCAAAAAAAAATGCATTAAAGTACCTACTTATCGAAGTTGAAAAACTTATGGCTTAGAGCAGAAAAAAGGTCAGTATGCAAATACAAAAATAATTGTATTGCCTTGAAATAGCCTGATAAAGAAACGATTTAAAAAATGTTGAATAATAATTGAAGCACAGCAAAGCGGGAGTGATTTTTCATGTACACAAGCAATTAAAATTCTGATCTATTTAAAAGTTACTTTCACCTGAATCAATTGACAGGTTTATCTCACCTGGCTCAATTTAAAAGTTACTTTCACCTGGATCAATTGACAGGTTTATCTCACCTCAACAAAGTACGGGAAGGCAGCTTGGGAAAATAACATGTCTGGTAGAGTTGGACTGGAATACGAGAGGAGGTCAAGCTGATGCCGTAGATGGTAATTGCTTGACAAGAAACCTGCAACCTCACTGAAAGAAATGAGAGATGTTATCAACTAAACTATTATATATACACAACAAATATATTAATTAGTACAGAGATTTACTAAGCCTGGAAATATTTTCATTCAAATCTTCACAAACGCTTAGTTTCACTCAAGTTGTCAAAATTGCTTGAGGAAGTAACAATCAACTTAAATATGTACTAGGGAGTTTCTGTACAAGAAACACTAATAAATAATCAAAACAACAGAATTTGTAATTGACAACTCACCCTTCCAAAAGCATGTAAGCCTCGTCCTGAGCTTCTTTGAAGCAGTAAGGATCAAAGTTTATATGCATTTTACCAATTTTCTCTCGAGCTTTGGCTTTGCTTTTGTCACTGATAGGACATTTATAGTCTGAGTCAACGGCAATATAGCGTTCAAATATCCTCCAAACTTCTTTGAATAGGTGCTGAAGAATCTCATTTGAGAAACCTTCCTCGTTTCTGTTAAAGTTGCATGGCTCTACTGAAGAATCTTTTACGCCGGGGACTGCTTTACTTTCATTGTTATTAATGCCATTGGTAAGACTGCTCCTGTGGTTTGAGACATCTTTAGTGTTAGGATCTATAATGAATTCTCCAAAACTCTCGAGAGGGTTGAGTTTTTCAAAATTTGAGTTGTTATCATTACTACTAAGTTTAATAATATGTCTATCGGAATCACTAAATTCACACTGATTGGAAGAATAATTATCCACTAATTGAGTATCACAGGAATTAGAATTTGAACTATAAAAGTTAGCATTAGAAATATTAGACACAGAACCCTCCAGTTCTTTTTTCTCATGGACAAAATGATTTGTATAGTCACTGGCTTTTCCCACAATTCCATCCATAGAATCTCCAGAGCCGTTACAGTCAGGTCTGTCATCAAGAATTTTCTTTGTTTCATCGCAGGTTTTGTCAGTAGAAGAGCAAGACAATATTTTATTTCCATCATTGCTTTGAATGTTATTTGAGCCAACATCTGAACATTTCTCTTGGCAGCCAGTTTTTTGTTCAGCCAGAATTTCCAGTCCACATTGCTGAAGATTGTGCACATCAATCCAGAAGGCAGCCAGTACTTGAGACTCACTGCCTTCCAGATATGATAGAAAATAACGTCTTGTCTTGAGATTGTCCAATATTTGTTGAAGCGTCGTGACAAAATTAGGCTGAGCCTTCAGAGGATCACTAACATCTGGACCTGCCCATAAAAGTGATTATGATGAACTGAAGCAGAATAAATACAATCTAATGTGTATAATCTTATTAAAATTACAGCAAAAAAATTTTTCCCATTTTATTATATACCTATGAACAAAACTCCAAGAGGAAAAATGACTCTAAAGTTTTTAATGAACAGAGCCGATTTATTATAACCTATCTACTATAAATTTATACCAAAAACTGACTGTACCAGGCATTAAAACATCAAACTTGGGCTAGAGAAATACCAAGAAATTTCTACATGCAAGAAGTCCTGTGCTGCTAAATTAATCAGTAGCTTTAAACCTGTAGTACTTTTAACCATGAGTAGCTGTACACTGTAACTCATGTAGTAAACTAGTAAACTTTTGAAATCCATCTAATTTCAAATGGAAACTTGTATCAATCATTATCACATACTTGGCATTTTTCAATATACCGTAGCATACATTTTATGTGAATCATTTTTATCTCTATTGATATAAACTAAAAAAGGACTCAAATTATCATTCTATAAATCAATGTCAATGATCAAATAACTAAATTAAACTTAAAATAAATTAAATTTTCATGTGCTAAAGTGATGTGCAGACAGGAAGAGTTGTGGCTTACTGAGCTTAGGAAAAAAAAGTCGCTCAACTGCAGGAGAGACAAAACTATGCGAGTGTTGTGGCGAAATTATCTCTCTGGCAGAAACTTTAGAAGGCAGTGATGTTTGTATGACGCCCTCTCCACCTGGTCTTGGAGCATGATGGCCTGCCTTGTGGTTATTGCCATCACCTGAGAAAACAAATTGAGCTATAAAATATTTACTGAACCAAAAATTTGCTCAGTTAAATTTTTCAATGAATCTAGGAAGAAGAAATATTTAGTGGAATTGAATATTATATACCAAATAAATATTATATATGTACCAAACAAATTCATAACTTTCCAAAAAAAATAAATATTGCATAATATTAACAATAAATGTGTGATAAATTTACATACAAAAAAAATAGACCACTCAATATTGGTCAGAGCAAATTAGAGCAAGAGTGGCTTAGGCTTATGTTTATGTTTATGATTGGTGACAAATTAAAAAACATTTTTGTTGAAGATTAGCCACAAATATAAGATTGGTTCATATTACTTTGAAGTGTAAACATCAAATGATGATCATATTGAGGTCAAAGTTGTAAGTGAAGGAAGCTATTGACAAATGAAACTCAAAACATAGAAGATTTTAGTTGCAGCTGGGTATCTAAAAACGGAGATGTGTTCAGATATTAAATAGGTTATGATGATTCCTGCCATCAGGAAGCAATTAATAAATTTTAAGACCATTCTGTTACTCCACGAGGTAAAAAATCTTTCATATCTGAAAACATTTCATGATGTGTGCTGTTTTTAAAGATTTTGCAGATTTACCATCAAGCAAAATTAAATATTTACACATATCACTGAAATTTAACCATGCAAAAGTCACATATTTTAGAGAATTTTGCAATCTTGCAGCTGAATTGTATTAATGATTATATGGGAGATAATTCAGGTAGCAACAAGCAGGCAGTCCCAAAAATGGCAGGGAAGTTGTGGCTATGAAAGCAGATATACTCCATTGCCAAATTCTGCATAATGGCACTTTTGGCTTTGTCAATGATTTCCAAAAATCCCCCACAAAATGATCTTTTGCCGCCAATTGTTTGAAAAATTCCACCCAATGTACTAGATTGGCCTGTTCTCACTGTCCTGTTCATATAATTTATAATATAATTAATAATAATTTTTGTAATGTGCTAAAAAAAATTTACCCTATCCATCCTGAATCCTCAAAATGTATCAAGATTGACTAAAGAAAGTTTGAGGAATTAAGGCCCTGAGAGACGAATTTGAAATAGTGGGCTTAAGTTGACAAAAATTGCAGGTGAAAACGACTGTATTGTGGATGATTTTCAAACATTGCAGGTAAAAATCAAGGGTGCATCCATGTTACTTCAGAGGATAGAACTGCGAAATAATGTGCCTGTGCAAAAAATAGGGATATTTTAAAGCCAAGTTAGTAAAAAAAAACTGTTTGAATTGCACCAGCCTGCATATATTCAATATTTGCGCTTTACTACTTACATTGTCATTTCCATAACTTAACTAACATTTAGTTCAACCATGATTACTCCTGCACAGTCCATTTATACAAATTTCAGAAAATTTCTCTCATCTCCAATAAATTCAGCATTTAATCCATTTATTACTTTTGCTACAATATAAAAATCATGTGATATCAAGAATTACTTCAGCTGGTACATGCATTTTATTTTCCTTTTCATCATCATTGGTAGTACTTATATCATACTACCAATATATTAAATAAATTATACAAATTAGATAAATAAAATAGTTGATGAATTTGTCTTACCTACCGGTCATCATTGCTAAACTGCAAAAAAAAAAATATTGTTTGAAACACAATTTGGGTTTCTTGATACAATAAATTATTAGTAAATTCTAACTATTCTAATTTAGTACTATGTAATTAGGGCATGGAAAACTTGATACTTGAAATACATTATTCATCAGCAACATGAAGCCAGTTATTACATAGGGCCAATTTATTAATTATTAAACCCAAATATTTACATTATAAATGTATGTTTTTCTATTTGGTAAATGTAATAATGTTTTCAGGCTGGGTAAGGCATAGCAAAATTCTGCAAGATCCATCAGCCAAGCAGTGTCTTCAAGAAGCTTGAACTGATGGTGCTCAGCAAATTTTTGCTCTGCAGTAAAACATTTTGAAAACATAAGAGGTAGTAATAAGAATTAACAAACAAGCATTCAAATGGGGTAGTAAGGTAGTATAATTTTGAGCATTTGTTGTTAATAACTTCTTACCATGAAACATTTCATAAATGAGTTTGGGCTCATTTTAAAGGTCTTTGTGAGGGCTATTGTGTGGCTTCTTCAAAAAATTCCATTTGCTATTTGTAAGGCGCTAGACACAAAATAAAAGGCTCCTGAATTAATCTGGAAATGGGGTAAAAAGGGACACTTGAAATAAAACTCAATTTTAAACATTTGAAGCATGCAGAGTGTACTCATCTATTATACAAACAGTACTCTGAAGTTATCCTCTTCCTTTGTAGATGATGTAAATGTAGAATAAATGTAATTTTCTCTGATTTGTGCTTGTTTTTCCATTATTGATACATTACCATATCCATACATTACTGTATTATTGATGTGATATTACCATATCCATGGGCATGCTATTGAGCATTGACAATGACCTTGTGTATTGCAAGTTTCATATCAGCAGCCGTATAGCATTTCTTCTGTAACTGTAAGCTTACAGGACTAGGCTTGTAATTTCAAACCATTTTAAGGGGAGATATATCAGTTGTAGCTTTCAAACATAGGCATTGGTTGTAGCTTTCAAACAAGTGCAAATACTTTGTAATTAACAAGAATAATGATCTACAAATACCAGTTAAATGAAAATTTGTAAATTTTATTATAAAATGGTCATTTCATAAAAGTTCAAAACAGCCTTATGCAAAGATTATTGTATGTACATCAATTATATTAGCTTTGCTGAACGCCTCTTGTTTGGAGCTTTCAAATGGGTGCAACCACTTTGCTATTAGCATGAATAATGATCTATGTACACAGATTTAATTTGAATACATCTTTGTACATATTTTTGAAAATGTTCATTTTTACATTTTTTAAATTGCTCTACTCAAAAACTAGAGCACGCACATACATGCAGTTTGCTGCATTAGACACGCCTTTTCAGCAGCTACAAATGAGCCAATAAAACGGAAAAGCCAAAATTTTTCATTTTTGACCAAGACCTGGTTCAAGTGAAAAAAAAACTGAAAATAACATACCTGAAACCAAAAGGAATATTTTAGTGACAACCATAATATTATTTGGAGAAATGAGTCATAGTTTAAGTAAATTACTTTTCATGCAATGTTGCCAGTGCACAATTGTATCTATGAAATTCTATGCACAATTTCTGAGGACCGATGATGCACTAATTTTTTGACGACTACAATTTTTCCACTGTGCAAGGTAAATCAAAGTTTTGTTGTAAATCAATTTTTTTTTGTTAATTGGGGCCTTTGCTAACTGAGGTTCTACTGTAAATGCATTTTTAGGGGTGTCCCTTATTACCCCATCAGGCAGAAATAGCTGCTATTTTGTTTTGGATTGAGGTATGAAAATTCTGTCAGTAAAGTTTAAAAGCCTACACCTGTCTGCAACTTTTTTCCCAGCAAAATTTTTTAATACGCCAAATATTTTTTTTTACTACAGCCCTTAGCAGAATGACTTTTTCAAAATACCACTTTTCAATATTTTTTCATGGATTTTTTAGAGCCAGCAAATGTATGATTTCTCAACTTCCTTCATGCTATACAGATAGGAAGAATGTTGAAGTTTATGCCATTACCATCAAACGGGGTAATAAATCAATAATAACAAATAAATAAATAATTAACTTGGCAAGGTAAATCGGGACAGTTGTCCCACATTTTGTAGAAATGTTGTAGCAGCTAAACTAATCAAAATATTGCAAAACTAAAAATAGTGGTGTAAAGTTCAACATTTTTACTATCTATATAGCATAAAGCAAGCTAAGAAATCATTCATTTACTATCTCTAAAAAATCCCTGAAAAAAGTGTCAAAGGTGCTATTTTGGGAATGTACCTATGTCAAAGTCTGTAGAAAAAAAATTTTTGCCATATCAAAAAATTTTACTTACATAAAAGTTGCACACAGGTGTTGGCACAAAAATGTTATTGACAGAATTTGCATATCTCATTCCGAAAAAATTGCCGCCATTTCTGCAAGGCAGGTTAATAAGGGACACCCCCCTGGTAATAAGGGACACACTCAGAAACGCATTTACAGTAGAACCACGATTATCAAAGGCTCCAGTTATCAAAAATCAATTACCAACAAAAAATTTTGATTATATTCACCTCGCTCAGTGGAAAAAATTCCACTTAACAAAAAATTACTGCATCATCAGTCATCACAAAATTGTGCAGAGAATGTCACAGATAGAATTGTGCACTGGGCAACATATTATGAAAAGCAATTAACCTAAACTATGATTTATTTCTCCAAAAAACATGATGGTTTTCACTAGAATTTTTCTTTGTTTCAGGTGCGTTTTTATGATATTTTTTTGTTATAGTGAATTCACTTGACCCATTTAAAATGGTGTGAAATTACAAGCCATCCTGTAAGCTTACAGATGCAGAAAAGTGCTATATGGCTGCTGATATGAAGCTTGCAGTAGACAAGGCCATTGTAAATGCTCAATGGCATGTTCATGGACAAGGTAATATGATCACATCAATAATAATAACTATGATTTATTTCTCCAAAAAACATGATGGTTTTCACTAGAATTTTTTTTTCTGTTTCAGGGGCGTTTTTATGATATTTTTTTGTTATAGTGAATTCACTTGACCCAAATAAAATGGTGTGAAATTACAAGCCATCCTGTAAGCTTACACATGCAGAAAAGTGCTATATGGCTGCTGATATGAAACTTGCAGTAGACAAGGCCATTGTAAATGCTCAATGGCATGTTCATGGACAAGGTAATATCACATCAATAATACGGTAATGTATGGATATGGCATTATCACATCAATTGTTAATAGCACATGCTTGCAAGATGCTCACCCTATCATGGGTCATGCAAGACTCCTTTCCCCAACAGCATTGCCGCCAACTTGCGTCACGTTACAGCCAGCCCATGCCACGTAGGCTACCGGGGCTTCCTGAACCAATTAGCACGCAGCACAAAGCCATCTCACGACCAAACAAGTGTGACGTCATAACCATTCGGCAACACCAGCAGACCAATCAGATATTAACATCAATAAAGGAAAACAAGTAAAAATTACAGAAAATGCCATTTATTCTACATCTACATCATCTACAAAGGAAGAGAGGACTTTAGAGTACTGTTAGTAATAGATGAGGACACTATGCATGCTTCAAACATTTTAAAATTAAGTTTTATTTCAAGTGTCCTGGATTACCCCCTTCCCAGGGGTAATTCAGGACACTTTTATTTTGTGTCTGGCACCTTGTGAATAACATATGGAATTTTTTTTAAATGCCATACAATAGCCTTTGCAAAGAACTATTAAATAAGCCCAAGAAATGTTACATGGAAAGAAGTTATTAACAAAAAATACTAAAAACCATCCCTTATTACCCGTTTGATGGTATTTTTAGTTTTCCATTATTTCAATTAGTTCTGTTGCTTTAACATTTTATGATTTACCCTGCCCATCTCTTACGGCTTACTACTCTGTTTGATGGTAATTAATTTTATTAATTATTAAATTAGCCCTAAAGAATTACTGGCGCTGTGTTAAATCATTATTAAAAAAATGAAAATGTTATATCATTATTAAAGCATTTGGGCCCTACATAAAAACAGTTAATTTAATAATAACCATGGAATCACTATAACTATTTGAGAATATTATATTTTATTAGTGATGTTACTTTCCTTTAGAACAATGTTTTTGTGTAATTCTTAGTACACTGAATTAAAGTAACCTACATGAATTACTTTAATGCATTTACATTGGACAACCATGCTTAGCTAAAGCCAAATTCAATAAGTGCTCAGTTTCATGTTTTTATAGTTTTTTTTTTAATTTGAAGTTCAATCAGCCACTGTGAACTGACAATTTGAACAGTAATGCCTGCTCCCCCATAAAAATATTCATATCATTGTCCCAACCATTGCAGTTCTTTTAGCATTAATTTTGTTTTATGATGTTGGTTCAATATAGAATAATCATAAAATTATACTGATTCATTAGCAGGATGCCTTAGCATTGTTGTTAAAATAATATTTGTTGTTAAGAATCTGCTAGAAAATTAAACAAAATTAGTAACTATTTGTTATATATGATAAAATCAGTATATGATAAAATACTGATTTATGGTGCAGTATAACATTCATTTGATTGTAGTTCTGTTTCATTTAGGAAGAAAACTAAGCGTAGCTATCTCAATTACCAGGTCAGGAAAAGTCCTATTTCTTTCTGAAATATCCTGGCTCTAATTTCATTTAATTTCAGTAGGTATGAAATCTTGCAGCTCTAATGTCATGTATTTTTGCTTGATTGAAAAAATCACGGTTTGAAACTTTGCAAACATGTTGATTCCAAAAATTTTCTTCCGCAATGATGGCGCAATACGCATTACTTCAATGTTCCTTCCAAAATATCCTGCTAAACATAATAAAAACAAGTCAACATAAAACGTTTCCCTTCACATAGTTGCGGTCATATCAGAGCAGTAAGACTGTACTATCATGTATTCAGTTGCCACTAAACTTGACTTAAGTGAAGCCAAATGTAAGTTTTGCTGTTTGACTGTTTTATGGTAAAATTTGCGATTTGAGGTAACATGTGCACAGACTTTGTAAATATGTTTGCGGCTCGTTAATGGCTTTTCATGGCCGAGATTATATGGCGAGATATAGAATTCACAGCTCAAAGAATTGGAATCACAGCTGGCAAATACATGAAACCATGGCTCAAAAAAATTCAGTGGCAGCTTGCCAAGTAGATATATTCCATGCTGTCAATTACTAGGCATAGAAAATAACACTAGCTTATACTTTATAGAGATTCTGCATTAGGATGCAATATGTTAAGGTGTTTAAAAAAGCATATATGTAATAAATGAAAAGTTATTTTCTCATTTTTTATGGAACAAGCCATGGGTGTAAAATTGGCCTGATTCACTGGCATTTTGGTCCTATTCTCAGGCAGCTTCAGTTCAAATTCCTATTTTGAATCTAGGATGAGAGAGAGAATACGAATTCACTAATAATTTTAATATAAAATATTGGAATAAAAAATTGAGTTATGATGTTCATTTTATCATATATCATGATGAAAGTAAAGCATAACTGCATAAATAGCTAAATTACAATATTTAATTAGAAATCATGCTATAATTCTGAATAATACTTACGAAACTTCTTCCAAATTAACGCCATGATTATGATAGATTAGGTATGAGTATGACCGTATGCGGTATGACTCAACTAATCAATTTTCCGTCATTCTAATTTCTAACTAAGGCACAACCGCACAACTTTCAACAGCAAAAGACGTTGTATTTATAAAGCTACGACGAAACATAGTTAGACTTAATAGCATTTGTGATCACGTCTTTATCCTACGAACACTCCATCGTGTAGACTACCATACTACGAAATTTCGGTGGTCGCGGGTTGTAGGTGAAGAAGAAGTCGCACGTTGACCGCTTGTAACACCTGGACTCAGCAATAGTTATTTAGTTGAAGTCTTCATCATGTTTCTCTCAATTTCATTTCCTTCTTTGCTGGCATGAGCTCTCCTTGTTATCAACAATTCTCTTGTTTAGGGCAAATCACAGAACTGGTGCAGCCATGACACACACACACACACTTGTTAAAGTAAACAGAGAGATTTTGAGCACGTCTTAATTCGTCAACGGCTGAATGCACTCTCCTCCTTTCCGAATGTCACTTCGTTTTATATTTCCTACAATACCCAATACTTCAAAATAATAAATGATTCACAGAATTATATTCAATGGAACACTTTTTTTTATGTAAAGCTTTAAAAATACGTATTCGTATAAGGTATAATGCCAGAGCGATCAACTTCATGAGCGTCTTGTCCCTGAAGACCGCACAGTATGAATGAACGCCTATAGGAGGCGGAACTCCTACGAAATTTCACCAGATGACCAGGGATATCAACAATAACAAGTGGTTATCAGCAATAGCCACAGTAGATTATAGATACATTGAACGAGGTCTGAATCCTTTAGAGACATTCTTAAACATGTATGAGCTGAAACAGGTATCCTAGAACCAAATATAAACCACAGAGTTTTTTATTTCAAATAAATAAAAAATGTCTATTTTTTATTTTTTTCATTTAGCCTGTCACACTATTACGATTAATAATATAGTTGTGAATATTCCAGCATTTGAATCAAATGAAAAGGATCAACTGTTTAATTTTAGTAATTTGCTCCACGACTGACTCCAAGACCAACATGAGCAAATAACCTCACAACAATTGATTTTTTGGGTGCATTCTACTATACGACCTCTTTGCATCTTGCCAACCCATAGGATTAAATTCTTCTTTTTATATGAATGAATATTACATGAATGTTCTTTACCATCATTCGGTTGCAATCCATCAGTGTTCCCTCTGTAACATCGATGAATATGTCGGATTCTCTGCACAGTTCTGGTTGATCCTCGTAATCAATTGAAAATTCAGGGGCCAAAAAGCGCATACTTGCCTTACCAAAAGCCATTGAGATCACAAGATGCATAAATCCGCAATTTGATTGCAACAAACGCCACACTGGCAAGTTTAATCTAGTATGAGGACAATCAACTTTGTAACTTTTATGATCTACCCTAATTTATCTGTGAACTAATTTTGGCTTTGCGGATTTTGCGCCCATTTCATAGGAGTAATACGGCCAGTAATATGGCTTACTTGTGCGTACTATTTGAAATGATATTACTACGTAACAGTAGCAGTGAGTGCACCGCTACAGTAGCAGCAGTGAGAGCACCGCTACAGTAGCAGCAGTGCGTGCACGGCTACAGTAGCAGCAGTGAGTGCACCGCTACAGTAGCAGCAGTGAGAGCACCGCTACAGTAGCAGCAGTGAGAGCACGGCTACAGTAGCAGCAGTGAGAGCACCGCTACAGTAGCAGCAGTGAGTGCACGGCTACAGTAGCAGCAGTGAGGGCAAGGCTACAGTAGCAGCAGTGAGTGCACGACTACAGTAGCAGCAGTGAGTGCACCGCTACAGTAGCAGCAGTGAGAGCACGGCTACAGTAGCAGTAGTGAGTGCACCGCTACAGTAGCAGCAGTGAGAGCAAGGCTACAGTAGCAGCAGAGAGTGCACGACTACAGTAGCAGCAGTGAGTACACCGCTACAGTAGCAGCAGTGAGTACACAGCTACAGTAGCAGCAGTGAGTACACCGCTACAGTAGCAGCAGTGAGTACACCGCTACAGTAGCAGCAGTGAGTACACAGCTACAGTAGCAGCAGTGAGAGCACCGCTACAGTAGCAGCAGTGAGAGCACGGCTACAGTAGCAGCAGTGAGAACCCGGCCACAGTGGCAGCAGTGAGAGCACCGCTACAGTAGCAACAGTGAGTACACCGCTACTGTAGCAGCAGTGAGTGCACCGCTACAATAGCAGCAGTGAGTGCACAGCTACAGTAGCAACAGTGAGTACACCGCTACTGTAGCAGCAGTGAGTGCACCGCTACAATAGCAGCAGTGAGTGCACAGCTACAGTAGCAGCAGTGAGTGCACCGCTACAGTAGCAGCAGTGAGTGCACGACTACAGTAGCAGTGACTGCCCGGTGCAGCAGTATATAATGTCATGGCTTTCATTCCAGCCGCAACTTGCGTGCCGCTCGGTTGTGCAGTGCCTTTCTGTGTCGGAAAACGTTTGCTATAAACAAACTTTGATATAACTCACATTTTTTTCTGAAATTGAATTATTTCTCTTGACAGCTTTACTTCTTTTCCGGCTACTCACACTTTTTTGAGGATTGGGAAGTTCTGCAAAAAGTTCTCACTACATGTCAATCATGAAATTTTTTTAATCTTTGATTTTCAACCGAATATTTCCTGTTAAAACACTATACTAACAGTTTTATTGAACTCTATACAACTGTTAGACTTAATAATATTTTAGAGGCCAATTTCTAAAATCAAGTGCGAACTTTATTTTCTTAATACTTATGTATAATACACTGGAATACGAATTATATTGAGACAGACAACTTTGTAATGAACTGTGGTTAAATAAAAGTCGTTAATCAAATTCAGCTGGAATTAGCATGTCCCGCTTACCATCCTGTGCGTACGTGTGTTAGCCAATATATTATAATATTATTTTATATTCTAATATACAATATAATATTAACGATATTAACAATGTATACGCGCAGAGACAAGCATGGTCAGAGCAGGTATACTTGCTGCCAGCTGACACGCAGAGACAAGCATGGTCAGAGCAGGTATACTTGCTGTCAGCTGACACGCAGAGACAAGCATGGTCAGAGCAGGTATACTTGCTGATACCTATAGGTGAACTAACTATTAACCTACCTATATGTAAACAAACTATTTACGTACCTCTAGGCGAACTAACTATTAACCTACCGGCCACCTATAGGCGAACTAACTATTAACCTACCGATAGGTGAACTAACTATTAACCTACCTATAGGCGAACTAACTACTTACGTACCCATATGCGAAATATATATTAACCTACCTATATGTGAGCTAACTATTTACTTACATGTTATTTGACTTATAGCTTAGACCAGCATTGCCTGGAATGGATAATCTCTGAGATTTAATTTGAGATTTTAGAACTACGTGGATTTTATTAACGAGAATCCCATTGATAATTCCATACTAAAGCTGTGACGCAATCAATTTTATTCAATTAACTGAGCCAGTCACGCACAGAGAAACTGGATTAGCGCCGATGGTCAGCGGATGCGGAAGTCACAACGATACGAATGACATAAAACGGAGCTCTGAAAAACGTGCGGGATGAAGATATTTATGAATGTTGATTCATTAGCCTATTGAGGCTATACAATATAGTGGTGAGGACGGAGCTCATTGCTTGACCGTATGTGGCATATTCATGCGGTTTTTATGGAGCATGCGTGAAATGAATAATCTCTGATATTTAATTTGAGATTTGAGAACTACGTGGATCCTATTCTCGAGAATCCCGTTGATAATCCCATATATACCAAAGCTGTGACTCAATCAATTTTATTCAATTAACTGAGCCGGTTATTAATTAACTGGTTCACCTCTCATAAAAAGCGTCGTTTTTACAAAGTGCCGCCAATTGTAACTAATGCGTGTCATGCAGGTGATCATTTCCGAGTGAAATACAGTCGAAGCTGCAAAAATTTATGAGTGATATCGCAACAAGCGCATTTCATTCTCGGAAGGAGCAATTCACTCGAAGGGTCGCGACGGTAAATTGAAAATTCATAGAGAAGCGCCGGTAATAAGTCTACTTATAACAAATGACAATCGAGAGAAAGAAGTTACCAAGAAACATCATCTGTTATTGTGATCTTTGAACAAAATTTTTTGGACCCAAAATACAAGTTTATATAGTAGGAAAGTCGCCGCGCCAGATAATTTTTGCAATGATCGTCTCTAAGTGCGAGTATAATTGTAAAAAAGGTTCGAAACTTATTTTTGCTCGTCTACGTTCAAACTCGATTAATTTATAAACGTGTGCATATGTATGGAGCGAAGTGAAAAAAGTTCAAATTACCTTTAATAAACACGTCTGCTGTTGCTTTACAAGCCCAGAAGCAGGTTTCTTAAACACGTCTGCTGTTAGCCTGTTACTGACACTCATGCCGCTTTACAAAAAACACTTCGCATACTGCGTCACTACAATATGGCCCTCTAATGTCTTAATTATGCACCAAGTTGCCGTTTGGATCTTTGATGGCTTTCGCGGTTGAATGAGTTTCAGGGCGATAAACCTATGGTTTATGCAGGGCCTGAAGCAATAGCTCTGATATTTATATGTCATCTTTTTGTACGGAAATTATTTAAGTGCAAAACTGGCGACCGACAACATGCGAGTGGAGAGGGTTTGTACCTACAGGGAAAGAGACAAAAAACTCGTCAGAGAGCAGAAGCGAGAAGGAAAGCATGCAGTTGAAACGGTGAAAGTAACGTAAGCTAATAGTCTTAGATAAAATCGATAATTTAAAAACAAATGTATTGCATTGAATGCATGATGGATTTTTAGATTGAATCATATGATAGTGAGCACACACTTTATTATATCAGACTAACAGCATACCTGAAGCTACGGTCCGATGTCAATGTTTGCTCAAATGTTTACGTCTTCGCCCATGTGTCAACAAATGACGAGACCGAATCCCGGCATCTGAGCGAAGAAAGTTTCGCCTTTGTATGAATGCGTATAGTCGCCAGATGGCGTTCGGTGAAGCGTTTGCTCTTATTGAACTCTTTTGATAGCCATGCTGTTCTGCTGCAGCAATGCTTGGGAAGAAAGTTTTGCTTATGAGGACTGCAGTCGTGCCTGGAAATTTCCGATCACTGTTATTGTGATGCATGATGAACTTTTAGATTGAATTTGGTATTGTGAGTCTCTGAAGGACTCCACTCCAGCCGTGCGCTGGATGAATTTGCAAAACCAACCGAAAACGATAGTTGAGGATGAATTTGTCGTTTAAAAAGATACATATCATATCTTCTGCGATAATTACATTATGACGTAAATTATGTCTGTCGCTATTTAAGTATGTACTCGCTTCAGCAAACGGTCCCTTTTACATCAGAAGATTTTTTTTATGTCCCATCTCATACATACAACTGTTGGTAAAACGAAAAAAAAATTAATCAATTCTCATTCTCAAACATTCATAGTACAGTCATTCCTCATATTGCAACGTATTTTACAATGAAATTTAACTTAAATTTAGGTTATAACGCAGAAGGAAGTATCTTGCTTCAGCGGTCTTGAATCGCTTCAGGCTTCAAGAGATGCTAATTCTCCTCATTACAAGTCATGTCCGGGGCGAACGGGCGCGCTTTGTCACGCCTGTCGTTAACAAAAATATCCGCAAGCGTACGCCGAGGATGACACGGCGGTATGCTCAAGTGGCATGCGTCCACTTTCACTTGATAGAGCTCCTCTGAAGTGTATAGTGCGACGCTCCGCGTTGTGTCATGTGGCTTATGAATGGTCTCGTAATAGACCATATGGTGCCAAAAACTAGACCCAAGGATGGCCGACCCATTCGCGGCCACCTTACCGCTTCACGCAAGCGGTAGTTGTGGATATGTTATGTGAACATGCAGGCTGGTGCGTGTGTCAGGTATAGCTGAGACCGTCGGTAGTTAGTGGTTAAACTACATAATTTGCGTACAAATTACCGTTCTGAAACAAGTGTAACGTTGTACAGGTCTAATAATCATTGCGAAAAGCGGAAACTCGCAGCTTACTTACAATTAAAGCTGGCAACATTCATGTTGCTCGACTTCCCGTGCATAGATGTTAAAATTTTACAGCTATATTACACGTTCAAAATATAGGATGATTTCGTAACCGAGGAATCGCAGCAAATTCTTGGTGAAATGTTTAATTATGAACTGTTGCGTTTAGAATTGTACGGCACAACGGTAATGTGTCGCGGCCTGTATATGTGTTGCCAAGTACTAAGCGCTTAGGAATATAGGTTGGTAGTTGCGAACGTGAAACCTATTGATGTTGTTTGCGGTGATACGTAAAAAATTGTGAACCACGATAAAACCGACTAAATTTGTAACAGTTATACATAGATCCGATTTTATTTGTTGACACATCACAAATATATTCAGTCCAGAAACACAAATTAAAACAAAGCTTGAATGATCCGATGCTCGTGCGACATTTCTATACGTAAAAAAATACGAATTGGATGAATTTGCTACGGTCCGTTCGGTTTGCTGTAATTCCTCGGTTACTAAATCACCGAGGAACTAATCGCCGTAATAAAATGTAGGATGTTAAATGGTCATGCCCGGAAATCTGTACTCATCAACCATTTTAGCTAGATTGGTGATAACAGTTAATTGCTGATGCCGAGATACCAGCTAACTGCATTTGAAACTTGAATTTGAAAAAAAATTATACCGAGGTTGAAATTGTGGCACCTAGAATTAAACTTAAAACACAAAATTATTATTACTATTATTAAAATAATTTATTATTATTACATACAAAAATTATTTCGTGGTTTAAGCTCCTTGCGTGCATGACATAATGACATAATGCGCATTATGATCAACGAAAAAAAGTTTATTTATGCATCATTATGATGAATAATTAAGAATTTTACTTTCATGTTCCAGATCTGTGAATCACATCACGGAATCAGTGCCCTGAAGTACTCAGTCAGTGACCGTAAAAACTTAAATTCTTGACAGTCATGTACTTTAAATGAGAGTTGATGACTTGCAGATTAGAAGGACGTATCATAAATTGAAATTTCACTCTGGATGGCTTTTTTTAATTTTAATGTCGTTTGCGAGTAATAATCGTGAATTTTAACGACATACGTAACACAGCGAAAATTTCTGAACCAATCTGAGTTTAAGAGATCGGAGGGGTATGTTTAAAACAAAACTTATCATGCACAATAGCTCATTCTACGTCTTTCATATATGAATTGCGGTATCATTTTACACCATAAAAAATTTCTAATACGTATATCCATTTATGTCGAAATCCATAGATTTTTCAGTCAGGTCATCTTTCACTTGGTCTAGATCACATTTTTCATTTTCAATTTAGTTATATATAGTATTTGGCTCAGCACACACCCGTATGTTCGGGATCGGTCGAAAGTTCCAGCTAGCATTCACGTAGGTCGATGCCGGCCTTCGTTTTCCTGCACTAACTTTACAAGCCACGGAGGCTGTTAAACGATTGCCAACGAATTGTGCATGGAATACCGGCTCAAGGGGAATAAATCTACTTGTGTAGGACCCTAAATTAACATGTATGACGATATGTTAAAAATTGCACTCCTATACATTAAAAAGTATTAAGTAGTATGACGCTCATATTTAAATGACGCTTAGGAGTATGACGCTTAGCCACACTGCGCTCCATGAGCGGACGTAGCGCTGATGCGCCCTTTTTTGGCACCAAATTACGTCGGAATGACCCATGCAAGAGCAATATATTAAAATAGATTGTTCATAAGTAATAATAATTAATATTAATTTATTATTATTAATAATATATAATATATATTATATATAATATGTAATTATATATTCATAATATGACATTTTTATTATTAATATTAATAATGCATCACTATTAAGACAAAGTTTCACTTTATTCCTATAAGTGCACAATCAGTTTTAGAGCTTCGTCGCCTCCAAACCTTTAGTTCTGCTGCCTTACGCAGTGAGAAAAACATTTTATATGTTCAGTAAACAACGAAAGCATCGCATTTCTGGCATCAGCATGCGGTGCAGCGAGTCATATTGTGTAAATAATGACAAAATTTCTGCACCCAAAACGGACTGTAAGGACTATTTCTAACAAAATAGCGGGTTTTCCATAATGTAGTGTCAATATCGAAGGTTACCTCGAAGGTGGTAGTGTGTGAGACGGGTTAGTTAACCTCCTGCCTATATTCAGATGTGTGTTCCGTATGTTAATTTCAATCTATCATTCATCTGTGCTGTAAATAAACTGTGTATTTGAATAAATGCTTGTGGGAACAAGTCTTCATTAAAACTCCGACGAAAACTCTTGTTAAACTGACTTAGTGAGGAACCCGATCAACCCTATCAAAATTTAGAGTCGCCCCAGCTTCTGGTAATACAAATCAGAAGCTGCCGCGTCCGTAAATTTGCACTGTAGAGTTATCACACGGACACACACCATTACCGGGCCAAAATGGGTCAACCTGACTCACACAAGGGAAGAAAGTGCATTACTACTTGGGCAAAATCTCTGAACAGTCTCCAATATTTCTTCGCAGTCCCTGTGCATTGCATGAAACCTTCTTTTCTGTTGATGCAACCTAATTTATTTCATCAATATTAAGAGCCCTTACTCTGCATTTGAAATACCAAAAAATAATTCTATCGAAATCATAATGGTATCACCACGTATATATTGTTCTATTGAGAACCCTGAACGCTGTACAAAATTGATTCGTAATTTACTGATTACTGAACGAAATTATTTGCGAATATATTATTAATTCTACGGTATGATTACCGGTTTTATGAATTTTGCAGGATTTTTTTTTTTTAGAGTAAAAAATATTGAATCCCAGCACCGAAGATGATGCACGATGTACTGCAAAGACATAGCGTGTGCAGAGGAGATTTAGGTGTGCGAAATTATCGTGTTACCCGCAATAACACAAGCAATAGTGATTTTAAATGAACTAAAATGCACGCAAACTGGAAAGTAATTTACTTTTAGCGTGCAGGAAGCGTATCGGGGGAATAGTTGTGAGCGGTGTATTTATGATTGTGCATCGCTATATAAACCTGCATGCGCTATAAGGGAGTGACTCGTGAATGATGTATAATGTTAGTAATAGCGTGTAATTTCATATACTTTCATTACATACATTAAGTACAACTTTTTCATTAAAATTGGGATCTGTCTGAGCATGGATATTGAGCCACGTACGATTTTGGGAAGGTAAGACTATGCATGTGGTTCTGATATCTATTGCATCGCGTTGCATATTATTGATCTAAGTGTAGTTAAATTTAAATTTTCGTCTATTAATTCAATTATAATTATTATAATTGTCCAGGCACGGATTTTACGATAAAGTTTAACTATTACGCTATGAATATATATGAATTTGACGGCAAAAATAACGCCGAGCAAACTGACCGTATCTGAAATAAAGTGTTGGAATGCAGTTTTAAAATGTAGTTCAGCTCCGAAACGTTTTCACTGAAAACATGGAAAATTACTGGGCGTTTTCTCGGTCTTTAATTTATTTACAAATTTTTTATTTAAGTAAACTAATTGTATAAATATTTAAATTAACAAACAAGCTATATGCATACGAACTTTCTTCAGCAACCGAACTTGAAAATATCTTCGCTGAATCTTCTAGTTTTCCTATAGACGAGTTTTTGAGTGCGAGATCATGTGTTGAGAGCCGCCCTGGCTGTCCAATGCGTTCATCAGCATTGACTGATCGACAGCCTGTAGGTACAAAGCCGGATCTGCTTTAAAAAATAAATAGCTGTTCCTGAGTTACGTAGAAGTTATAACCCGCCAAAAATAGGTATTTCACTGTAAAATAACTAACTAATAGTATTAAAAAAATATTTGAACATAATATGTTCATCTAATGATCTATTTCTGACGAATCATCGTGCAATAATCCCTGCTGTTATATCCCACAGCAGCACTCTGTTTTTACGTCACCAGGCCTCGAGCGGAGCTATCCGTCTTTGATACTTTCTATGCCCACAGAAGAGGTAAAAAACACTGTACCTTTAACCGAGCAGCACCGCCTGCCGTCCCAATGCTCATTAATGCTTTAGCTTATCGTCCTGCTTTCACTGACTCACCCGAAAGCAAAGAAACCAATCACTTTCCCTCTGTAATTTGGTGGGAAGTCGATCTTGGCGACCATCACCGCGGAGGAGGTTAGGTCTTCTGGATCATTAGCGCCTCTGCTGAGAAGTGGTTGAGTCGTAGAGCCCCGAGGGCGGGGGCACCTTGCAAGTACATGTTTTGCATGAGATATGGTCAAGCTATTCTCATTCCTCAATGTTTACAATTCATCTCAGTGATTTTTTAGAGCTTTATTAAAGTTACGATTAATGAACGCTAATAAAGTTTCGAGTACGCTAAAACGCATGGACAGATTGACGGCGTGCGTAGGATTGAGGTCAAAAAGAGATGCATTTGGTTTCTTGTTTCCTTTTCAATATTAATTTGAAAATTTCACATTCAAGCAGTTGAAAAATAAAGTGAAAATTGAAAGTTCTCGATATATTTCAACTCAATTGCTACAGTTATTAATAGTTTATATTGCCATTTTAAGCGCTCTATTGCCTTACTCGTCACATTCATCATTATGTGTTGACCACTACAAGACATCGAGTGACATTTTGCAATGGAATCACTCAATACGCAATAGCTCGGAAGCATTTCCGACTATACTTTGGAGCCAAAATCTTCTCCTACGCAACTTTTAACAGGCGCTTAGCCCGTTCATGTCTGCAATACAACACGCTATATACCAAGTAACGTGTTTTATTTGGTCCAGTATGCACCCTTTCACGTCTATTATTTTGCACGCAACTCGATCGCACTAGAAAGAAAGGAAGACCGCGGACCCAAGTTGCGAGTGTAGACTGCACCTCGGACGACTCGCTTGCAGTTCAGTGCAGAGCTTACACGCGGTTGCTCCTAGCAAGTCGTCTCGGCGTTTCCTGTAGCTTAAACTTTCTGGGTTGAAGCTTCTACTAACTGATGATGTGGTTGATGTCCAATAAATTAAAATGGAAAAGTTACTTTTCTCTTGGCGTGTGTTGGTATCATGTGGGCAAGGTGTTTACACGGAAAATTTTCATGTCCAGCAGATATTCTTTGTGCTGTTTTAGAAAAAAAACGAAAACAATAGACTTCCTTTCAATCGATCAGCCTTCCTCTGTCACATGGTTTGAATGGGATGATACCCCTTCTTTAGTTACCGTTCCACTCGTTTCATCTTTTTCCCATTCCGACATTGGTGCTATAGTTCCATATTTTCACAAATAAGTACTCGACATTTAACTACAATTTTAAATTGGTATTCCACCCCACAAACCCGAATATGGACCACCTCCATAGACTGACAGTTCGCTCATATAAATCTCTCTCCTGACCTTAATTAGTATAAGAGGGTATAATATATTTATAACCTCTCTCCTTAATAATTGCAAGTGCTATGTATCACACGTCCGACGCCAGTGATGGAGCGATTGCTTTTTAAATGAGGTTGAGTGTGAGATGTGGTCTAAACGATAAGCTGCCATCAGAGCAAGATAAAGCGAGACGATACATTAATTGACGATCAATCTTCACGCATTGCGGAAAACTTTTATTTAGTCGATGGAAAGTTACTCTTCAACTACAAATTGTGCGTAGCTTTTTCTTGTTTTAGTTATTTCATTATTCCTGGAAATAAGACAAAAATCCCATATGAGCTTAACATAATCATATGCTTTATTTTTGACGCGAAGGAAAACATTCGGAATAATTGTAAGTTTTATTTTCTTGATGAACTTACAGCATAAGTAATAAATTGAAGTTTTTTTTAAGTATCACTCGCATCATCTGACTTTTATCCAGCAGTTTTTTTTATCACAGGAGAGCAATTATGTATAAACTTGCTTATAAGATTCTAATCCGACTAAGCAGATGTTCGTTGAAAATTTCAGGTATCTTTAATTTTTTCAAAACGTGTGTTTGAATTCACTCTTGAATAGGCCTTTCGTAGTTTTCAGAACCGCGTAAGAATGGTATAACCGGCAGGAGTTTTCAAATATTTTTTGGAGAATTCCGTTCAGATATTGAAGATATTTTTTAAAGACCTGGCCGTGTAGCTGAACAACTTCAATTTCTCTCGTAAAGCCATCGTAAGTGTCAAATGTTTTTTTAATTGGATGAAATTGAATAAAAATATTTATGTTCTCTTATAATAAATATTGCTGCGTGTTAATCCAAGCGGTTTCGCTTGTTACCTCGTAGAACTTAAACGATGCATATAATCCTAGTAAAAGCATAACAGTAATGAGAGACTGCTGCTCGCAGTTTTAGAAGTGCCTGGTAAATTGACTCGAATCACCGGCCTTCATTGATACGTGGTTGTTAAAATGTCAACCTGGCCAATTTATGGTTCTCAGAACCGACATCAATGCTGGCTATAATATACGGATTGCGCATGTTCGTCGAAATATATCGACGAATAGTCGATATCTGCATCGAGTTTCTTCACTGAAAAATATCGAATAGATTTGTAAATGAAGAAACTGTTAGCCCCTGGCATCTTTACTGTGAAGTTTTTGCAATAAAATCATATAACTGTTCCCTGAACAGACCATAATTTTAAAATCAAAAGAAAAACAAATGAGTGGGTCTTCTCTGTGAAATTCATTGCAATTTCTCCATGAAAGGTTTTCACCCTTCAATTTTATAACTTAGCATAACATAGTGATGTCGGCGCTAAAGAGTAGGCCTGATGTGGCATGTCGCCGATTCTTGAACTTTTTGTGACTTGTTCACAGAAGATCTAAAATCGTGTCTCATTTGACCGGATTTTTTCAAGACACGATAGTTTGAAATAGCTTCTAAACTTCCACCGGGTTCGATATGGTGCTAGGCATTTCAAGTCTGAACAAATATTTTTAAATAGCTTTATCTAGTTTGTTTTTGAACGCGTTCATACTTGGAGCAACAACGATGTAATCGGGGAGACTGTTCCACATGTCGGTGATTCGAAGCGAGAAAAAAATGTTGTCGCGTGGAGAAGTTGCAGCGCAGTTTTTTTAGTTTAAAGCCATGGCCTCTGGTGTTGGTTCTTGTTTCAAATTCTAGTAATTCTTCGGGGACCTTGTATAAATCATGAGTATACTTGTAAACTTCAATGAGGTCCTGAGGCCTGGAAGCTTCATAATCTTCAATCTTTCTTCAAAGGACTTACCCTTCAAGCCTGGAAGTATCTTTCTTGCACGTCTTTGAACATTCTCTGTTAAATTTTTGTCCTTTTCAAATCTCGGTGGCCACACAACGTTTGCAAACTAAATAGAGGATATATGTACTTTCCTGAGAAATTCCAACTAGAGCGCTGTCAATAATAGTGACAACTTATCTATTCAGATTCACAGACTGAAAATTCGTATCTAGCGAGTTTTCTATTACTTTTTTCTTATCTAAACGTTGAATTGCGTCTCTTTCATAGTGCGGCTCATTCTCAGAGAAATGTGTAAGACTTTGTCCCAATGGCTATGAACATTTAGCGTCTTCATGAATTATGCTGACACAGCACAAGGCGTATCAGAGCTACACCCGCTCTCTGTTCCTGCTCTGGGTAAGAAAGTTCACCAATATTTAGATAAGATGACCCATCCAATTTCCTGAGTGGCACATACAACTTTCCCTGCCTTAACTCATATAAGGTATGGCCTATTTTGGTGAGCAGGATGAGCCCATGAATTGCATTGTTCGCCTTGAGAGGCTCATAGTTTTTTACGACATGCCTACGCTGCCTGTGCAACATTAATTCGATACGCAGATTATCGCCGAAGCTTTTACCCGGTGTGGGGCAAGATAACATCGTCGACCGCGCCGGGGTGCGTTATTGCACTTCATTCTTTGTAATTCACTTCGAGAATCTTGAAACAATATTTAAGAAAACCTGTTGTTTCGGTAAAAAGTTAAAATATTATTCCATTATTATGAATTACATTATTATTATTATATATTATTGAATTACAGGGTTACCCACCAAATAAATAACAAGGTGGTATTATCTTGAAAATACTTTTAGCTACTGGAGCCGACACGCTGCCAACAGCTCCTGAACCCAAGGCGCTCGATCAGTGCTGTTAAAGTAGAGATTATTCAAAGACGAGTAATCTGAATGTCTATGGTCGATTACAAGAATAAAATAAACTTGATACTTTTTCTACAATGAGAAAATTAGCAAATTCAAAGTGAAAGTCTTGATAATTAGAAAAAAACACTAGATGACTACAGTACAATCATCCTTCAGGTGTTTCGTAGTGAATTTTATCCTTAAACAAATTCGTTTTATTCTTCAGAGAATTTTCGACGTTTCATACACAAAAATTAATAACCACATATAACCAATAACTACATTCATTTACTAGACACCACCAAACTTACATGTATCACCGTCTGTTGAAGTGAAAGCACCACAGCTCAAGCCCAACCTTTCCTTGCACCGAGAATATTTCACTGTAAAGCGAGCATTAGAGATGCAGTGGGCGATAGAGACTGCGTCTAACTGCGCCCTGCAGCGCCTAACTGCATTGTCTTCATTCCTTACTTATCTCGTGCAGTATTTACATTAATGTGTTGCATGTATCCCTACTATATTAGGCTAAACTGAAATTATTTCTTGAATAAGATAGTTCAGAGATTTTTTTCTGTGCAACTACGGAGATGATGGTAAGTTTATTTTTTTCTTGCTCACTGAATTCAGAAAGTCAAACATAATTCCCATATAATGTTTGTTAACTTGTTAAGATTCACATCTAATTTGTTTCAGATTCTTAGTCGTTATTTGAAATAGATGATTAACAAATGATATGCGAAAAACATGCTTAACAATGTCCAAGCACGATCAGGCAAAATAGATCGTAAATTTCGAAGACGTTCGAAATCACCTGAAGTTAACATATATCCGAAGAAGAATAGAACGAAAATAAAGAAACGAATAGAGAATTATGCAGACTCGGAAAAACGACCCCACATAAATCCTAAGACAATATGCTTGTTTGAAGAACAAACTGTTGTTTGGTGCGCAGTGGGCGCGAATCGAAAATTAGATTATGTATTTAGAATTCTAAAAATATGGCTCTCGTATTTCACGAGTTTGAATATAATGTCAATTTCATTTCGTTGTTATAATTTGTTGATGCTAGTCACATTATTAATTGGATATTCTAGTAGCGCTCAAGGGGCAAGTACGTCTTGGGTACGTCAATCGCAGGCGCCTTTCAACGTTGAAAAAGAGTTCCAGAAGTTTGGGGAAGACGTTGGAGGTAATTTTGAAGAATTTAAATTTCCTGGTAGCTCTGTTTCCTCGCTGGAAAAGAATGCTGTGTGGAGCAAACCTTCCACAGGTTCATCTCACATACAGCATCATGATATTTTTAAAACGGGAGAGCCATCGTATGAAGAAATCACGTACGATGAACAAGCCCAAGACACAGCGCTTGATGACGACGAAGTGGATAACCGAGTGCCCCGCTCGTTTTACGTAGATATATTCGATGCCTCGTTGCCAGTAGATTCCCCATATAGAAAATCCATGCGGCAACCTCAGCTTCCACCTCAACAGGGCCAGCCGTACAGTAGAACTCCTACCTATTCTAACTCAATCGAGGATCCCAGTCATTTTTCAAATTCAATCCGGCCATTCTCAAACGAATTCATCTCAACTAGCATACCTCAAAATATACGCGGGCTAAAAAACTTTGCGTTCCAGAGAATGGGATGGAAACATTCATCCTTCTCAAATGAAGTTCTAGACCATATGTCTCACTCAAAACTTGACAATCGTGGGACATCAATCTTACGCCAGTTCATGGAGAGAAAACCCGTTTCAGATGCGTTTGAAAAGCTTCCGTTTCATCGAGAAACCAGCGGTCGATTTGGTTCTAAGCGGGACGGATCTTTCGAGGCTGGTAAGAAAGACGTCGTGCCAATATTCACTTCTACTTATTACCATCGACCTGGTAGCTCCGAGCCTGCGAGAGGCTCCGTGTGGCTTGGCTTCCCACGACCTGCACTAAACAGCGGGAGAAATGATGAGCTTCACACCAAGAAGTTAGGGGCAGTCACTAATGATGACATACGGGGCGAAAATAATGGTGAGTTTAATAAAACTTGTTTAGCTTAATGATATCATGCTTTACTCAAACAATAGAACTAATTACAGTAAATTCAGACAATTACTGTTGATGTCATTTTGTACATAGTTGACTTCAATTCCAGTAATTTCGATCAAAAAATATAGTTTAATATCAGAAAACGTCCGAGCGTCATTGCTTCTACATTTGATTTCAAGTAACAATGAATTTAACTCCAATAACTTGTCGTGAGCTTCCATGAATCATATTATTTTGATAAAATCCAATAAAGAATATTAGAGGGAAATTTGTTTGGTATTTATGCCGAGGACTACTCGCAATCTGCTTCCTTGTTTTCCCAGAGCTATAAAATCATTACTCTGTTCCATATTAATAATCTGTAAATGCCAAGCGCCACGGCACTGATGCGGAGCCTGACTGATAAATTGAACTGTTGTGTTGCACAGTAAAGAATAGCGATGAGACATGTAAAGATACCGGAGCTAAGAACGCTGGTGGAAAAAAAATCCCGAATGTGTCAAGATTTCTGAATATTGTGTATGGTTGCGGAGAAAGGTTTCTGAATATAGTGTATGGTCGCAGAGAAATGTTTCTGAATATTGTGTATGGTCGCAGAGAAATGTTCCTGAATATTGTGTATGGTCGCAGATAAATTTTTCTAAATATTTTTGTGTATGGTCGCAGAGAAATGTTTCTGAATATTGTGTATGGTCGCAGAGAAAACCTGAATATTGTGTATGGTCGCAGAGAAATGTTCCTGAATATTGTGTATGGTCGCAGGAGGGGCGCTAGGCTGCCACGACGACCAGGGGGTGTGGCGGCGCGACGGTGAGGTCTGGTACGGCGAGGGCTGCACGCGACATAAGTGCGTTGCCTTCAGGAGGCGTCACTTCATTGAAGTAGATTCGTGAGTGTTCATTTTTTCATTTATTTGAAGACTTGTGATGACAGAAGTGCTTAATAATTTGATTTTTCTAAGTTCATGATAGTTGTTCTGTAATGAAAAGAGTTGAAAACAATTCAACTATTGCCCTGCAATAGTCTTCAGTTCATCAACAGTACCTATTCACAAACGAAATGATTTGCTCGCAGTTGCATTGTAATGCCAATATAAATGGAATAATAGAATAATACCTCCATTAGAGTATCGTCAATTCATGAGGCATTTGAACCGAGCAAATTAAACTTATTGGTTGACGGAGTTACGAGCTCGGTAAGTATTATTGATAGCACAGCCTCAGTCTTATAAGTCAGATAATATTTTAACAGTCATCTAACAATTAATCTGTCGCCACAGCTGTCACTCAGAGATCCACAACACGTCCTACCGATGCATCGTACGGGCGGACGCTGAAGCGAAGTATCCTCGCTGTTGTCCGCGGTTCGAGTGTCATGCGGACAACCTCGGAAGACCGGGAGAAAATTTCAGTGCAACTCAAATCGTCTGACTAAGTAGTCCAGGTTGCCGCGACTGTAGGTTATCATGTAATACATGATAAAATTTACCAAGTACCTCTTTTTATTAACACGTTTTACCGAGAGTAGTCTACCGACTCGTGTAAGTTAACGGTTTAATGCCGCCTGGTGATGAAATGCTCCAGTATAATAATTGGGCATGGGTGCAATGCTGCAAACAAATTGTCCTTCTCTCACATATTGTTGAGCAGCTCGAAAACAAGTCTTTTCACGACCGCTGGGAGCCTCACAGGACTAGGAGCTCAGCCAAGCAGTATCTATAATTGACGTGCTCATTTTTCTTCCATTCATATCATGATTTAAGTCAGGTTAATAAAATAAAAGCTTATTCACTTTTTGTATTAAATAAATGATAGAACAAGATTTATATGTTCACAAACCATACGGGAGATGAAAACGGTTATTTACAACTCTTTTTAACAGTGTTGCCATTGCCTCAATAAAAAGAACTTGCTGGGGAATTTCTGACTAATTTCAACATTGTAAATTACTTATCAATCAAGCAATGAATTTATGTACTCAATTATCAAGTTTAACGACGACCAAAATTCAGCTCAATCTGAGACATCCAATCGGAATAAGTTTAGTATCCTCAAGCAGCTGTTCTCTACACGTAAAGTACGGGAGATGGTGAAGAATCTATGCCCTGGCAGCAAGAGCTTTAAGGTCGGTGATGCACTGTTTGAGCGACGCGGCCTCCTGAGCAGGAGTGATGGACTGCCGTACGTTCTGCACAATCCAGTCGACCATGTGGCGCTGCTCGAAGCGCTTCTCCACGTTGGACTTCTCCAGCTGATAGTCAAGACGCTTCTTCACCTGCAACACAACAGGGGAGAGGTTGTGACTCATATCACGGTGGACACAACTCATCATACGAGACACATTTCATCACTATAGCAATTCATCATTATAGCAATTCATCATTGGGACATTTCGTCATTGGGACATTTCATCACGATAGCAATTCATCATTGGGACATTTCATCACTATAGCAATTCATCATTGGGACATTTCATCACTATAGCAATTCATCTTTGGGACATTCCATCACTATAGCAATTCAACACTGGGACATTTCATCACTATAGCAATTCTTCATCATTGGGACATTTCATCACTATAGCAATTCATCAAAATCTTTTTTTTTTTACATTTGATTCATGCATTGTCTCCAACTTTACACAAGTGGGCAAAATTTCAGATCGATAGGATAAGTAGAAGTGTGTTAAATTTTGATTACAAGATTTGTAGCAGACAGACAGACAGACAGACAGACAAGAAGTGAAGTTAAAGAGAAGTGTTGTAAAATGGAGAACAAGCTAATTGAATCACCAATCGAGTGAGAGTATCCAAAATACCTATTGCGTATTGAAATATGACAGTAGTGTCCAAATGAAGTCAAAGTTGGAATAAAATTGATCATGTTATAAATAAATGAGAGCAAATTACAGGGGTCAAATAAAATGAATATTTCAAATACCGGTACGAGTGATATTTGCTAATGAAAGTTTGGAGCCATTGAGCCTGATATATAACTCAAATATAATTATTATTATTACATCTTTAATGGCTCAGAAGACTTTTTACCATAGAATATGATTATGATTTCCAATATTGAAAACATTTTCATGTTTAAAATCCGACTAGAATAGATAAGGCAGAATAAATAAAATTTACAGGCTTCAATTCTATGCACGGATGTATTTAAATATCAGTATAATAATTCAGATAACTAAATATAATATGTTGTGGTACGCATGAAGTATATGAATTGTTAAACGATACCTTGCTTGAGAAAACTATATAGGTACGTATACACTCTGGAATATAAAATCAAGTATTTCACTTTCACTAGCCAGGGAAGGCTGATATTCAAAAATAACTTCTATGTATCTCTATAACTAAATAAAAATATTAAATGTGACCAAAGACTTCCAAACGCCGCGCTCCAAAATGTTACTACTCAATTGGAACAAATGGCGTATATCAACTGCAAGAATCTAGACGCAGCATGTAAATTGGAAATATTACATGTTTTTATGAGTGTGTCAATGGCAGAACAGCGTGAAGCCTTAAGAAGTAATAATGACAATTGATAACATTGTTACGGGAAAGCCACACAAATCAATAATAAAAATTGATAACATTTACCTCAGCATAGACGGACTGAAGACGTTGCCTGTAGGCAGCCTCAAGTTGCAGGCCGATGTTGTCGCGCTTGGCCTGGAATAGAAGAGACTGTCCCTTGGCCTGCTCAGCGCTCAGTTCAGACGCAGCAATGCCTTCAGTGAGAGCCTTGATTGTGTTGTTACGTCCACTCAACATCTCCTCTTTTTCTTTCTGAAAAAAGTACATAGTTTTGAGTGGCAATTAGTCTGGATAACGTGTAAGTTTTTAGATATGACTGTCATATGAGAAATTCTATTTAAGGTACGGTACAATATAAAAGATTAGTTTTTGATCTCTTTGAAGCTCAGGACGAGAAACCTCTGCAAACATACAAATTACTTCATTTTGTTTCAATATAATTATTCATATACTTTAAATTCGATAGCAAATTGGATCAATAACTTTTATTGGTCCATGTGAGCAGATAGGAACACCAAACAAAAAGCCAGTTTAGTGACTGCAGCCAGAACAATGTTTGTTTGCCTGGCCAAATAACCTATTTATTGATGGCCTTCCCATTGAACAAGAGCTTCTTCACACGTCCAGAACCAAGGCATGAGTAACACGTCATTACTACAATATTTTTATAAATATAAGAATTTTCTACTGACAATTTTCATGCTAACTCAAATGCTGTTCAAAATTAAAAAAACTATGACTTTTCACCACTGTCATACTTTCAACTGAATACAATAAAAAAAAAAAACAATATAACAAAATGAGCTGGAGATTCTGTCTATATTTTGCAATTAAGTAAATTAAAATTTTCTATTCTTCTGAAATGACATTTTAAATGGAAGTAAGATAAAATGAATTTGACCAATAATGAGCAGGTGTTTCTCATATTATTTTTTCATGTATCAAGACCCCAAAACAAACAAAATTTTATTATAAAATTATAGACTTCAAGAGATATATACAAAATCCAGGTAAATTAAAATTTAATAAATGTAGTTTTCAACTTTGTGTTGCTTCATTTAAAATGTTGCTGAGAATGTAGTTTTTAACTTTGTGTTGCTTCTTTAAAAATCTTACTGAGAATTTAGTTTTCAACTTTGTGCTGTTTCTTTAAAAAATGTTAATGAGAATCAACTTACAGCTAATTGATCATCCAAGGTGGCAGCAACAGTAGGACCAAACTTCTTGATGCCATACGCAGCCATCATGGCCATGATCACGCCAGAGTAGAACTCATGCTCAATGACATAAATTTCCTTTGAGACCAAGTAGGTGATGAGACCGGTACCCAGAACATAAGGACCTGAAATACAGGGAAAGTGAGAGTGAGTGGAGAGATGTCCATAAACTTCAACAAATGAGCTTTCAAAATAATAGCTCCTAAGCCACCAAAAGAATGTATCTAATACCATGCACAAATCAAGAGTTTTAGTTAGAATGGGAAAAATTAAAAGCCATTGTACAATGTAGGCAAAGTAACAAAAAAATATTTGAACGTATCTGTCTATTTCACATAAAAAAACATCCTGACTATGACTGAATTCATATTTTTAGATAGAGTGTCAATAACATTCATAATATCAAGATAGAAAAATTATACACAATAAAATGGACTACATCAGAGAAAAAACTCACCTGTCACTCCAGTTTTTGAGTAAAGGAGCTCAAACCAGGTCTCAGGAATGAATCCCATACGCACAGGTGCTGGGTGGATAGGCCTCTTGGTGCGGGGGAAGTCAACTTCATTGCGCTCCTCATTGGTGGTGGCCGGAGTGGCACTAGCAGCTGCCTGACTGGCACTACTGCTTGTGTGTGCCAACCGGACTGCTACAGAACCTGATATGGAGGATTAATCATCAGCTTATTATACATGCAAACATTTCTATATAGTGTCATTACCAATTCAGTACATACATGAATTAGAACATTGATAACCCATTATAAACATATGTAAATCTTTCAACTTTTGGTAGGCAACCAGCAGTTCATGGTTTTACTAGCATCTACATTTACCATGACATCAGCATTATGTATGACATCAGCAGATGTCATGGTTCACTGTGAAATGAATACTCATGGATTCTGCAGAAGGAATGAATGCTCTTGCAGAAGTACCTCAACCAAGCAGAGAATGTGGTGTATGCATAAACCTCAAAATTAAAAGCATATACCTGCAATTTTATCAACTATATCTAATTCAAACAGCAAGCATAAAATCTAAATATGCAGTCAATTGTCAGGACTTAAGTTTACGGTATTAAAAATCACATGATCAATGTCATAGATTTAACTGAAACTTATTCTTAATGTAAAGTATAATGGGTCTAGAACTGAGTTATTAAAAAAAAATTTGGTTACTGCCACGCAAGAATGGGAATAATTTTATTTGTATAAAGTCTCACAGCTCCAAAGTCATCTCTTTTTATTCATCAATTGGACTGCTCACAAATACAAAATTATCCAGATAATTTGCAATTCTGCAGTTTGTTACTATGCAATCATTTAAAACTTCTGAACTCAAAACATTTCTTTTAATGGTCTTGTAGTTGCAGGAATGTCAGGCAGCTTCCTGGCAGAAATGAAACAATGCTGCATCTTTGACAGAATGAATGCAATATAACACACTCAACTGCCTCTATAGTATAGCCAAATGTTCTATATTTTAAAGGATAAAATTGAAGATAAGACACAAACCCCATTGTGGTTTGTTAAAAGTCACTTTGAATATCATCTTCCACAACAAAGAATTCAGTCATGGCTCAAAGACACAACTGATGGCTAGGAATTTTGTTCACTATAGCCAATTTGAACACACAGCTCCAAAAAATGTAGACCTGACTTGAAGCCAATCTGGAAGATTAGGCAGAATGTAAGAATTATTATTTCACTGATGATTTTATAAAATTGCAGCTAAAATTGTATTTTTTTTTTCTTCTCAATTTTAAAAGAATAAATTTGGCAAGGCCCATTTGGAACTGTTCAAATTGACCACAAGCATGTGTGAAGGGCAATTTCAAAGTCATACTAGCATTTCTGCTTCCAGAGATAGAAAAAGAACTTCCCTGCTACCGGTATTTTTGGAACCACAAGACTCTTGCTCAATGAAATGTCTCCCATCTAATTTTACCATAAGTTCACAATCAAACCACATGATTTTAGCATCAAGTAGGAAATTTACACTCTGGCTCATGAACATAAATTAGCACCCTTGAACAATATTGTCTTTTTATTTGTTACCTAAGATGTCTAACTGGAAGAAATGGGATATTTGGGGTATTAATAAGCCTGTTGAATGTTCATTGTCCCATTCTTTTTAAGTAAAAAAAATGCCACTAAATCAACAGAATGCCAGATATATCAATTTGAATATATTTAAACTATCTCACAAGCATTGCTATTACAATCAGGAAACAAAATCTGTACAAATATAGCTTGGAGCAAGGAGTAACAATGAACTAGTTAACACCACAAAATACAGCATGGCCACATCTTTATTATTTCAAAAAGCAAGGAAGTGTCAATTGAGCTGCCAATGCCAATGTAAATGTATATATTTCCGAAAATCATATGCTTGCTGAAGCTGAGAACCCGTAAGGAAAATCATGCAAGTGATGCAAAGTACGCATTAGCCATAAATTTGATTGGACCCAAGTCTGGAAAAGTCCTACTTTTTTTCTAAAATACTGCGGCTCTACTATCATTTAATTTTAGTAGGTATGAAATCTCGCTGCTCTATTGTCATGTATTTTTGTTTGGTTGAAGAAAATCACAGTTAGCACTTAGCAAAAAATGCCCTTTCATAAAATTTTGAAACTCCACAATCTGAAGTACTTCAACACTCCCATCAAAATATCCCACAGGCTGTAATGAAAACAAGTCAACCCAAAATGTTTCCTTGAAGATTGCATAGTTGCAGTCAAGTCAGAGCAGTCAGACTGCATTATCATGTGTTCAGCTGCCACTAAAATAGAGACAAATGTTATTGTTGCTGTTTGATTGTTTTTAGGGTATAATTAGAGATTTGGGATAACACATGCATCTTCATGGCCGAGATATAGAATTCAAGGCTCAAAGAAATGGAATCATGGCTAGAAAATCCATAAAACCACATCTCAAAAAATCCAGTTGCGGCTCAACTAGTAGATATATTCCAAGTCTGATTGGACCCAGTGGACCCATTGGTTCTGAAAGCAGTTTTGAGTGACATATTTAGCCATATTATAATTTATTCACCAAATAAATGATAAGAGATACTTTGACATTTCTAAATGTTGACAGCATTAAAATCCATTGGGAAACGACATTTATAATATTTTTTAGGCATTTAATGATTTAAAAACTGACTTTAATATGTACTTTTATTCTAAATAAATTTCAATTTCTTGTTGGTTGAACTGTTGTTTTGGCCAATGTTTTGTGACAGGTGGTGCTAGTGTTTTTGGAACAGTCCTTTGAATCTTGATTGGTCCGAAATCTCAAAATACTATGTTATTTTACATTAAATATAGAATTGCACCTGCACCATGTAATATTGTTACCAATAAGGCAGGAGGTAATTCATCTAGAAAGAAACTTGTGACTCCAAAAATGGCAGCAAAGCTCCACAGTAGCCTCCATTTACAGCTTGGAAGGTAGATAGATTCCATGCCTGGCTTGATAGAACAGTTGATAAAATTCATATATCTTTGCCTCAAAGACTTTACACTTCATTTCAGGACACAGGTGTGCCCAGTTCTTCTTCTTCTTCTTAGCAAGGGGTCCACACTGTGGTGGACATAAAGCCACAGGTCTGCCTGATGGATGACCGCTGGGCCTGAGAGCTTGTTGCTTGTTAAGTTTTTAGCCTCTTAGTACAGGAAGCTAGTCTGTGCTCTCTTAAGGGAGATCGGTTCTCTAGAATGGATGTTGAGGTATTTAAGTTTTACGTTAATTACGGAAGAAAATGTAAGTTTTATCTCAAAGGTAATTCAGTAATCACAGAGCACAGTCGTAAGGTGTTTACCGTATGAACGCCGCTGACCGGCATAGTGGCAAACGAGCTTTTTTAGAATCAGTTAATTTTTAATTTCCTCATTTACTCAAGATTTAAACCAATTTCTTAAGTATGTTAATGCTGGTATCCAGGATCATAGTGGCAAAGCAGAGAATTTTTTTAGACTCTCCCTCAAGTTCATTTTTGAGTCCTATTGGTAGACCAGTAAAGTATCCTGGATACCAGCATTATCATACTTAAGAAATTGGTTTAAATCTTGAGTTAATGAGGAAATTAAAAATGAACTGATTCTAAAAAAGCCCTGGTTTGCCACTATGTCCAGGATACTTTAATGGTCTACATGTAGGACTCAAAAATGAACTTGAGGGAGAGTCTAAAAAAACTCTCTGCTTTGCCACTATGCTGACCGGTGTGCCCAGTGTAGATAAAAAGTGAAAGTCAGATGTCAGGACTCAGGATAAAATTATCAAAGAGCTTCAGGCCCTAAGACATGGGGAAAAAGATTTATAGGCAAGATAAGTTATAGTAGCAGGCTAGCAGCTTCTTGCTAATTTTTAGCCCAGCATACCGTCTTGTGAATTTGCTCAAAATAATGTTCAGGTCAAGTTGGTCAACTAATGTCCTATAAACTAATAGAAAGAAGACAACACTATATTAGGTAAATCTTTTGATAGAACAATGTAATAAACGAATAAATTATGTTGTATTTACTTACTTGAACGAGCAGCTAATCTTGACAACATTATGCTCAGCTGTGAACTTCTTCAGCAAGCAACGACCGGTGACAGGATTGCCAACCGTTGCTCAACAATAACACACGACTTACACTAATTCTCCTTTGCAGAAAATATACATTATAAGGAATTATCTGACGAAAATTTTAGAAATAATTCAAATATATTGTACTCGAAACATGCTCTCTCGTGATTTGATAAGTAAGTGAGCCACTTCAATGTCATCGCCGTGGTTGTGGAGTCAAATCCACATATATATCAGCAGCATACAACTGCGATTGTAAATGAATAACCATATAAAAAATAAAATTAATAAATTTAATTAATATTCCTAAGGTTCAATTGTTTTAAGTTTTAATCGCCCGCTCGCCTGTGAGTGGGCACAGAGAAAAGCAAGTGGAAGCCGCCAACAAGCAAATACAGTATTTTACAGTTTCATGCCTATTTCATACTTCCCTCTAATGTAAATTGAGATTATGGCAGAAATTATCAATTACAGCAAAGCGTGTTCAGGCAGACTGTCGAACGCCACTTCGAACATAAAATATCTCTCGAACCGAAGCCACTAAAATTTCCATCAGTCTCCATGGTTTCATATACAGATGTTGCAGTTCATTATAACATTGCGTCAAGCTAAGTACAAAATATCGATGCAGTAGCACAAGCAAAGTGCAACCTTGGTGCAATGTTTAACTTTTGCTTGTGTAATCTAGTGTTCTGTGTATGTAGTTCCTATTTTTGTTCTTTTGCCGTATCTGCTAATTTTTGTTTTGCTGGATAGAGCAAATTTATGGAGATATCTTGTAGCTCACATCTCCACAAATTTCAAATTGAAGTCCACTAAAGCAGGTGAAAAGGTGTAAGTTTCTAGAATCGTGATGAAAAAAATTTTCGCATAAGATAAGACCCTCTATGTACCGTTTGTTAAAGAGTCGTAATCACTAATTTCTAGTGATTGCCTTCGAATAGAATTTTTAATTCATCAATTAACAGTGATATATTCATTGCCTGATTAAACGAAACGTTACAGCAGTGGTTCCCAAAGTGGGCGATATCGCCCCCCTATGGGTGGTGGAAAGTTTTTGGGGGGCGATAAGGAAGAAGAGGGCGGAAGGGGGGCGATAGTCCGAAGTCAAAGTCAGAAGTTCGAACTTTTGTTTGACGATTTGTACACAGCACGAAGCTGAAGAACATATTGGTTCACTAAATGGGGTTCTATTTGTGAAATATACATTTGTGTTTAACCTTTATCTTTCAAAATTGCAGTGTACTAAATTTCAAGAAAGAGTCGTATGTCTGTGGGGGGCACTAAAAATTCACTAGGGAGCCAAAGGGGGCGCCAGCCTGAAAAAGTTTGGGAACCACTGCGTTACAGGTTTTTTATTTACTGCTCATACGAAAAAATTCCAAGTTCTAAGAAGTACAAAACAAAAGAAGCGTTCACAAAGAACACACAAAGAACAAAGAACAAGAACAAAAGAAGAAGTGCACGTTTTGTTGCGATAGCAATTTTATGGGCATATGAGCGATATAATCTACATTGTTATTGATGTTTGTTACACAAAATAATGACTTCATCGTTTGAATAACAATCTGCATTGCATAAATAAATTCACAATTCTCACTCATTCAGTCATTTTCCAGCATTTGATCTTCTAAAATAAATAGTGTATTCACAAATACTATCGTTGAAAGAAGTCTCAAAATAAAATACGAAAAGCAACCTAACGGAATTCTTTGCCCCAGAGCAAATTTTGATCGGAATTTATTTGTTTATATTCGAAGTATATCTAGTACTTATATCATGTGTATAGTGAAAAGTCTTTGTAGCCTTGATTACGTTAAGATCTTACTAACTCTTATGCTATCGGATGACCTTGCAGACAACGTGCCCACTCCCATGAAGCTTTTGCAGAACACCCAGCTACGAGTTAGCAGTGATCGGGCCTTTTTCCGGCCAAATAATTCGACAATTTAAAAAATCAAAATCTATGCAGGCCTTAAATGTGTATTTAAAATGAATGAAAACAATTTGGGCCTTTTTATAAAACGCCGATGATTGAATTTTTGCAGCAAAAATCACAATGTAATAATATATTAATATTGAATTCGATGCCATTTTTTTGCCTGTCTTCTGTGTTGATTTGGCCGTTGTTTCTTGCCACCATCTGGCAACCGTGCTGCCAATGGTGAAGTGCAGTTCGCAGTTAACACTGATAGAAGTAATGTGCGCGCCTGCAGAAGTGCAATAAAGTGTAAATGTAAAGAATGTGTAATAAAAACCTGCACAAGGGTTTGCGTAAGTCAGTCAGCAATTCCTTAAATAATTAAAAAATATAGAATTTGCTTTCAAAATTATAATTACAAGTCAAGCACAAATGATATTCACATTATTTGCTTATTAAATTTTTCTAGAAAGTAGATGACAATTATTTCTGCGATCAGATGTATCAGATATTGGGTCTTATTAAAGAGCCACGAATAAAAATAATTTTTGAATGAAATAGAGATGCGTGCAATAGTGACATTCACTAACTTAATAACAGTTATCCATCAGTTCGAGACGAATTTTCTAGTTTTTAGCTAGAATCCCGCAAGCGAAATTGTCGTAGAACGTTTTATTGTAACGTAGAAAAGAGAGGATCTACAGCATTATTAACAACAACGCTGCATTTGAATCGTCCGATATCTGAAAGGAAAACACTCATGCTAATCCGAATTTGGCGAGCATGGAATGTTCCATCTCATGTTTTGGCTTAAGCTATCGATCTGAGACAATCTTCAAATACACTTACTCTGCTTCATCCTCAGTCAATCCGTTATATTGCTGGAAGTTTTCCATCTCGGGTAAAATAAAAAGCTCATACGAGAATGTTATCTCAATTATGGAAGTGTTCATATCGAGCACAAATGATGCTCAGCAGGCAGATCTCCACTGCTACTAAGGAGACAAAAATCGGCATCATCGGATGTGGCAATGTTGGTGAGTTTCGACCAAAAATTACTATTGGTATTTTTAAGAAGAACATTAAACAAACTTGCTAGTCTCCATAAAAGTTTGCGTCCTCTTACGTCGTGTTGATCAATGAGCTATGAAGTTAATGTCAATTGTTGCACTGGGGTGACTAAATTAAACATGTGATCCGAAAAAAGTTTGTCCCAAATAAAACGACTCTACTTTATATTCCCTTGAACACCAGGCAATGCTGTGGCCAACAACTTGCTCAGGAAAGGATTCAATGTGACCAGTAGCTTCGACACGTCTAAAGAGCATATGGAAAAAATGCCACAAGGAATCAAACATTGCGGTTCTCCTCGGGAAGTCGCGGAGACCTGCGAAGTTATCATTACAGGTTAGTTTAGTTTGAAATAAGTTTAGTTTTTATTGAATTGAGTTTGAGATTAGTTTAGTTGAAACGCTGTGAGACCAGTAAACTTCAATTTTTCGAACAGCTGGCGGATTAGTAGTAAGATGGCTAGATAAAATAAACAATTTGTAAACATCTGGCAGAGTCACTATTGTATTTCTTACTATATAATGATGCAACTCATTCAAAATTCGCTTGGTTTTCTTGCAAGGAAAAAAATATATATAGGCTCATGTTTCCAAGAAACCGCACCCAGTTTTTCGTAGTTTAACATGCACCCACTGTTACCCGGAACGGCCTCACTTTTCTCCAGAAATAATTCATAGAATTTTGTTCTAAATTCAAACTTTGTAGTCTAAGACAGATTCTTTCGGTGCCAGGGCTACCGCGGCCTGTGAACGTGTTGGAGGCAGCTGAAGGTCAGGACGGCATTCTTGCGGGCCTCAGCAAGGATAAGGTCTGGGTCGACCACTCGACCACAGATAACGACAACACTGTCGTGAGTGTCTGGCCACTCGTACTGATGCGTGTGTCGTGAGTGTCTAGCCCGGCCACTCGCACTGTTGCGAGTGTCGTGAGTGTCTAGCATGGCCGCTCGTACTGTTACGAGTGTCGTGAGTGTCTGTAGCCCGGCCACTCGTACTGTTACGTGTGTCGTGAGTGTCTAGCATGGCCGCTCGTACTGTTACGAGTGTCGTGAGTGTCCGGCCACTCGTACTTTTGCATGTGTCGTGAGTGTCTGTAGTCCGGCCACTCGTACTGTCGCGTGTGTCGTGAGTGTCCGTAGTCCGGCCACTCGTACTGTTGCATGTGTCGTAAGTGTCTGTATTCAGACCACTCGTACTGTTGCGTGTATCGTGAGTGCCCGGCCACTCGTACTGTTGCGTGTGTCTTGAGTGTCTAGCCACTCGTGCTGTTATGAGTGTCGTGAGTATCTGTAGCCAGGCCACTCGTACTGTTGCGAGTATAGTGAGTGTCAGTAGCCCGGCCACTCGTACTGTTGCGTATGTCGTGAGTGTCTCTGTAGCCCGGCCACTCGTACTGTTGCGAGTGTCTGTAGCCCGGCCACTCGTACTGTTGGGTGTAGTGAGTGTCAGTAGCCCGGCCACTCGTACTGTTGCGTGTGTCGTGAGTGTCTGTAGCTCGGCCACTCGTACTGTTGCGCGTGTCGTGAGTGTCTGTAGCCCGGCCACTCGTACTGTTGCGAGTGTCGTGAGTGTCTGTAGCTCGGCCACTCGTACTGTTGCGTGTGTCGTGAGTGTCTGTAGCTCGGCCACTTGTGCTGTTGTGCGTATCGTGAGTGTCTGTAGCCCGGCCACTCGTACTGTTGCGTGTGTCGTGAGTGTCTGTAGCAACTATTGCGAGTGTCGTGAGTGTCTGTAGCCCGGCCACTCGTACTGTTGCGAGTGTCGTGAGTGTCTCTGTAGCCCGGCCACTCGTACTGTTGCGTGTGTCGTGAGTGTCTGTAGTCCGGCCACTCGTACTGTTGTGTGTCGTGAGTGTCTAGCCCGGCCACTCGTACTGTTGCGTGTGTCGTGAGTGTCTGTAGCCCGGCCACTCGTACTGTTGCGTATGTCGTGAGTGTCTGTAGCCCAGCCACTCGTACTGTTGCGAGTGTCGTGAGTGTCTCTATAGTCCGGCCACTCGTACTGTTGCGTGCTGTGAGTGTCTGTAGTCAGGCCACTCGCATTGTTACAAGGCAGTTTTGATCAGTAATCTTCGATGGCTGTGTCGAAATTAATAGAATCTTACTAAGTCTTATCATTAACGTGAAAATATTTCCCCTTACAGTTAAGCTGCCTTGTAATTTCTGAAAATAAAATATTCTTAGACAGGGGCTGGTAGAAATAAGAAATAAATCAGATATTAGCATTGGAATTTGAATATTAGTAGAACAATATTATGACTTGTACGTTGCACTTCGATGATTCTAATGATCACTTACCAGCATCCAAAAATTTTTTGCAATTTTTTGGGAGTCGGACAAATTTAGGCAGGACTTTGAGCAACGGTTTAGTTAGACAAGGTAAATGGAGGTTAAATACCCGAGGTGGTCTCCCAATGTTTACAACACAAATTGGCCAACATATTTTAATGTATTTCCTTTTAGAGTCAACACTAGTGATACTTGAATTTCGGCTTGATTGAACCTACACAGAGTATGTATATATGTTCAAATGAAAAAAAATAAATAAAATCAAATAAAAACGTTTGTAAAATAGATTATAAAATGATTTTACGATGCATAAATAATAATCAATCTCTAGATTACAAGTTAGTTTTGAATTTTCCGCAGGTCTAAAGATTTTCAGTCAGGTATGAATTTAGGCTATAATAATCGTTATTATATCCTTCCGCAGAAATTCATTAACTATTCCACAGAAATTATTAAATATACCGCCAAAATTCGTTAACTATTCCGCGAAAATTTATTAATCATACCGCAGAAATTGTTAACTATTCCGTTGAAATTTATTAATCATTCCGCAGAAATTTCGTTAACTATTCTGCAAAAATTTATTGAACATACCTCAGAAAATTGTTAACTATTCCGCTGAAATTTATTAATAATTAATAGAAATTTCGTTAACTATTCCGCAAAAATTTATTAATCATACATCAGAAAATTGCTAACTATTCTGCTGAAATTTATTAATAATTCCCCAGAAATTTCGTTAACTATTCCGCAAAAATTTATTAATCATACCGCAGAAATTCGTTTACTATTCCGCAGAAATTCGTCGAAGAGGCTAAAACGAAAGGGGCGTATGTGTTGGAAGCGCCCATCACAGGAGGTCTGGCGGCGCTCAAGAAAGGCAACATGGTCGCCTTCATGGCCGGCGACAAGCAGGCAGCCGACGCTGTAATGCCCATCATGGAAGTGAGCAAGAGTTGATACAGGTTAAGATTATAATTAAAAATATCAATCCAATATGAAAAGAACGAGAAAAAGTATGACAGCTAAAAATATCGTGTGTACAAAAGGTACGATTTGGAATATGCTTTTCAAATTTCTTCTTGCGAGTGCAAGACAGCGCATTGCATATATACTTCATTACTAAAATTTATTAATTGAGAAATGTCAGCTAACACATTTGTCCACCTGTTCAAAGCGCAGCTTAAAATAAAAGGAAACGAACTTCCAATCGGTCGAATGCGCTTAATACATAAGTTAGAAACGCCATTTTGAAAGGCGACATATATGTCTAGCCACAAGCCAGACTCTACAGGGATATACCCATGGGCCCTTGGCAACTTTAAATGAAGTCGCCACTCGATCAGCTCGACTTTGCGCGGCGACAGCAGCGCTTTTTAACCCTCCTGAATCACACGTCTCTGACAAATTTACGGCCCGTACCCAAACTCCACTGGACTTGTGGCACGCTGTCTCAGACAGCGCAAGCCACTATGCCTTCCATCAATCAATTCAACCATGGATAATACCTACCGAATAAAACAAACAAGAACAAGTATGACAACAAAAAATTTCGTGTGTGCAGTGTTCGTACCAACGTTCCGTGTACTGTGGTGCTGTAGGCAGCGCCATGATGATGAAGGTCGTCAGTAACCTGCTGGCAGCCGTCAACCTACTCGCCCTCAGTGAGGTGCTCATGCTCGGTGAGACTGCGCCATTAATGACTAGCAGTAAATGACGGTTCCCTTTCTTATGATAAACGAAATAGAAAATACACGAAAAATTCTAACTTTGTTGCATAGGATTTGCGAGTTATGCCTTCCTCTTTGGTTGTACCTCTTAACCTCTATCTCACGAGGAATAAAATTTCCAGCAACTCGGGAGGCTGCTTATGTTCTCGGTATGAAATAACTTAATTTCCCCCAAAATTCCCTGTTTGAAAGTAATTTACCCCTAATTCCTCCGTTTTAATATAACTAATTTCTCCCAAGATGACTACATTGTATGAAATTAACTAATTTCCCTAAGTTTCTAGGTATGAAATTTACCAATTTCCTCAAATGTTCTCGGTATGAAATCAGCTACTCTTCCAATGGGCAGCAAAACGGGCCAACCTCGACCTGAAGCTCTTCTACGAGGCGATCAGAGTGAGCGCTGGTCACAGCTTCGTGTGGGACACGGGCGTGCCGTTTGTGTTGCAGGGCAGCTACGAGCCTGGCTTTACTATGGAGCTCTTCTGTAAAGACATGCAGCTAGGCTACGACATGGCGCGCAAGTACAGAGTGAGTAATGCTCGTACGTTTACGGTATCATACGTCTGTAATGTGTTTATCGTGATATTATTGGCTGGTAGGCCTTATACATTCCTCGTGGTGAGATTGGCGAAAAAATATAAGATGGCCAACGTCTTCGTCGTGTAATTCTTTGCGAGTAAAAAAATAGTGAGCAACACCTTCCACATGTAACAACTTGTTAGGTACACTTGCGATGCTTCTTTGTTTTAGGTTATCCTTTTAATTGCAGTAAGCTCACTAAAAGGTTTTAAAATGTAGCATGTAACTTGGCTGTTCATTCTATAATAGGATGTACATTTTAAAGTGAATCACAGCAGCCAGCTTGATGAAATACAGAAGGCAACGGTCCCGGAATGGTGCGTTGAACACGCAAGGAACTGTGTGAAGTTCCTTACGTTTTCATGGAACTAGGAACTGTATGAAGTTCCTTAATTCAGAGAAAACAGATAATATAATTTGCTGTATCCCAGGTACCGATGCCGATCCACCAGCACACGATGGCAGCGTTCCGACAGTGCCAGTATCAGTACGGCGACGACGCCGCCTGCTACATACCACCTAAAGCCCTTCAAGAAGCTTTGGGTGTCGAGCTACAGGATCAGAGATTCAAGGACTGGGATTACGACACCGAGATCATCAAGGATATTCTTATTGTAAAGAACAAAGGAATTAAAGACTGAAAAGGGCTTCGAATCACTGGATGGAGCACGGGGATTACGGAATAGAAGATCGTCTTTGTTTTATTGTCGTATCAAAAATTGTTAGGATTAAAACGTTGATTTTCCATTTCATTCTGGTCGAAATCTATTTTCCTTTTGTGAACTGTAAAATGCAGGAAAAGCTTGATGTTTTGCAAAAATTAATCAGCTCATTCAATTACCTTGCGTTTCATTCTTGGCTTGACCAAATGCTACGAATTAATAATACTTGTCATCAGAGACCAACTCGGTACGTTGTCACCGAGAAAATTCCTTAAAAAATTTAAAGTCGAAAATTTCTATCGAGGTATCAAAATGATACAAAGATTTTAAAGAAAAATTATATTGAGCTTTATGATTATCACAGAATTGGAGGGCTGACTGAATAATGTGCGATGAGCCACTCACGAATCCACAACAAACAAAAAATCGCTCAAATATTCCTTTCAACTTCCAACACAATAATCGAAGAAAAGAAGTGTAGCAAGTGTGAGTGAGCCGATGAAACTGAGAAGTAGATCCAAATAATTTGAAACTTGTTCAATGAACAAAGAGCAGTCTGCAATTTTCTTTACGCATATTGAAGAGTATGAATTATTTTTAAGCAGCTTTCAAAAATATTTTAAACGTGAGAGACGGCAAATTGAAAATTAAGAAATCCACTATTCCGATGTTAATAAAAATGAGAAGAACTAAGGATATAAACGATGAATCTCGACTCACTACGAACACTCAAACGAGCCTATAAGTTGATGCGGCAGCAGAGCAATAGAATGTTACATATATCCTAATGCAGCTTGATCACGACATCAAGTTGTTCAAGTGTATACTTGAGGCACAAAGTAAATAATATGCTTAATGTACTCAGCCACAACTTATTTAACGTAATAGAAACGATCTACAATTTATGTAATACTCAACATAAAAAAATAAAGTAACGAGTTTCATGACAACGTCATGAGCCCACTCGGCAACGACTATGAGAAGGGGAACGTGTATGAAATCTATGACCTTTTGTCCATTTTCATGGGGGATATTGAGCTGTGAATCATGAATAGCAACTAGCGGACTTCTTTACAATCGTGTTTGAAAGTAGCACAACGCTACAGAGCATCACTTTCTTAGGACGTAGGGACACCATTTCCTATGAATTAAAAGACAAACCATGTGACAGCTTCAGTGACGAGAGGAACAAATATCAGGCATAGCTGCACCCAATGGTGTGTAACGAGTTAAACTCGTGTCGTGATTGATTGAAAATAGAGCACCGCCATTGACGATTCTGAATAACGCATGACCATCGAGCTATGGTCCGACAAACTAAACAAGTTGAGTGTTAACGGGTCACTGCAACGGGGCAAACCCTTTGGTATAGGAAAAAAATCTTCCGCTTCTTGAATAAAGAAGTCAAAAAAAATGAAGGAGACTAGGTAATTCCAGCAGTCTGACACCTAAAGCTAAATAGTAACGAGGAACGAAAAGAAATATCCCGGTCATTGACGTAATCATCAGTAGTCATAGCAGCATCCAGGCTAGAATGCGTCTCGTACACCGGTATGCACTCGCTTTAGGGCCGCCACGCGGTCCTGATGTGCGATGCTGTCGAGGTGCTCGCCCACGTCACGCAGCGTCACCAGACTCGCGTCACACGCGTAGCAGCGCTCCCACATCGACATGTTGTCGTGACGGCCTGACGATGCGCTGCGCATTACACTGTAACACGTGCAACTTAGTCATAAAGTTAAACAATGGCATAGGCAAAAGCATATATGAAGTATTAAATGCTCAGTTATGTAGAAGGGAATAAACTACAAAAAGTAGTTATTTTCATGATTAGTAGAACAATTTCATAATGTACGAGCAGAACAAGTGATATAATGTACGAGCCGCTTTTTAAAAAGAGCTCATAAATTAAGGCAACATTGATATTCATGATAAAGAGGGTGCGCAGCCGTCGGCCACAAATTCAACTCTTACACAAGCCTTAATTGTAGCAAACGCTCTGTAAAAACGTGCTCAGCTGAACTCAGCTTCAGAGCTACGAAGTCGCCGACCACGCTAGAAGCACCGCAAGACATACCAGTTCCGCGACGGCTTGAAGCTAAATGTGATGTGTGCCTGCAGTCACTGCTCCAGCCAGTATAGTTCTCACAACACCTACACCCCAGCATGAGCCTACCTCCACACTTACACCGCTTTATACCTTGCACCTTGCTGCAGTTAATAACCGGCTCCAGTCCCCTACTTTCCCCGCTTCTCTACCTTGCTGCAGCTAATGAGGTTAGGTTAGGTCCGGAAAAGTTTGTTTGGGTGGTGGGTGGAGAGTCGTGTAAAGTGCGGAGGAAGATGAATGCCGGTGGTGTAGATGCTGCGAAAACTAGACTAGCTGGAACAGCGGCTCCTGGCTAGCTGACGGCATCCTTGGCTATAAGAACTCAAGTTCAAAGCTTATTTACTCAGTAGCAGGCTTTGCGCACGGGAAGATTATGAAAGATGTTGGCATTTGGCAATGCTGGCGTCTAACAAGCAAGCCGATGATGAGACCTATCGTAATTACTACACTATCTAGAAGTAGGCACCGAAAACAGGGATACAAACTTCAGCTCTTCAATGGAAGACAAACGCGTTTAACGCCCTGGCATAAGCTTCATAGCCGCTTACGAGCGAAGTAAGGCTTCTGAGGATACGTTAATTGTTTGCCTTAGCTCACAAAATTTATAAAGCTCAGAAAGTAGATTCAACGCCTATGGAATAACTTAATTTCAACCCAACAGTATAGGTTTTTCACTCAAATTATAACAAATACAGAAATAGAGTGACAAAGGCAATCTTTGCGAATAATTTCAGTACGCGTTAGGGACAAAACAATTTAAGAAATGAAAATAGGATCAAACAAATACAAGAAAACTCTGGTATAAATACAAGATAGTAACGTATATAACAAAACATAATAATTAGAGCCAGGAAATTCCATTACACTTAGTTTACTACAATGCTACATATTAACCAATCATAAGAACGTAAATTGCGTTGCACTAACTCATTATACGCTCTGACGAGGGCGTCGGTGCGCTTGAGCCGCGATAGCGTCGAGTGCGTGGCGAGGGCCACGCCACGGTGCAGGGGGAACACAGGCGTGCCCTGCACCATCTCATCAGGCTCCGTGATGGGCTCCAGCAGCGAGCTTGCAGGAATCTAGAAATTGATACTTCAAATGTTAGATAATTGGGCACTCAATAAGCTTCAACGACTCAATCAATGGTAGTGTACGTTTCTACTCTATTCAACGCTTCAGTTCATTTTTTAAAATGAAAACTTAATTAGCTTGTCCGATTTTGCAAACAGCTCTACCAGAGTAACCGCAATGTAAACAATCAACATTAAAACATTTACGTCATGTCCTTATAAATATATTCTGAAACACCTTGACTCATAACATGTCAAACGTATGAAGGCTTATGGTAAGAGCTAGCCTTAAAATAGAATAAAAACAATTCATTTATTAAATAGGTTATAAATCAGCCATTGTGCTCGAGGTCTTCAAAGTGAAGACCATTCACATTCACGAACATAACAAATGAAACCCAAGCAGAACGCACCATAATGGTATAAAACAAATACAAGTAAAATCATTTCCTTGATACATATAAACACTAATTAAAAACAAGCGCCACATATACGAGTTCCTAAAAACGTATAGGAATTACTCCTAGTGGCATCAATAACCACATCGCATAACATGGAAGCTTTTTTGCGATTACTAAGGAAGGTAAAACTTAATTAACAGAATCGCCTTAATTTATCATGAACAGAGATTCAAGGATTACACTGATTAAACTTACAACATTCCACTTATAGGCACTGGCGCTGGTTTCGGGTCGTTTGTAAGGCTTCTGCTCATCCAACAATCTGCAATATAATAAATGAAATATTATAAATAATACAATATAAATGCAATGAAATTGCTCTTTCACTGACTAGGGAATGTACATATATTTCAATATCAGCAGAACGCTGCATGAACAGAACAAATTTCGATAGCGAGATTCTTTTTTCATATCCCACATATTTGGCCGTGACCGTGCCTAGTTTGCAACGAATTTATTCACAAAAAAAAAAAAAAATCTAGAACAGAAACCAACTTCCTTAAGGATGAACTAAGGGTTAAGTTTTGTAAAAAAAATCAATACATCAAACTTAGCAATAAGTTTTGGTTCTAAAAATAGTAGTGGGAATGTTTGTCACATAGGCCTTCAAAAACACAATATTCGGAGAATAATTTTACCCGCAATGCGCAGCACAATAGCAACAACATGATCATACTATTTTGGCACAGAGTAAACACAGGGGGAAAACGTGACTAACTGCAGGAGGGAAGTGCGAAGAAGCTTCTGACGCTCCGCCAACGCGGCGGGATCCAGAGCACCAGCGCTGCCGGGCGGTCCGCTGAGCATGCAGTTGAGGAGGTAGCGCACCTTGTTGATCTGCCGACAAAGCAATGGGGATCATGCTTGTGTTGAAAATGAACGAGGGACCATGTAGCTCATGAGGTAAGTAGGCTGGTATAGATAATTGCTATGAAGCATGTAGACAGAAGGAATGGTCTGGTGTAGGCAGAAGGAATGGTGAGGCATGTAGCTTGGTGTAGAGATTATGAATGGTGAGGCATGTAGCTAAGTGTAGATAGTAGAATGGTGAGTCATGTAGCTTGGTGTAGACAGTAGGAATGTTGAGGAATGTACCTTGGTGCAGACATTAGGAATGTTGAGGAATATAGCTTGGTGCAGACATTAGGAATGTTGAGGAATGTAGCTTGGTGTAGACATTAGGAATGTTGAGGCATGGAGCTTGGTATTGACAGTAGGAATGTTGAGGAATGTAGCTTGGTGTCGACAGTAGGAATGGTTAGGCATGTAGCTTGATGTAGACTGTAGTCAGTAGAAATGTTGAGGCATGTAGCTTAGTGTAGACAGTAGGACTGTTGAGGAATGTAGCTTGGTGTTGGCAGTGTTAATTAAGGAACGTTTTTCTAAGCACTCTGAATTAGGCTTCAGAAGAAATTTCTTATTCACACAATTAGAAACGGCACACGTTAACGATTCTAACCCACGCATTCTTACAACTATCATTAGAAAAACAAATTCACGGGAGAAACGGGAGATCAGCACCATGAAGTTACACACAAATGATATAAGTTTAAAGCGAGTTCAGTGACGATAAGCGAGTTAAGGTATTGAATTCTCAGTAATCTGTGGAATTTCCGAGATGTCTAGAATTGGTGCCAAAGCGGGCTTAGCCTTATAAACTATCTCATTATAAAATTAACAGCAAATATAAATAAATAGGAAGATAAAGAATCTTAACAAAATAAGATAAAGATACGGCAAGTAATAAAACATAGTAGAACAAATGAGCTACCTTCTCTAGGTCGTGGTTGGTGAAGGGAATATCGAAGGCGAGCTCGATGTCGTCGTCAGGGTAGGCTGGGTAACCGGTGTCGGGGTCAGCACCCAGTCCGATGATGGCACCAGTGTACTCACAGCCGTCTTCACTCACTCTGAAAATAATTACACTCATAATTATACAATATACATGTAATTAATTCGTATAATAACACACGCTTTCCTTAATGTTCTCCACACTAACTCGCAAGAGTTCAATGTATGGAATCAATCAACACAAGTTATCTAAATGAAATCCATTTCTTCAATAAGAATAAAATCTTGGTAGTACGATCGACTCTACATTCACACGAGTTAGTTTAGTTGTGTGACCCCATGTTTACTAGCGCTTCAGCTATTTAGCTATCATGCACCGGAAATCCAGATGAACATCACTAAAGAGGTCGAAGGTTTTAATTGTCGAATGTTCGTCAAATCAAAAATTGTTCATCACCCACAAGGACGTCTGAAGGTCTCAGACGTCCAGCCCGCTGAAGCTGGCTTGAAAGAAGCAGTGCAAGCATCTCAAAGAGACGAAGTGACAAGGAGGGACAGGTGAAAAGCAATAGAAGACAGCAACTCGCGAACGTACACAGAAATGTACGGTTTAAACCGTTCATGATTAATATTACAGCTCATCTGCCATGCATCAGAGCTAACAGACTGGCGAGTAAGTTCATTAAACCTGACATTCAAACTTTAAATTTATTTCTAACGGCCAAAACAGACGAGTCGTTAACGATTTAATTGCACTCTTTACTCGAGTATTCGCGTAAATTGTAAGTTTAACATAAGTAGCTGGAAATTTATCTAGTATCTAGTGTCTAATATTATGACATCTCGTCATAATATCAAGTCCAACCATTTCGTTTCTCTGTATTTCAATAAGAAAGAGATGATCAACTTGATAAGATATTGAACGGTTTTCATCGTGATGAGCGTACCTCATGTCAGCGCCGTGAGCCGTGACACATACTTTCGTCCCAATATCAAGTTCAATCATTTAATTTCTCTGTATTTCTATAAGAAAGAGATGATCAATTTGATAAGATACTGAGCTGTTTTCATCGTGATGAGCGTACCTCATGTCAGCGCCGTGACACATACCTTCGTCACAATATTAAGTCAAACCATCTCATTTCTCTGTATTTAAATAAGAAAGAAAAGATCAATTCGATAAGATAGGAGCTGGTTCCATCGTGATGAGCGTACCTCATGTCAGCGCCGTGACAGAACGTGAGGCAGCAGATGGAGAGCAGGCCAGGCACGGCTGGCATGAGTGTCGTGTTGCGCGCCACGAGATGTTCCTCACTACCGCTCAGCGACACGAACGAGCTCACCAACATCCTGCGCCCACACACATTTCAATCATATATTATACGGGTTCAACAAAAACGAAACAGTGGTTAGAGTTCAGAGTACCAAGATTGGCAGAGAGGCGCGGGTTCGATCCCAGCTCTGTGCGCCAGTTTCTGGTCAGAATCGGCGAGGAGGCCGGGCGGTTAAGCACAGCGGAATTGTAGCAGTGAGTTGCGAGTTCGAGATCTCAAAACACTGAATGTACTGCGATATTAGGAATCGGCGACAGGCCTGCGACCTACTAAACGCTGAAACCGCTATTATAATAATGATTCACTATTCAACGGCATCTAAACGAAAGTCAACGCTCAAGTGAAGGCCCCTTCGAGTCATCTAAACTAGCGTACTCGGGAACATATGGGCCGTACGCCATGAACCTTCAAATAACGAAGGCATTGACTGACATCAAAGCACTTCGTATCTAGAGGACTGGTGACCAGTTACCGTCAATACACAATACTATTCATATCTAGAGGCCTGGTGACCCGAGTTACCGTCAATACACAATACTATTCGTATCTAGAGGACTGGTGACCAGAGTTACCGTCAATACACAATACTATTCGTATCTAGAGGACTGGTGACCAGAGTTACCATCAATACACAATACTATTCGTATCTGGAGGCCTAGTGACCAGAGTTACCGTCAATACACAATACTATTCGTATCTAGAGGCCTGGCGATCAGAGTTCCCGTCAATACACAATACTATTCGTATCTAGAGACCTGGTGACCAGAGTTACCGTCAATACACAATACAATCCGTATCTAGAGGACTGATGACCAGAGTTCCGTCAATACACAATACTATTCGTATCTAGAGGTCTGATGACCAGAGTTACCGTCAATACACAATACTATTCGTATCTAGAGGTCTGGTGATCAGAGTTTCCGTCAATACACAATACTATTCATATCTAGAGGCAGGGTGACCAAAGTTACCGTCAATGCACAATACTATTCGTATCTAGAGGCCTGGTGATCAGAGTTATCGTCAGCATACAAGACGTCAGACGAGAGGTAACATAGAAGGGACGAGAGGTAACGTAGAAGAGACGAGAGGCGGCGGTGACCTGTCATGGGGGTTCTGTGGCTCCATGTCTAGCGCGGTGCTGTTGACGCTCTCAGGCTCGATGCGCACCTTCTTGCCCAGCGTGTTGAACTGCAGCGCGTGGAACTGCAGCTGCAGTGGCGAGTACGGGCCCAACAGGCGACTCTGCACGAATAAATTCTTCCTTGCAACTTACAGGCAATAATTATTTGCGGAAAACTGCATAAACGTGACTACCGATTTCAACATAGCGATAGATAAATTTACTAGTACAGAAAACCGATGGCCGAGCATTTTTTCTCTGGTTATTGATTTTCTTAGTCAAAATCTGAATAAGGGGATCGTCAATTTATCGAGTCGACCAGATTGCAGTTAGGTATGTTCCTATAGAACAATTAGGAGCCGATATTTAACAAGTTATCTTTTGATAATATAATTGAAAGCAGTTAGGTTGCCGGTAATGCGCAGTATTTCTTTGCACATCTTGTTAACGACGCATAATATGCGCATCATGGCCCAGAATAACAGCAGAATTATTATGAGGCACACAATACGTAATTAATATTCAAACATTAGCCTCCCACTAAAATCGATCAAGTTAATGAACTGGGAATATTAAAACGTGCGTCTAATATAGATTATAAGACCAGGCAATCAGATTAAGATCTTCTCTTAAGATGACTTGCTAAAATTACACCAAAAATCCAAAATAGACAGTTTAAATAAGTGCAGAATAAAGGATTATCGGCTACAAATAAGCATTCAAGGATATTCCGCGGAAAATAATTATTTGAAAAACAACGGGCAACTGTTCTCTGGCAAGCTTTTCTCTGACATACTTTTCGACTAACAAATGCAAAATTAAGGATTATCGGCTACTAATAAGCATATAAGGGTTTTCCACAGAGAGTAATCATTTGAAAAAAACAACGGGCAACTGTAAAAATGCGATCTTTTCTCTGAAGAAGTTCATACTTTGCGGGTAGTGGGGCGCGCACTGAAGGCTGAGGAGCCGAGGGATGTGGTGCTGAGGGCTGACGACAGCGACAAGGAGCTGGAGCAGAAGGAGGAGTCTGGCCCACCGAGCACACGGCCAGGAGGCGTGCACGTGCGATCAGACGAGTACATGTATTGCAGTCGCATACGGTGGTCCTCCTAGAGCACGCAAAACCAGTGTTTTTTAAAGAATTGTTTGAGAAATGTAAATATTTAAATACAGTATACAATATTTAGTTTATGGGAATACTTCATCATGTATCAACGGTTTAGCTGTAATTTGTAGCTATGAACGGACGTTAAGAATTTCAATGACTATTTCGAATACAAAAATGTTGATATTACTGTAATCATGAGAAAAATCATCCCACTTAACTTTCTGTGTAATTCCAGTGTACCCATTATATTCATCCCTAAAATTCTCTTCGATATTTCGAGAAGAACATAATGTGGTTCACAACGTTATACCGATAACAATGTGGACCACAACGCTATCCCGATAACTGTGTGATCCACAACGTTATTCCGATAACAATGTGGTCCACAACGTTATTGCGATAACAATGTGGTTCACTTTAGTATTCCGAGAATCACAGTGTGGTGGTCACAATAGAAGTAAAGTTTAATTTGTGTACCTGAGATTCGAGCGGCTCCAGGGCTCGCACAGCAAAGCCTTTGACAAGAAGCAAGTCGTTGAAGTTCTGAAGGCGATCGTTGCCAGGCTGCTTGTCGAACAGCTCGATGCGCGCCATACCGTGCACGCAGCTGTACACCTGTACATACAGTTCAGGTGGATAAAAAATAGTGTGGTACTTCTATACTTCCAGTGGATAAACTGAGTGCAGTACACGCATAGTTACAATGGGTAAAGAGTGCACTGCAGTACAAGTATACAGTTACAGTAGATAAAGAGCTGCCCGCCAATGCATGTAGCATGAGTGTAGTGAACCAACAACATTGTTTGAACCAACATTGAGGTACAAAGCCTATTTAAGAACCATCTTCCATGGCCAAAAAATTCTGGCTGTTTCTGGTCATCAAACAATATGCACTAAACAGACGAGTTTACCCCCCCCAACAAAATTAAAGTTTATTAAGGAACGATACGCACCGCTAAAATTAATGCAATGATAATAAAAACCATACCTTAGCCAAGAACTTCTTGTTGGTGAGGCGGCGTTTGGCGAAGTCGTTGGCCTCTTTGCTCCACGCCGCGCCGCCGCAGCTCGTGCTCACGGGCCGGAGGAAGCACAGGCAGCACTCGACCGCCATCCGTGGCACGCTCAGTAACCTGCCATAATTTGACCACTAACATAATGAAAGTACCCAGTATCACTATTAAAAATATTTCATCTAATAAATTATATCGTAAAACAAGACATTTGTAGGAAATACAAATTTGGTTCGCTAGGTAGGAGAATAGCCTTGCTAGCTTCTGGTCTCATTCAGATGAGGGAAACCCTCCCCTCTTAAGAAGAAAAAAGATGCGATCGGTCACACCGCACAACAACTCACGCTTCTGGCAACTGCTTCAGTGATGACACCGGCACAAGGGCGGTGTTGCCGTAGTCCACAAAGAACACCTGAAGCAATAATAGAAAGAATAAGAAAACAAAGATATATATAAATAAAATTGAAGTTTAATGGGAATCCTATATTGAACATTATTCAGAACGAGTATTAATTTCATTTACATTACTCCACTATGAGGATTGATAAAAACAGGATATCGGGATTCTCAGATGTTACGGATAATCAACTTCGAATTAAACGTCTAGTTTTCTATTTGTTCAGAACAGAGCTGTGCGCAGGCATGTTCATAACAACAATGTTCACTCAAATATAGAAGTGGGTCAAATTAAATAACGCTTGATGGCGCTTTTTAGCGCATTTCCTCATTTATGGAAAAAATGCACTATTGTGCTCGCCATGTCCATCTGTCTGTCCGTCCGTGACTTCACGTTTTCGTCGACGAGAAAATGCGCTCTCTGTCACTCACTGCAGTGAGTACTGAGGTATATTTTTTTCAATATTTATAAGTACCTACCACTGATATATATCGGTACACAAGATCGGCGTAAATCAAGCTACCATTCATATGATTAAAGCTGAACATCCCCTTCAACCACTTTCCAGACATTTTAAAAGAGCAAGTACACATTTATTTGAGACTCTACTTCCGAAGGGAATACTTTCGGGAAGAACCTTACCTTGATCAACTTCTCTTCACGGTTTCTGGCGTGCGCGCTATTGAAGCCTCTCGGTCGTTCTTCAATCTGCGATAACAGGTGATGTAAGAGTTAATGGAAGGACGAAAAACATTATCTTTGACGTGATGTTCTTCCTGACTTCATTACTTCGTGTTGCACATGATATCAGTCGCTCATTTATATTAACCATAACTTGTAATAATTAATATAATCTTTATCATATGCGTTTACAATGATTTATGACAATTAGAATACAATCAAATATTTGAACAAAAATCCCAAGCAAATCTTGCCAGCAAATTCAGTGCAAGTTTATCCATAACTAGGTAGTTTTGCACGAAAGAGCAGCTACGTACAATGTCGTCCACAAGTCACGACATGATACTTACCTGAGCTCGGGCGTACTGCGTGGCACCTTCAGCATTGGTGCGAGGCGCAAGCACAGGCTCGTTTACTGCCAGTCGATCCCTGCCGACACGCGAAATTAACAGTAATTTGCGTACGCTGACCAAATCGTTCAATTTCCTATCCCGAAATAATCTGATTGCTACGTAAAAATCATGAAAGTGCGATGATAGTCAACTCTAAGTAGCACAAGAAAAGAAATTAGCATCGATTTCAGATGACGGCAAACTTATTAAAAAGTAAAAACTGTGAATAGATAAAACAAGATAGCAACACGAAAGCCCAGCTATTACACGCATAATCAGATCAACTATGGACCAAAGCAGGTGAGGTTACCCAGTGAGCTCAGCTCCAGGCACGTCTTGATCGTCGACAGATTGCAGGGCCAAGTTGATGGTGCTGGAGACGAACTGCAAGTGCTCTGCTGCACACTTGTCGCTGCGAGCCCAAACGCGGCCTGCCGTTTCAACCTGTACATAAAATATGTACTCCCGACTGACAACTGAATATAATTCAAAGGACAACTGGATTAAAATCTTATCAATATTTGCGGAAGTTGGCGACAAACAGACGTTTGAAACACAGACATACTTGCATTATGTTCCATTTGGTATTAATAATTAAGGAAAAAATACAAATATATGATTATAGTCTCAATATCACATAACATAATTGGCGAATTAGCCTCACCCAATGAATTGAGCACTAAAGAGACTGAATCGTTACCGGTTAACACGAATAATCCTATAATAAGAGAAGGCATGTGAAAGTATTTTTTGCAGGCCTGACTTACGTAGACAATTGTGATCCTCCAGGAGAGCTGGTCAGACGGCGGTAGCTCGGCAGGTCGAAACCCAGAAGTCCTCGCTGACAGCATTTGACGCCCTCCGTAACTGTGAATTGACATAGAACAGAATTGAATAGAATTGTCGGCACTGAAGAAATAGGCCCATGGCCTGTTGCCGATTCTTGAATTTTTCGTGACTTGATTCGCAAGGGAGCCGGCCTTTGGAACCCGATCTTTCCATACCTGACGATTGATTGAGATAGCTACTGGACTTATTGCCTGGTCCGTAATTTAATAGGCATTTTAATTTTTAAGACTGAACATATGCTCCTGCATAGCATTGTCTTGTCTGTTTTTGAAGGCGTTCATACTCGGAGCGTCAACTATGCTATCAGGGAGGCTGTTCCACATGTCTGTGACTCGAAGCGAGAAGAAATGTTGTCGCATGGATGTGTTACACCGCAGTTTTTTTAGTTTATAGCCGTGGCTCCTGGTGTTGGTTCTTGTTTCAAATTCTATTAATCCTTCTGGGACCTTGTATAAGCCATGAGTATACTTGTATGCTTCAATGAGTTCCCCACGCAGACGTCGATAACTGAGGCTTGAAAGCTTCACAATCTTTAATCTTTCTTCATGGGACTTGCCTTTCAAGCCCGGAATTATCCTTGTTGCACGTCTTTGAACACTCTCTATTAAATTTTTGTCCTTTTCAAGTTTCGGTGACCACACGACGTTTCCTAACTCTAGGTTCGGGCGCACGACAGCAACAAACAACTGCTTCATCGCTTCTGCATCTAGGAACTCGAAAAAGCGTCTGATCAGTCCAAGTCGTTTATTGGCTTTATTAACTTGACCTTCAATATGCTTCGAAAAATTCAACTCATTGTCGATATAAACTCTTAAATCTTTTTCCATTTTCGACTTCGATATCATCATTCTGTCGTTGCAACCGTGTCTTCTCATATTGTAATCTTGCTGTTCATTATTCTTGCCGAGGTGGATTACTTTACATTTGTCAGCGTTAAAACGCAGCTGCCACTTATCAGCCCAGTCAACCAGCCTGTCAAGATAACCTTGTAACTGTACTTTTTGCGACGTATTCTTCACTGTATTATAAATTTTTGTGTCGTCAGCGTACATCGAGCACACGCTAGACAGAGCTTCTGGCAGATCGTTTATAAACGCAACGAATAAAACAGGCCCGATAACGCTACCTTGTGGCACGCCGCTGCGCACTGGAGTCCAGTCTGATACGGAGTACGGACCCATTAATACTGACACGTTGGCGTCTCCCTACTAGAAAATCTCTGATCCATTTGAGTACATTGCTGTCAATTCCCAAAGACTGCCATTTGACACGGAGTTCTATGAAATGCATGGCACAGAGTAAATGACAGAAACAAATCTAGCTAATAACGCAAAAATGCTCGCAATATTTGCTTAGTGAAACTCTGGAGGGAACTTAATTTCAAAATAGCGACTCTGGAGGGAACTTAATTTTAAAATAGCGACTCTGGAGGGAACTTAATTTCAAAATAGCAACTCTGGAGGGAACTTAATTTCAAAATAGAGACTCTGGAGGAACTTAATTTCAAAATAGCAACTCTGGAGGGAACTTAATTTCAAAATAGCAACTCTGGATGGAACTCAATTTCAAAATAGCAACTCTGGAGGGAACTTAATTTCAAAATAGCATAGCTCTTAATAACATAAAATCGTTTATGAGTCACCAAACAAACCAAAAAAATTATATTGTGGATATTTTTTACAACTAAAAACTAAACACTAACGCAGAGTATATAGATATATCCTAGTAGGCTTATAATTAGCGTACGACCCAATGAAAAGCTATCAGAAATAGTTGAACACCAGTAACGTAGCAGGAACAGTGAGTCTAGTAGTCTACAAATTATACACCTAAAATTACCTCTGATTGAAATGGGTTCTCACATGTGCACTGCTGAGGGAAACGTGCTTACTCGAAATGCAAATTCTAGGCGACAGTAAGTACAACGTGCTTGCGTCATACAATGATACAGTAGGTACAATAATTTCCGAGCGGACAGGCATAAAACAAAACCTACCGCAAAACTCTGGAGTAGGAGTAGGAGGACTGACGGGAGGAGTTCATGTCGCTGGAGATGCCGCTGAGGGCGAGACTTAGTGTCGAGTTCGACATGTTACCTAAGAAGTAATAATGCAGGTTACTTCAATGCAGCCAAGAAATTGTTGACTAGGTCATTAGTTGGCATTTTAGCGCATTTTTTCATTTCTGGAAAAAAGGCGCTATTGTGCTCGTCATGTCCGTCCGTCCGTCTGTCCGTGATCACGTTTTCGTCGACGAGAAAATGCACTCTCTGTCACTCACTGCAGTGAGTACTGAGTTACATTTTTTTACTTATGATGAAAACAAATGGCAGGTATAAACAGAATGTGAGGAACTTTGAATGAAAACGCTTCATGGTCATAAAGGTTTACATTCCATACCATAATCTGGAGGTGAACTACTCTATCATGGAGACGCGCAATAGGTAAGCAATATCATAAGTGCAGCACTAATGAAACATCCCGCTGAAATATCAATGTTCAATGGCACTTGTAATACATGAAGCTGAAACGTGAATATTCCGCGGCACTTGTACCTATGTGTTCGGCAGGAGCACACAACCAAGAAAAATTGTATAAGGCAATTCACGAGTCCAGACCACCGAGACGCGTACCGTCGATGGAGCTGGAGGCGTCCATTGCCGCGGTGCACACGGCGGCGCTGCGCTCCTCCTCCAGAACAGCCAAGAGCCTCTCAGTGTCGACGGCGCTGCGAAGACATTAACGAATAATTACCCTCATAAATAACAGATCGACGGCGCTGCGAAGACATTAACGAATTACCCTCATAAATAACATACATCTAGGCACTTGCTTCAGGTGGGTCCCAAAAATGCTATACTACTACATTAAAATTATTACCATTTAATGAAATATTCGTACACTTGGCAGATAGATTCAAGAGAAAATAAAAAGGCCCTCAACACCCTACAGTCTCATAAGGAGAGCTAGCGAATAAGCTGAATTCTGTTCAATATTATATACCCTCGAACAGACTGACCTGAACACGGCAAGATAAAGGGTTTACCTGAATAGATTAATTTGAAGTGCGTCCTTGAAGCGCGGTACTTGTACCATCTTGAGAGCGATGTACATCGCGGTGGGGAACTCCCCAGGAATACTCTGCTGCGCCTCCTCGCTGCCTTCTGCAGACCGTGCGCGCCGGAACATCACGTACGCCCTGCGCACGATATGGGATGGGTCAGCGAACAGTATCAAAACACTTTAGTCTAAAAATGCATAAAATTTCACTGAATAACATGAATGACCTTCAATACGCGAAATTACTTTTGAAATGTGTAATGACGGAAATCAATTCGTCAATAAGTCCCAACTTTTTATATAAAATTAAGTGAAAACAAAACTAGTAATCCACGCTTAACTTGAAGCAAGCAAATGCATTCCTTAGGTTTTAAAATTATATACTGTCACACCATTCGGAGCACATTACGTCTTTACAGTCCTACCAACAATTAATCTAGACTCACTTGGAGTTTTCTATCTCGATAGCGACGTCGGTGGAGCACTCCTTGAAGAGCTCCCTGATCTGAGGTTCGTACAGCACGGCGCTCTGCACGGGCAGGCGCCTCACGATCACCGTGTTGTACGGGTCGTGCCCGTTGAGCTCGATGTTTGTCTCGCGCTCGTAGTCATCCGAACGACAACGACGGAAGTAGTGCGGAAAAAAGGCTCCCGCGATGCATAACTGCAATAAAAGTTTCTGCTGGCTATTGAATTGTAATTTTGAAAGTTTCAAATGATCATATAAAGTGTACGACAGAGTATGAAGATATATTTTAGTTAACGGGCGAAATATTTTTCATCGCTTGTAGGCAATACAATTTCACATACACGGCAGCAAATTTCTCATACACGGCAGCAAATTTGAGCCTACACTGACAACACAATGATGTGGAGTTGAAAAAAAAGAATTTGTGAACGGTAGACGACATACTTGAAGTGCAAAATACTCTAAAAATCATTAATTTGCAGAATAAAGGATGAAGATGATGGTAAACAAGAATGTGGTCACAATGAATATATAATAATGCAGCGGCAGCTAACCTTAAGAACGGTCTGCTGATGGTCCGTGACAGGATTCTGCAAGTTAAGAGGGACCACGCGGAGGTACTTGAGTCTGTCCGTTAGCTCCTCGACCAGCTTTTGCACCTCACGCAGCTGCTGCAGCTGAACGTAGCTCTTCTTGGCCCACTGCACCTCTAATCAACGCAGTGATGCGTAATTATGGTCATCAAACAACTGAGCAAAAGATCGAAAAACCATAGCAACAAATCCTGCACTGAACCGAACACAAATGGTGCTGAGGTTTCATGTACGGATTACATACTGCTATTGAAGTTTACTTTTTAGTTGGCAAGCGCCATACACATCCTTAGGCTTCACATTTACATACACATTTAACGATAATAAAACCATCAATTTGAGTAAAATATACGTATCGCCGTATGCAGAAGCTGGTAACGTATCTTAATAATCACATCGACTCTGAATACTAAAATTAAATAACCTCAACCTCTAATAAAATAAATTTCTAATCCTATGACTTTCATGCTTAAATACCGCAAGTTTAACGAGCGGATTCAATTCATGACAGCTTACCACTGGAAGTTACGCCAGAATCGTTGATGGGCCGCCTGCTTGCACCCGACAGATGAGGACGGAAGCTGCTGTGGTCGCGCTGAGCCTTGCCACCGAACTCACGGAACGCTTCGCGGCCGTGCAAGTTTCGCCACACCTTCAGAAAGAGTTAAAAATTAATATTTTATTGTTCAGGAACTCATTTCCATCATAATCACGCTGTAATCAATTGAAGAGAATATAAAAAAATTACGCTGCACGCGTTACAGAGATGGTTCTTTGGTGAGATACTAAAAAAATGTCGTATATGGCAAGAAGTTATCGACGTGAATACAAAGGGTGTAATCTTTTAAATGTTTACGATCCAATTGGGAACCTTGTTTTTACAATGTATAATGTTTACAAAGTTTTTTGCCAGTCTCACACACTCGCATAATTGCGTTAGCAACGAGCTCGTTGGCTGTTTTCTAAAGTTATAATATTATAATATACCTTAACTTACGTATACCGCTCGTTCTTACGTACCTATATACCTTATATTATAATATACCTAATTACGTTAATTTTTTTTTTCGACCCCTAGAAAACAATAAAAATATTGTGAATAAAAATCATGCTATGGTCTTCAATCAAACTAGCATAAAAGAAAGGCTTCTGCCGAAGTACACCAATATATATATATAAACACGAGTGGTTAATGACTAGAGAAATCATTGATTTGAATTTTCAGGATCGAACAATATTCTTCAGTGGACGTTGGTTGATAAAAATTCAGGTTCAAGGAAGTAATATAATTTAATTGGATTAATTGAATTAATTTAGAGTAATTGGAGTAACTTCATCGACATTGAGCAGCTGTTTTTCCTGCCACCTGAGACAATTTCGCAACCAGACCAGGTCTCAAAGTCTTACCATCGAGCAACTTCATCTCATGTTCCGTGATGAATTCAACAGGCTTCCTGACACCCTTGACAACAACTCCCACTGTGCTGGAGAAACACACCAGCATCTTCATCGTGCAGTGACCCGAAATATTCGACCGACGGTAGCTGAAGCCCTCATCTCTACGGATTGGACTCCAGCTACTATCCCTGAGGCAGCCCAGAGCTTGGCCCAGCACAACGAGCTCAGCCTCACCTATGATGATGGCCTCCCTGAGGCAGCCCAGAGCTTGGCCCAGCACGATGAGCTTGCTGAGGCGTGGGTCCAGGGGCAGCTGGGCGGCCAGCTCCCCCAAGTACGTGAGCTCGCCGTCCAGGGCAGACATCGACGCCTCGGGCGACACACACAGACAGCCCAGCTGATCCAGATAATAATTCGTTATTGCCGGACTTAACGCGTATCAAATTAATCGACCTGTTAAAAGGATCTTCATATTCATCATGTATGCATGCATGCAATAAATAAAAATGCACCTTTACCAAAATCTATTATAAAATAGCATAGGAGCGTTCAAGATAGTTCTCGTGTGGCCTATGGCAGTCTCTAGACATTGCAAAATTGTTATCGGTAGCCGAGCCTCGAACCCGCAACTGTGATAATGATGCAAATATCATCACTCTGCACCTCCCACCACTATCACCACTCTGCCCCTATCACCACTCTGCCCCTATCACCACTCTGCCCCTATCACCACTCTGCCCCTATCACCACTCTGCCCCTATCACCACAGTCACCACTCTGCACGTGTCACCACTCTGCACGTGTCACCACTCTGCACGTGTCACCACTCTGCACGTGTCACCACTCTGCACGTGTCACCTCTCTGCCCCCGTCACCACTCTGCACCCATCACCTTTCTGCCCCCGTCACCACTCTGCACCTCTCACCACTCTGCACCTCTCAACATTGCGCCTATCACCACTCTGCCCCTCTCACCACCCTGCACCTATCACCACTCTGCCCCTCTCACCACCCTGCATCTCTCACCACTCTGCCCCATCACCTCTCTGCCCTCATCACCAACCAGCCTCTATCCCCACCCTGCACCTATCACCATTCTACACACATCACGACTGCACCATACACCACCTGCTTGAGGTCGAGGATGGTGCGCGCGATGTCAGCGATGTTGGGCGGGTCGAGCGCGAGGGCGAGGAGGGCGGCAGGCTCGCCCATGCACAGGCGTTTCGTCTTCAGCACCGCCACGGAGAGCGGACAGCGCAGGAGCTCAGGTGTCGTGTAGTTCGGCAAGTTCTGCGGCATCGTCACATCATCAGCGCCAAAGTGACGACATTTATGACATGTTGTATAGTTAACGTGCAGTAAATGACTTACACATTGTAAAGCAGTGGTTCCCAAAGTGGGCGATATCGCCCCTAGGGGCGATGGAAAGATCTGTGGGGACCTTTAGAAAGATCTGCGTTTAACCTTTCTCTTTAAAAATTGCAGCATACTAAATCTCAAGAAAGAGGCGTTTGTTTTTATGTGTCAGTCTGTCGTCCCGGGGGGGGGGGCGCTAGAGATTCACTGGGGAGCCAAGGGGGGCGCCAGCCTGAAATAGTTTGGGAACCACTGTTGTAAAGGATTCACACTGGTTTAAAGAAATATACGCAAAATTTTGCAGTTCTGGGGCCATACTTTCAAAACTCGCTAAGTGAACGTAAGTACTTAGGCTCTATTTTCTTGTCTATGATTGGTGGATTTTGCTTGAAAGGCCGTCAACTATTTGCGGCTGAACTTACGGTCTCTTAACTTTTTTTTGGAAAGTATAGGTCCTGAGCGATAACAACCTTGTACTTGAAGTGAGTGATCATCCTGTACACACGACCGTTGCCAGTTCGTCCAGTTCTGCCAGCTCGCTGGTCACACGAAGCCTTGCTGGCCCAGTCGAGCTTGAGGCACGTGTAGTTGGTGATAGGGTCGCAGTGCAGCGTCTTGGTCATGCACAGGTCTATCACTGTCCGGGCAATACAAAGGTTCACACCCATACCCATCGGTAGATTTACATTACAAAATCGAATATAAAAAATGCCAAACACCGGCTGGTAAGGCAATATGGTTTCCGAACAGCCGGGCATGAAAAAAAAATTTTAGCTGTGATCAATTACGATAAGTTAGATATTTGTTAGCTGGACATAAACAGTCATGAGAAGCTGACAAGCAAACATTCTACTGCACTTCAACAAATTATCACAACAAAGGCGCAAATTAAAAAAATCCTAGGGAAATTTACCTAATTTGAACATTATAGAAAACAATGTTCGATAAAAGCCTACGCACCATAACGAACATCAGATACAGTAATTGAGCTCTCGGCAATGTTGGTGGCTATGATGACTTTGCGATAGCCGAGGGGGCACTGAGCAAACGCCTCCTCCTGCTCATTCAACGTGATGCTCGAGTGCAGCGGGAACAGCATCCACCTGAGCAAAGTAAAAACAGGAATATCTTTTAAAAAATGTCAAGCCGCAATAATCTCGTCCTAAATTATTCAAAATTGCAGATAAATATCATTCCTGTCCTTCAGTTATAGATTACAATACTTCAGCTAATTCCAGCAGGAAAATTGATCAATGAGACATATAACAGCACCACGCAACTTAAATATCCAATCAAAACAAAAAAATTATGATAACAGAGAATGTCTCCAGAGGCGTTCAACTTACTTGTTGTCGGCCGCGCAGGCTCGCATTTTAGTGATGATCAACTCGATTTCCATCAAGCCAGGCACGAACACCAGCACCGCCCCTCTGAGACAAGGGGGATGGTCTTCAACATAATTCATAAACGACATCGACATATAAGGACTATCTTAGTGACAACACAGACACTGATTAACATATTGCTACGAATTACACCGGGGCAAAGGGCAGCGCAGGCCTGGTGTGATAAGAAAAAACGCATGCGGAAGGCTGGTGTAGGTGGTGTAGAAGGCCTGGTGTGAAAGCTGGTGTGTGCGGTGTAGAAGGCATGGTGTGAAAAGAAAACACATGCGGAAGGCTGGCGTGTGCGGTGTAGAAGACCTGGTGTGACAAGAAAACACATGCAGAAGGCTGGTGTGTGCGGTGTAGAAGACCTGGTGTGAAAAGAAAACACATGCGGAAGGCTGGCGTGTGCGGTGTAGAAGACCTGGTGTGACAAGAAAACACATGCAGAAGGCTGGTGTGTGCGGTGTAGAAGACCTGGTGTGAAAAGAAAACACATGCGGAAGGCTGGTGTGTGCGGTGTAGAAGACCTGGTGTGAAAAGAAAGCACATGCGGAAGGCTGGTGTGTGCGGTGTAGAAGACCTGGTGTGATAAGAAAGCACATGCGGAAGGCTGGTGTGTGCGGTGTAGAAGACCTGGTGTGATAAGAAAGCTCATGCGGAATTCTGGTGTAGGTGGTGTAGAAGACCTGGTGTGATAAGAAAGCTCATGCGGGAGGCTGGTGTGTGCGGTTTATAAAGCATCATGAAAAGAAAGCACATGCGGGAGGCTGGTGTAGACGTTGTAGAAGACTACATGAAAGGATGATGGGGAGGGGTACTATATGAAAGGATGATGGGGAGGGGTTGTTATAGACGTTATGTAAAATAACTGGATATGCACCTGGTGGACAATTCGTCGGAGCTGCCTTGGCTTGGCAGGGTATCGATTCTATCGAAGCGCTGCACGATCTCAACGACCAGAACACTGAGCTCCTCCGACACCCACGGCTCCGACTCTTGCATCAAACTGCCCATCTGCACACACGACAATATAAGCAAAACACCCGTACCGTTAATGACACACAAGTCAAAAAAGTAAAACTTGTACATGGACGCAACACTTCATGCAATCTTTTAGAGAGCTCTATCGCAAGTCTATAGATAATTATGGACACCATCGTATAATTTGTTACGATAATTTGGGTATCAGAACAATAATATTATTATCCGGAATACAGAATGATATTTCACTCAATCAATTTCTAATGGATCTCCGGCCACTGACACACAAGTTTCCACTCAGCGGTTTGTGCACTTAACCTCGCCACTTCTCACTGAAAAAGTACACTACTGGTCACAACTACAATTTGGAGTGTTTGATAACCACATGACCACGAAGCTGTTTAGAGCTTGCTAGAAAGATTAGGTTCATTTTTGTCAATAGAATAGATCGTTTCTACTGAAGGCCGGCAACATAAGTAACGTGGCAACGTTACAGGCATTGACGGTAGGCTACCAGTGATTGTTCTGAAACTGTATCAGATCATTCAATGCCCATGACATTTAAAATAACAGCAGCATCTTTATGAACAGCACTGTATAAAAAATACCTCTTACGTTCTTTATACTGAGAGTAGGAAAAGGTTCTCTTTCATGCTGAATAAATTCTTTAGGATTATAAAATCTTCGTCAGTTAGCTAATTCATAACTTTACGTTTTCATGCCACAAACAGACGCTTCAGTTGTCAGTTATTTACGCAATCCCTATATTGTTTTACTCAAGAATTTCTAGTATCTTGACGTATTTCTGAAGGCCCCCTCATAATCCAGATGACCGTCCATACATCAAAATCTTTGGAAACGGACCTTTTCCCTGAATATAAGAACAGAGCAAAATCGTCGGCTGCATACCTATTCCCTAAAGATAAGAGTAGAATAAAATCCTTGGCCGTGTACCTTTTCCCTGAATATAAGAGCAGAGCAAACCCTTGGCAACATACCTTTTCCCTGATGATAGGAGCAGAGCAAACCCTTGGCAACATACCTTTTCTCTGAAGATAAGAGCATAACAAAACCCTTGGCAACATACCTTTTCCCTGAATATAGGAGCAGAGAAAAACCCTTGGCAGCGCACCTTTTCACTGAAGATAGGAGCAGAGTAAACCCTTGGCAAAGTACCTTTTCGATAAAAGTAGAGAAAAATTTTAGGCAGCGTACCTTTTCCCTGAAAATATGAGCAGAGCAAACCCTTGACAGCGTACCTTCTCCCTGAAGATAGGAGCCAGATGGTCGAGGTAGTATATTTCAGTGTTGAACTGCGACATGTCGTTGATGGAGACGATGGGAGCCGGCAAGAGACGTCCCATGACGGGCGTCGAGAAATACTTGGCGAATTTGTCAGCTTCGATGGTAGCTGACATCAGGATTACCTGCACAACAACCTCATATCTGACGGCAGTGTTTCTTAGCTAATGTCTGTGAGTGCCAACCATTTTAAAGGATCATTATTTTTCACATGTTGATATTGAGCAAAAGACATTTCAAGAATCCTTTCAATGGCCGATATACATATAAAGAGCGGGTATTAAAATTGATCTTTACATCAAAAATTCAATGCAATTGGAGTATTGTTACAATACTGGCTTACAAAAAGATAATAATCACCAAAAAAATCATTCGCGATCACAATGTCATGGATAATCTGTACTGTATACATCCTCTGTACCAAAATATAATTAAAATAATTGAATCTCACTTTAACATTTCTGGAGACGGTATTGAGCAGCTTTTTGACGATGAGGAGAGCAAAGTCCGTGTGCTGGTCACGCTCGTGAACCTCATCAAGGATGATGTGCGTGAACTGGTCCAGGCTCTTCTGGACGATCAGTTTCTGCACGAGCACCTCGGTCGTGACGTAGCTGAGACGCGTGTCCTCCGTCGTGCAGTTGTCCAACCCCACCTGTGGGAGGAGGTGGGTTGTACAACGATTATTCATGAAGACTTTGCAGTAGTAGCGATGTGATTCTTATTCTCGACCCGAGCCTAGAAATGGTTATGCTACGGCCATGCTTAACTTATGTGTTATAGATAATGCATAAGTAATAGTACATAATAACGTGAAAATACATTAGAGCACAGGTACATAGGGCCGGTCCAGCTAAAATCTAATCACCTGGTACCTGACAGCAGCAGAGCGAGTATCACATGGTATCTAAGTATCACCAGAGGTATCCAAGTATCACCTGGTATCTAAGTATCACCTGGTATCTAAGTATCACCTGGTATCTAAGTATCACCTGGTATCTAAGCATCACCTGGTATCTAAGTATCACCTGGTATCTAAGCATTACCTGGTATCCGACGAGAGAGCCAAGCTTCCACTTGCGTTCCTCACAGACGCGCCTGGCGAGCGTGACGGCGGCGATCTTGCGAGGTTGCGTCACGCAGATGTTCACATTATAGCCTTCATCGCGGCCTTCATCCAGGATGTACTGGGCGACCTGGTAGGTAATTCAATAGTAAATTGAATAGCTACTTACAGTTATAATGTCATAGGAAATAACCACATAATATACCTGATAGTTAATTTATAGTAAATTGAATAGCCACTTCTAAAATAATACAGCGGTTTCAGCGTTTATTAGACCGTAGCCCTGTCACCGATTCTTAACATTGCAGAACATCCACAGCATGTTGTGGGCTCGAGCTCGCAACTGACTGCTTCAAATTTTATTTGCTTGACCGCCCGGCCCCCTTGCCGATTTTGACCAGAAACTGGCGCACAGAGCTGGGATTGAACCCGCACCTCTGCGCACCAATCTTGGTACTCTGAACTTTAGCCACTGTGCCCCCTTCATCGTTATAATATCATACATAAGTTAATAGACCTGGTAGTTAATTCAAAATTAAATTCAAATGATGGACCCGAGAAAATAATGTACAACCATAAAGGAAAAATTGAGACCCGTGCACGTTATTTGAGCAATGCTTATTACCTGAGTAGATTTTCCACAGCCAGTGCGTCCTTCTATGACCACAACTCTGTAGCCTCTGATCTTGTTCAGAATCTGAAATAAATATTTTTGCTGCGATGAAAAGTTCATCATGTTATGTCGAATTGAAACAAAATTAAGTTAAAAAGGGGGCGGAAATTGCAGATAATCTCAACATAATCCATTGAACACAAGAAGACAGCAATAACAATTTCAAAGAAACAAGAAATTCCTTCCAGCATTAAGGCAAAAAAAAAAAAAGCCGGAGCATTAATTCTGTTAGCAACAATTTTTGAGCACTATGATGAAGCAACTATTCGTAGCAATTAAAAATTTACCTCATCTTTGTATTTGAAGACAGGAAGTTGTTCAGTCTTGGCATCTCGGTGAGCAAAATTGTATTGCTGGAAAACCTTGAGTTGCTCCTGTGCCATGACCGCCGTGTCGAGAGACAGAGCTCCAGCAACAGATCCCTGCATGGTATCCTCCTCCAGGGCACTCAAACTATAGTCGACAGTGACTGGTGTATTCTTCTTAGGCATTTTATTCGTGGTTGAAGGTGTCTCAGCACTGGGGTCTAATTCATCACATACATCTTCATCACCAGCTAGAGTTTCGGTGTCACTTTCATCATCGAGCAATGAAATTTCGGGTTGAGGAAAAGCACTTGCACCGGCAGCACAGCTGCTGGAGACACTCTGATTGAGGTTCACCCGTCTCAGAGAGTGGGTCAGAGATGACTCATCTTCTGCTAGAGAAGAAACGTCCCCAGTCATGCACAAGCTCTGCTCACCGCCCGATGTGATGTCAGGAGTGTTCGGCAAACTTTCTTCCGACTGTTAACAGGAATTTCATAAAACCAACGATAATTTTAAGGAAAAAAATATATTTGTATTTACTCAATATTGAATTGAAGACTACCACACATAAAACCTAACTTGGTCACTGGCTAGAACTCTACAACTTTCATCATATTTTATAATTACTTATGCAAAGATATCCTAGAATCTATATTGAATATCAATCCAATATAAATTCAATCCTGATAAGATTTGAGCTTATGAAATGAGGCTCCAATAGCATGATTAATGGCACTCACTTCGAGGGTCTCACGAACATGCTGCTGGTGATATCTGTCCACATAGTGCTGGCCAAGCTCCCTGCACTTGTACAGAGGCAAGGGAACGGTTTCTTCAAGTTTATTTCTCTGCTTCGGAATTTTCACCTTGGTCATCTTAGGTGGCTGAAATAAATTTCAATTAGCTTTTCATTAAAAAAACATGATATAAAGCAGGGAAATAAAAAATAATTAACACAGGTTTAGCAAATATTAACTTATAAATATAATGATATAAGCATATGTACATTTTATTATACACATATAATATGCATACATTATATATAAACATATATATATAAATACAAGAAGGCATTATATATAAATACAACAGCAAGAGGACATTCATGCTATCATAAAGGAGCGAGATAATATTTTTGGATGAAAAGCTTCATTACAGTGTTAAATTTTCTTGAAAACAAAACTACACTTCATTTCAGCAATAAAAATACACTTCTAAAAAGGGGTTATTTCCTATAGGTAGCTTTATAGTCATTCAGAACATATATACACCACAATGCTGAACAAATATCCCCATTTGTTCATCAATATACAACAGGATTTTTGTGACGAATCTCCACAGAATTTTCTTTTCTTCTGCCATTTTTAGCAATTTTGGTCACATAATTGAATTGTTAGTTAAATAAAGTTAATTTTTTGGTAATGTTAATGTTCAATTAATTTGTCATAGATAAATTAATAAACTCTCCAGATGAATGAAGAAATTTATCAATGTTAGACATATACACATCACAGTACAGTATATTTCACCTAGTTTTCCTCATGAGTGTCAATATACCATTAACTTGTCTACTATTATATTTTATTAAATTGAATACAAAATGGTTTTGGTGTGTCCATTTCTTCAGATATTATGAGAGAAGCGTGAGAATTGTGGAAAATTTTTAAAGATCATGACACTAGAGTTATTTTACAAATATGGAGTCTCCCACCTACTGCTGCCAAATACAATTTTGAAAACAAAATAAAATCTTGACGAACATGAGTATTGATAAAACCAAGAATTTGAGACTCTTCCCAAATTAAAAGATAAAGACTACCGTACATATTTTAGATGATATTAACTTAGTGTAGGGCTTCAACATGGCACAAGGCTAATACTTGGAAGAACAAATGAATGAAAACTCGCATTGAAAAGAAGCCTGAATGTGGTCCTACACATGCACATGACCTTCACTGCCAGCATGGATTCAACTTTTAACAATCAATTAGCATGCATTAGAACTTAGGTTCATTCTTTTGTGGAAGCAATAAAACCAATATAATTGCTCATAACTTTTAAAACAGGTAACAGACAATGTAGAAAATGCATCCGTATGAAAATAACTCACCTCAAAACTGAGTGATTTGGTAGCAAACCAGTTGAGGTAGTCATTGGCAGTGAACCTGCTCATCTTAAGTACTTTTGAATTTTCAGGATGTATACAAATCTGTTGAAAAATATGTACAGCAATTAGTTTTGATACATTTAAACATTTCTATCCATTCATTGATCAAATCATAACATAATAAGTTGTAAATGGTATTGTGTTATTTATGCAAATCTACATTTTCTTCAAGGAAAATCTACATACTCATTGTAATGTACTTTCTAGTAATTCTGCAAGTCCATGCATAAAAGTTTGTTCCTGACATGTTGCCAAGATCTGTTAAATAGAATAATAATATCTGCCTTCACACTGGCCTGAGAATGCCTTTTCTATAAGGCATTGTGAATAGTATATTAAAGATTGTCAACTTCAAATAGTAAATCATTCAAGGTTTAAATGATAATATTCAATCACACAATGATCATTGGTAGTGATGATTATATGTTAAATAGCATTTGCACAAGTGAATTTGCCTTAGGAAGTACTATTGTATCAACTGTTGGCACCTGTTCAATTTAAATGTCTGACTGGCACTAATAACTATTAATTTAAAATTCGATGATGGGCACTAACAACTAAAAATAAGTAGAAAAGACCTTGGTATTAATTCAGTTAATAATATAACCCATCACTTCAGAAGGAAATACACTCTCCGACCATTGCATTTCTGCTTACTTACAACAAATTTTACTGAAAAAATGTAAAACTTGTGTTCCACTGACAGGCTGCAAATTTAGAAAAATCTTTAGCTATTAAAAACAAAAGAATAATAACTTTACAGCTTTACAACAAAAGAATAATTACTTTACACTTCAACTATTACAAATCAGTGGAGTAAATTCATCTATTAAATACATTGTGTTGAGTACATAATCCAAGTTATATGCACATAAAACAAACTTTAGTACCCTAACTACAGTACTTATTTAATATCAGTTGAAGTTTACTTGTCAATTGTCAGTACTTACAGATTATTTGCTTTGATTTACTGCTAATTTTTATAAGATATTCATAAAAATTAAAATTTCATTAAAACTGAAACCTTATCAACTTAGACAAGCTTGCAGCCATGCAAAAAGCATGAAGCCAAATAATTTGATAGCATTGGCTAAGCCACTATTGCATTTGAACAAGGAATTATTGGAACCTCTCATGCTCTTAAAACAGCTTTGCCTTATCATCATCATCAGGCCCTTATGTTTTTGCTTGGTGGGGCAAAATGCAATTCATTCATTCATAACCTAATTCATGTAATAAATTGATGCATCATCTGTACATATTTTCACACAAAATTCTCTCAAACCAGCGAATGATGCAGTTGCAGGAGACAGCAGTAAATCATGATTCAATTAATACCAGCATGACTGAAAGCAGCAGAACAATTCATCAACTTCAAGTTATATATGGCATGCAAGCCATAGCACACAGTGAAATTTAGTGAAGGAAAATAAATAATTAATACAGAACAGTTGACCATGTAGATATCATATTCATATTTGAGATGAATACATGAAAAGTAACTTCCACTTTGCAACTCCAGATGCTCTGCTGATATTTAGGGAAGGTAGACTTCTTGGAAAAGGACAAAAGGTATATAGGTTACTTCACTTAGTCTTAGTTAGGTGAATATTGGACTCAGTGGTCTACAACCTAGGCTGCATTCAGCATTGTGGCAAATAACTGATTTTTAGGCTATTTTTTCTACTAGTTGCCTGCTTATATTGTTAAAAATCTTGTTCAATATCCTATGTAGTTTTTGAGTAAATATTAGGGGGACTCAAAGCATAGTGCAAGTGGCAAATGTGGCATTTGCCACTATGCTACAATTTTGTACCTTCCTTAAGTTCATTTAGTCCTATAGGTAATAGGTAGACCTCTAAAAATTCAATACCAGCATTATCATACATAAGAAATTAGTTTAAATCTTGAGTATACAAGGAAATTGAAAATGAACTGATTCTAAAATATACGCTTAAAAATTACTTTTTAAAGACAACACTTCCAAAGAATCCAGTATCTCCAATCTTACAGATGTACAACGAATTTCTCATCTAATTTTCAAAAATTAAAAAAATTTACTTTCAATTTTTTTAATATACCTATATAAATTTTTTTAATATATAAATTTTTTTCAGAATTATTTATTCTGTTAATTGATTCATGCATTGCCTCTGATTTCACACAAGTGTGCAAAATTTCAGATCAATTAGACACGTAAAAGTGTGTCAAATATCAGTTATAAGATTTGTAGCTGACAAAATTATTTTTTCAATTTATTTAATATTGAAAAAAAATTTTTTTTACTTTTTAAAATCATTTGTTTTGACATTTGATTCATGCATTGTCTCCAACTTTAAACAAGTATGCAAAATTTCAGATCGATAGGATAAATACATGTGTGTTACATTTCGATTACAAGATTTGTAGCAGACAGACAGACAAACAAGAAGTGAAGTTAAAGAGAAGTGTTGTAAAAATCTGTGGTTTGTCACTGTGCCTGAAAGTAATCAATAGTGTCATTTGCCACTATGTTTGACACATGACAGAAAATACTACTTTTCTTCCTGATGGTAGTTTCTTGGTTCTAAAATATTAAAAAAAAATTTTTTTTTGGTCTAGAGGTCTAAGAAACAAATTTTTTATGGAACAACTAAAAGTGGAACTTAATTGAAGGCACATCTTGCTGCTAGTGGGCATTTTGGTATTGTATCAGCATGGGAAATAGCAGAATCATGAAATTATTCATGATAATTATTGCATTGTGATAGATGAAGTTATGAACATTACAGAATGAAGTCCCACTGCTAGAAACTCATACGCCTTGGCCTTGCTGCTAGCACTAGCCAATTCTAGACATTGTAGACTCCTGAAGGCTGAAGCTTTCTGACATGTCACACAGTCACAGGCTGCCTTAGCCTGGCTATTAACCCAGCTCACTGATCTTATGATCTTATCTAGCTGTTAAGTTAGGAATACCAATCCAAACATGTGTTGTGCTTGTGAGTGACTAGTATCTAGTGCACAATGTTTGAAAAATCTCAACAACTCACTCCCATCTCCACAGGCCTACAAGACACAAGTCAACAACTCAAGTTACTTGTCAAGTTGTCATCATAGTCATAGTGGCAGTGCACTGTGCAGAGTTTTTCAGACTCTTCCTGATCCTCAACTCAAGTACATTTTTGAGTCTTATATCCGCTATATGTAGACCAAGACCAGTAAAGTATCATGGATACGGGCAGGATACCTACTACTTAGTACCAGTTACCACTTACAGCATTATCGTATATAAGAAATTGCTTTAAATCTTGAGTTAGTTGAGTACCTAAATGAGGAAATTTAAAATGAATTGATTCTGAAAAAATCTCTGGTTTGACAATGCATTGTCAAAAATTTGTCATGTTAGGCTATTGTACTATCTCAGTACTTGGTGGTCAGAATAACAATAACATCCTTTTAGTTTTAGCACTTGCCACTTTGGCACATTAGTAAGCCTAATGTTGGCCAATGGCCACCCACCCTCACCAACTGACCAAGTCACCATGACCATGCCATGATGCCAGTAAATAGTAAATTCTTAACATGGAGGGTGAACGTATGATTGTAATTTGTAACCATAGGCATAGTGACAACTCAAACCCCAGATTTCTCATATACCTACAGTTCATTTTTAATTCCTAATCTACTCAAGATTTAAACAAATTTCTCATGTAGGCATATGATAATGCAGATAGTAGTGGTAACTGGTATATCCATCATCATCCGTGATACTTTACTCAGTTTAATCACTTTACTGGTCTAGCTATTTATATTTTATAGTCTTATAGGACATAAAAACGAAGTACTAGGCTATTAGAAGTTAAGGAATAGTCTAAAAAAAGTCTCTGCTTCAACAAGTTGACACTAATGGTCATAAATCACAGCCAGGCGTAACTAGGCTAATTCTGCAGAACTCGCCTCTGTCAGAGTGTCAAATCAATAGCTAGCCGGACGCCAGTGGCCACATTCTAATAAAAACAAAATAGTAGCTACAGGCCGAAACATATTTTTTTAACGATTGAATAGGTACTTGAGGTGTTACGCCATTAGCAATTAGGTGATAAGTGATAACGCATTAACGCCATTAACAATTAGGATTTAGGTAACAGCGCGACCCGAGGATAGTGACATAGACTCAGTATCATAGAGCTACTACTAGGTACCCTAGAGGCGACTCCACATTCATAATCATAGACGTTAGCGTTAGATGTGATTCATCTCTATTTAGTCGCTGAATTGATATCAAAAGACACGGGTAAAATTACCAAATGCCAGCGCTCTTGGTAAATATTAATATCACACAAAACTATTACTTAACATTAGGCACAATTATTATAAAATTAACGATATTGAAATAGCCTGATACCACGCGTCATCACCGACGTGCTGTAAAATTTTCGTATGGTAAATGGTTCTCGAAAGAAATTAATAATCACGGCCTGCGTAGCACTTTGTCAGCAAACCCTTATATGTATCTTTACCAATTTAAGCTACAAACCCACATTTGTTTTATTCATTTAGATAATCTAAGGGTGTGAATATTTATTCATTTTATTAGGTTGACAAAGGTACACACATTTTCGAATTAAACGGTAACTACCACCCCGACAGGAGTTCATGGAGGTTTGGTTGTGGCATTTTGTGGGCCCGAAAATGGAGGGCAATTGCCGACGTCTTGCCTCTGACAATCATCTGAGTTTAAGAGTACTTTTAGCAACTGAAATACGACTCATTCTGTCAATTTGAAACTGATTTATATAAAATCAGTGCCATTTCACTATACCTAGGCTGATCCAGTTCTTGCTAAAAATTTGACTGTGGGCGCACCGAATTGAACGGAGAAGGAAAGGAAAAGACACTCCTGCATTTGGGCCGTAGCGAATCGCTGAAACGTACGAGTTATTGCTCATTCCCGCGTTTCACCTATGTGACGCCATTATCTGTCGAACACGTTCTTGGCCGTAGGAAAAAGTACATGAAACACTGGTGATATTGGTGGCCGACTGAGGGGCACACTACACAAATAAATTATAAAACATCTCGACAATGTTAGGACGAATTTTTTTATCACGTTTAGTTACGAATTTTCAGCGCTTCTTTTCCACGCATAGCTTAGTGAGTTAGTCAAATCGAAACGATCGTAATCTACTTAACAACGAAGATTTTTATTCCTTATAATTTTTGTGAGCGTCGTCAATTTTTTCTGGCGAAATCGCTCCTGCTTGTCGCAGTTGTTGTAACATCATTATACTCGTAATTTAAGGGGAGTAGATAAAGGATTGTGGCTCTCAATTACGTGGTGTGATTATCTATGTAACCCATGAAACGCTTATTTGAAATCTTGGACGTAGTTCTAATCTCTCAACAGCATCGATATGGGGTACATCACAAGTTTACATCATAGAATAGAAGTGTCGGCGTTGAAGAAATAGGCCCATGGCCTGTTGCCGATTCATCACATGATTATTTTCAACCATTCACGAAGGCCATTATAATGTGCGTGAACTTAGGTCTTGGAGAATTATTGCTACATAAATGTGGACGTCAGGAGTTGGTGGCATTAACCATTTGACAGCATACATTGAAAACCACATGTTCTACTCGAATGCACAATCTTGCATATTATGATATTCTTCGTCATTTTCAAACTTTGCTTTAATAGCCAACTTTTTTATGATAAGTTGAAGGGGGGAAACATTCTACTCTGTCGAAAACGGCTTTCCAGCACATCTCGCGAGACCTGTGCCCGTCTGTATCTTAATGCGCTGACTAAACCCATTAGCTTCTCTAACATCCCTCGCTGGTCGCTCTCCTCCTCCATGGTCTACACTGGCTTCATGCAGGGCAGGAAAAACGATCAATCAACTGATGACATTATTTCTCTGTTCCTCAATTGCGTCAGCGCATGCCACAGACGTGACATACTGTACACATATACACCGATGGCTCCAAAGACGATAGTCTAGTTGGATGCGCCGCTGTGAGCGACGCTGCGAGGAGCTCGCTGAAGTTGCATAGCTAATCCTCAATATTTACTGCAGAGCTATGCGGCATTCTATGTGCCATTGCAATTGCAAAGGAGAGCGAGGACACGGAGATTTGTATATTCAGCAACTCTAAGAGTGCTATCCAAACACTATTACATTACAACTCGCCGCACCCGTTGGTGACAGCATACATAGACGGCTTATCCAACTCAGTGCACGCCAGAAGACAGTTACATTCTGCTAGGTCCCCGGCCATGTTTGGATAGATGGCAACGAAGCCGCCGCCGAGCTCTCACGCCGTGCAGCGGCTGAAGAGACGCCACATTGGAATGATGAAGTATCCTACCGGGACCATTACGTCCATCATCCGCAAGGAACTACTGGATGAATAGCAGGGAGAGCGGACGCGCCTCGAAATTAACAAACTCCGAAAAATTAAAGAGAATGTAAGGCCTCGTCCCACCGCGGGCGCCGGGTGGAGGTATGCCTCACCCGCCTTCGCATTGGATAAACCTGAATTACCCTTGGCCACCTCATTGAACGCTCACCTGCACCTTAATATATGGATTGCCTACTGTAGTACCCCAGACCGTATCCCACTTCCTTTGTGAGTGCTTGTCTTTTGGTGATGCCCGACGGCAATTTTTCCCTAGATTACTCCGACACACACCTAAAAAGTATCTTGGCCCAGCCAGAACACGGCTATTATAATGTCGATCGACTCGTAGGATACCTGATGGCGATAAATGTGTTCGAAAATATATAACCCGACATGTGATGTACCCTTAATACATGTGATGAGCCCCAATATATGCGATGTACCTCAAATGTACTCAATACAGGTGATGTACCCCAATCTCAGTCCGTGACGCCCAACGCGACATTCGGCGCGAGATATAGCTCGATCACAGAAGCGCTAGTAACGAAGGCCACTAAAAACAAGTAAATATTCCAGCTCCTAACCTACTCCGACATTCCGCTGCCTATATTTCGACATTCCTTTCAAATCCAATTTATTCGCCCATCTATCAAATTTTCACGAATTACGAAGGTATACATCATTGTACCTTCACATCAGATTCATTTAATATTTTGATCAAACCCCGTGATAACGATAATAAGGTTGATCGTCAATCAGGAGCGGTCGTGGAGAGGTTACGCTGGGATGCATGCAACGTCAAAGTGGAGATCAACTCTGATCCATGGAATGCGACGTCCTAACCACACTTAACGCAGCTCCTAGTATTTACAAAGCAACTCCACTTACCTTCGAGCATCAAAATTTAACGATGAAAATGAGAATTGTCACGGCGATTCGGTGGCATTCTTTTTAGCGTAACCATTACGATCATTCTACGTCAAGCTAGCTGGTTTATTCATCCGACAATCTTGGCCCGAAAAATCGCAACATTAATCCTAAAACTGTCGCACAATTAAACCTAAAATCTTACAGAAGTTTCCATCAGAGGGAATTCTGCCTTTATTAAAATTTCAGGCTACGCTTTTTTGAGCAATTAATCTTCCACGATGCATGTGACAGTTTGGTGCACACCAATCAAAACTGTAGTCGGCTATGCTAGCAGGTGCGCCTTCAGCCGTTTAGGAGCACTATTACGCTATTTACGCCTCGACGCTTTAAATCGAGGTAAGACTGACGACTCTCGGAACGATTAAGAACCTTCGCAAAATCGCTCTAATTTGGGTCGCTTTCTTTGTAAGGCTTGGTTCACACCATACTGTCGGGCACGTGCCAGTCCATAAACTTCAACGAGATTTTACAGAAGCATTTACACCGGCCGTGCAAGGGATCTTCCATGCCCGTGATGTGGATGCTTCTATGGCTTATATGACTACCATATGAGCGACAGTGCACAGTGACTACCATATGCTCTCAAGGCCTGAACCCGGCCCAAGTTATCAATTTCCGTGGAGTTCAGCAATAGAGACGATAATGGTTCGATTTTTCAACTCTCCTGATCATCATTCGCACGAAGGTACCAAAAGGATGGTTAATTCTAGCTCGCAACCCCGCAAATAGTTTACTATCGTACTTAATGGTTAAAACAGCCATAGTCATTCAATTATATATGCCATCAGTTCCAAAATCACACGGGAACGGGGATCAATTGATACGGTTCATCGTTGGAAATGGTTTTAACGGGATTGAACAGATACCTCCTGATTAGTCATCAACATTCAGTTTCTCTTTACAGAATGAACATTTCATGAATTGTCGATTCCTAGCATGGCCCAGCCAACATTAAAATAAATCCAGCATGGCACCTTAAAACAAATGGCTGATCCTATCCGCTTCATTCGCGGCAGGGATGTATATCATTTCATATATAACAGGACGTTCTGCTTTATTACAAGCTAGAAATGGAAAAGTAGTTGTATCTTAACAGGATCAATAAAAACTATGATAATCTCAAAAATATTTTGAAAAATTACAATCGTGCAGCGTTTATAATCAAAATTCGTCCGTAACTAAAACTTGAGTTATCCGTACAGAATCATCTCCACATGTGAAAATAACATTGAAATTTTTTTCCGCTAACAGCTGAACAACTAAATTTGAACTCTGAAATTGGCAAGGAAGCTTTTCGCTCGAACAACTTAATTTAAGATCAAAATAAATACCGAGCTAGAAGATACCTTGGCGGGCTGTGTCTATAATGGGGGGCTATAGTTTACAATCACAGTAGCATTAAGAAGCTTTACTTGTCGTTATTAATATCTAGGTAACGTGGAACAGCTTTAACGCAGGCAAGTTAATTGGTCAAATACCACAATAATTATCTAGATATAAATTCAAATTCTCCATGCGTCAGAAAATATGCCATGTAGGCAATGAAATATGCATTCAAATTGGATACACGATTAGATGGATTAAAAAAAATTCGCGCAGGCCATCGGATGCAATCGTGGAATTGAACTAAATAATTAAAAACGGGTGGCAGTTCATAATTGGAACCCTCCTCATTAATTTTCAAATTATGCACATAAATATGCTGACACGCTTCCTAGCATTGATCGAGTCAGATTAAAAAAAAAAAACTACCATGTTCACGAAACCGCGATGAGAAAAAAAAATCAAGACAGTAGTCTTGTCAACACATTCGAGCTGTAATCTCGACTAGCAGTCACAGATAAAAGAGAACAGAACTTCATGAAGCTCTTATATCCTATGAAACGTTATTTACAGAGATATGATCACACATCATGTGAGGAATGACGGATGAGAGGCAAAATATAAACGAGGCGAAGATGAAACACAGCAGGTACTTGTAGCTAAACGTACTAGCAGGCTCTCCGAGAACATCAGCTCCTCACCCAACCATGACCGGTACTTTGGTAAATAAAAAGGCAGTGTTGGTAGCGAAGCGAAAAAAACTTCGCGTTGACCGTCGTCTTCAGGTGGAGACACCATCTAGAAAGGCAGCTCAGTGCGCGCCTTCATGTTGGACACGGCGTGCATTCTGTCGAATGCAATGAGGTCAGAACAGAACAAAGGTGGAAAATAAGGTTTCGATAACATAGTAGCAATACAAAAATCGCATTTATGACTTTACGATTCAATGGACTGTACTTAGCATCTTGGTCAAACAAGTCCGTTTCAAAGGTAGACTGTATAGAAGCAAAATACATTCATGTACCGAGGTAATCGATTCCGACTGAGAAGAGTCGGAGACAGCTCAAGCATAACGTTTAACGCGCTCATAAACTTACTTGGGATTTTTGTACTTTTCTCTGATGGCATGCTGAGCGCTCTCATGCACTTTGCTCAGAGTCCTGTTAAGATTAACGTAACAGCCCCGTAGATCTTCTAGTGTGTATTGATACTTCTCGGTCATGATCGCAGGCCAAGGCGTGTGTCCCTGCAAAATTCAACGAAAGCTCAGCAAATGGAAACCAAGATTTTAATAAGATAATAATGTATACATCTTCCATTGAGTAGGACTAACACTATAAAGGCTAATAATACAATGATGAATTAGAAACGATTATCCATTCCATCAACACGAAGCCTACTACTCGTTCTAACAAACTGATTTACCGCCGACTTTTAGGGAACGAGTACCAAGAATGTCATTACGGCGAATGTTCTTAATATACTCTTTGTTTACTACGAGATTAGGAGCCGGCACAGGAGACAAAGTCCACGAACCTGAGTAAAGTTGGCTATGGCGAGCGCGGAGGCAGCAATCTCCGAGGGAAGGTAACGAAGGAATGGGTCACAGTCTAGCATCGTCAGCTCTGCTATGAACTGTAAACAAAATACATTGATTGCAGTGTATTCAGTTCCATACGAATAAATCATTTTCTCATTAACTAAATACCTAAGATACAAAAGCTATGAAGTCATAACGTCAGCAAATATTTTCATCTAATCGGTCGGATTACTTCAAGGAACTTTATAAAAGGAGAAAATGAAATAAATGCCTTTCTTCTAAAATACCTTTCCAAAGCGAACTTTTCAAATCAAACATAAGAAATGAAGAAAAAGCTCTTCACGATCCTAGAGAATTGGACCAATTTAGGAGGGTACTTAGAGCTTCATAACTTTTGGAGCGACATCTTCAAGGCAGTCAGGAGCACTTACCAAAGCTAAACACGTAGTTGCCTCCGTACAGCCGAGAGTGCGTGAGAATTTGTTAATGAAGACAAAAGCTGTAGGAACGGCCATGTCGAAGCTCAGCACCTTCAAGATTAGGTGCTCCATCCGTAGAATATCCGAAACCTTATAAGTATTATCAGTGATGTAGGCGAATTGAGAAACGTCGGGAGGATAGATTTCTTCATATTTACTGTAACAAAAAATACACTTATTAACCGGATATCCATTCAAGGACTCGTAAACAGTACAAATCTACAAAATTCAAAATTTTAGAAACAAATAGATGCATATAAAAATTCTTTACCTCTATTTTTTTGGTCAAAAATTTCAAACCACCCACACGCGCGGGAAATTTAGATAAAAACTATGCGACGAAGTTCCACCAACACAACTAGCAAGCAGTTGTTTGTTAGGACAGATTTTAAAAGTACGCACACGAAATGTTACTGAAACTGCGGGTAGACTATTAGCTCAAGTAGATGACAGGGTCACGTACTTGCATCTCCTAGGAGTAAAATGGTACACACAGTCTAAAATTGCCCAGGTTTACGTTCAATGCGCCTCAGTAACATTATAATAGCAGCTAAATTGTGGAGGAATAGAGACACAATGTGCAGGTTTCCTCAGAGATCTTCGACATCAAGTAAAAACTAAGGCAACAGGCGATAGATACTAGTGGAGAAGGTAATGACAGTGTTTGCGATAATTATTTTAGCCCACAGGCCGCCCGAAGTTCAGGGGATAACTCGATCGGAGCATCAGAAACTGTACTAACTTTTGACGTCGACAAAAGGAAATTCACGTTAGCTCAAACCACCATGCTGCATTAATACACAATATTATGCACTTAAAGAATAGGCCCTAAATACGGCGAGCGCTTTGCTTCACGTCAATTAAAACCCAGCTATTTAACAAGATTAAACCTATCGTTCTGACATTACACACGTCAATTTATAGAAATTGTCTATGGGCAAATTCATCCGATATCGTTACCAATTCAAAGTGGTGTTGCATTACGAGTTCACTTGGCCCGCTAGACTCGACAGGAACACGCACTATACACGTAATACGAAGGTTTATGGAAACTAGTAGAGACCCTAACTCGGCTCCGTACAACTGAAATGCTCAACATATAGCCCGTTTATTTCGCCACACCAACTTTAGAAAGACAGTTATTGTATATAGGCTTAAATAACTTATCTTCAGTTTACGCCAAGGAAATAATCGGCTAAGTACAAGTACTTACGATGCAATGAACATAGCGGTTGTGCCAACGAGCTGAAGTTTATGTCGCTTGACTGACATGTGGGAGAGGAAGCGGTCTATGTAAGACACTGCTAGATATAGCGTCTCTGTGGACAGGTTGTATTCCTCAGCGACTTCAACCATCCAGTCTACCAAGATCCACCTCATTGACACGGTTATGTCGGTCTGCTTCTCCATGTAGTTGGTCCGCGGACGGTGAATTTTCTGCAATAAATAACGTTCATTCATCAACGAGTCAACTACTATTTAATGTTCTCTTCGTGGAAGAGCGAATTCGGAGATCTAATAACGATAGAAAATAAACTTTATGTAAACACATTAATCCACTTACAATAGCACATCACAGCAATTTGCACGTAGATTAAAAATGAAAAACTTTCAATCCAGGATTTAGATACGGCATCGAATTGTGGATGTAAGTATCAATATGAAACGGATTGAGAGATTCAATTATTCCCTTGGAAACATAGGAGCACAGAAAACCTGTTGCAAAGGCTGGGATTAACATAATTTAGGATTTGTACGTGATGCAGGTACTTTAGGCACCCCCGAACTATTTCGCGCTCACCGGCTAGATTTTACTCATTTTAGTTCCGTACAAGGCGTGGCACTGACCGGTAAATGTTACTCATTAGTTTTAATCATCGTGCAAGCCGAGGGCTCACTACTACAGGCATCCTGATACTGGTTAAAGATTGTTCATGCGGTTCACTCTGTCTAGAAACTCGTTTTCGAGATTTCACGAGCCCGGTGAAAGAACTTTTTAATTGCAATGCCATCCTTTAACGATAATCCAAGTTTCTCAGCCAATAACCTTTGACCGCTAAATCAGGTTATCGCTTAATTTAACGATAACCTGGAGAAAACGTGATGCGCAACCGAATTAACTTTAATGCAACATTCTTCAACATTTGACCCTAACATTTAAAGCAAGGAAGTCTAATTATCAGCAGATAACTGACCTCTGCTTCCCGGAGATACAAGTATATATCCGCGGCGTACTCTGACATGTCCCACATGCTCTCTTCGCGCATGCTGAGGAGCTCTTCCTGAGGTCGGGAGGGCGTGGCGACGCTCATGTTGGTGGCGCTGTCCTCATCAGCTGCGCTCAGCTCCATCAGCTCCTCTGTCACGCTCACGCTGCTGTCTATCAACGGCCTCGCTCTGCACATCATATAGCACAAATTAAACGCACATCAATTTTTTTTTACATCGACAGAAAAATGCTACAATTTTATTACCAGCTCTGAAAATTTCAAAACGCAGAGAATCTAAATTTTTACAATAAGATTACCAACTGCAAAAACAAATCATGAAAAAGTTGGAATTGAACCTAGACTTTATCTCGCGCCAGGAATTCAAAGGCAGAATTTATCCAGGACTGGAACAAAAATTATCTTTCTGGTATTCGAAGAGAATATCGGTAGCAAAAGGGAAGCTGGGAGTTTAACTCTACTTCTATCCTGAAGAGATAAAACAATGCACCAAGGGCAGACTGGGACGACCCGCTACGCGACTATGTTACGGGTATCGATGCATAGAATTTCTACCTCGATCACGTTCAAATACATGAAGTGCAACTTCAAGTGCAATGATTTGAAATTTACGACACACAAATGGCTTAACTAAAATTGTGAAACAACTAAGTTCGGTCGTTGACTGCTGTAGTCGAGTCTGATTTCAATGGACACTTTATATTGTTCAAAAGAAGTGACAGTATCAACAGGATAAAATAATTTCCTTCAGGTTAAAAAGCACCTGAGCTATAGAGTGGGCGAAATAAAAAACCTACTGGTAGTAAGCAGAGAAAACTCTTCTGTTACGGCCATGAACATGCTTATTTCAACGTCAACTGCCAATTTCTTAATGACGAGCTGTAATTAATTTTTCCAAAGCATCACCCAGCCAAGATTACGCACCTGGGAAGGGCGCTGAGGGAGCTTTGTAGTTGCTCCCCCAGCTTAGCAGCGGCATAGTGTAGAGAGCTTCTGTCGACCGCTTCGGTCGCAGTCTTGGACCTGACATTGTTGGGCGCCACCGACGTCAAGGAGGAGCTGCTGGTATTTGTGGAGGATTTAGAGTTGTCGGCAGAATTATCGCTATACACCGACAAGGATAAACTGGATGCGGTGCTCGTGAGGGACTTGGTGCGAGCGTACGAGTTTTCATCTTGACTGCACTTCAGAGAATCGGCATCTGACGACGTCTGTTGACAAATCAAGCAAATAAATTCAACATGTTCGAGGTTAGCCAATGCCACTTTACAATTTTCATCCGATACGAGTATGTTTGTGACGTCCAAAATGAAAAATAATTTTCACGAAATATCAAAGAGAATCAATCGTGAATCTTCACAGTTTCATGGGTTTCGAGGATATCGATCGGTAGATTAAAACAGCCCTCAGAACTATTGACAGTAAGAGTGTGGGAAGGGTTTGTTAACACTAAATGAAAACCAACGTAATAATTACAATTTAAAAACACTATTAGGTACTATAAATGTATCAATTCCCCGTCGCAGATTCGACCGATCGCGACGTAACACCCACGATATCTAACTACGTAATCACTGCATATATACAGTTTATTCCCGTTCATACTACGAGCCGCTTACGCGGGACGCTACTCAATGAAGCATACATTACGTCTCCACTGTTCCAAAGAGCAACTTTGTTCAGCACGAGCAGCAGATTCTCAGGAATAATCTCAAGATAGCCAGATGTTCCAGAATGTACTGCATACTATTAATGGAGATAATTTCCAGAATTTTTTTATTGCATGGTTAAGAGTAAGCAACATCATTAACCAAGTACAAAATATTAAAGTCAAACCATGAGCGCAGGTAAGTAATTCGAATTTATTCACTTCCTCAAAATTGGCCATTAGCAAGATTTTCTGACCTCACCCATGTCGGTACTCTATATTCTATAACATAGCGAATATTGTCAGGTTACGATGTATCCAGCATTATTCACTAGCGTTACACATCGAGCATCATTTTCAATGCATGGTGACGAACGTCAGGGCAGCCATTACAGAACCTTATGTTATGTGAAAAACCTTATGTTAATTATAAATTCTAACGTACTTCGCTAGCTAAATTAGCAAATTCTCGAACGAACTTCAAATTGATCAAATAGATAATCCAAAATTTGACGGTCGAAAGGATTCAACCAAGAACGGATCGTAAGACTTTGTCAATTGAATCAAATTTGGATGCGGACATCGGCTACCGAGCGTAGTGTACTAGATTTTCAGGCATTCCAAAAATTTCGTGCAAGGCAGTGGTCACGAGTGAATTCAAATACAAGTTACAGCCGACATCACCAATTATAGACGTTCTGAAGAACTATCAGCCTAGACAGCCCCAAAGTGGTGGCAAGTGACAAGAATGTCAATAAGGTCTTGCTTATCTGATATAGTACCAAACCAATAAATCAAAGATTATGTAAAAACTATCTACCTAAGGTCATTTATAATTAATTACCACTTTAAACGATGGTTTTGGACTTTTGGTGCTTCTGAGGTCATACTGCAGTAACTGCACCAGGCCAAAGTGGCAAAGCAAAGATTTTATTAGACTCGAGTTCATGCAAGTCCTACAAGTAGACAAGTGAGGCAGTGAAGTATCATGGAAACTTGCATTATCATACACATGAATTGGTTTAAATCTAATAAATGGGAGAATCAAATATGAACAGTTTCTAAAAAATGTGTGGTTTGTCACCATGACTGCACTGCCAGAAAGGTCACCGTCATAACATTTTGAAAAGCAAATGCTGGTATGAATATCGGGTTGACATGGAAAAAGAAAATATTTGACAAAGCAGGCTCCCTAAAATCAGGAACAAGAACTTGGCTGGCACATTAAAGTCTAGAAGTCATCCATTAGAAAGATCAAACTAGAAGGAGCAAGTAAAAATCCATTACTAGCAGCTGTACGTACTTATAACACAGATTACACCCAATGATTAGAAAAGATGATTCAATGCAGCAGCAGTTCTAATTGAAATTGTCACTTGCTATGATGACCTATTCTAAAAAAATCAATCTTGCACCCTTCAATAGGTAAACAGAAGAGTAGACAAAACTTGGGGCATAGTTTTTGCCTAGCTAATTATGAATAGAATCAGGATAGAGATAAAAATAGTCAAAAATACAAAGATAGACAAGGAGATTGAGATTTGAGAGCATTACTCTTGAAACTTTCATTAGGTGACAAATGCACAACTAGCCTTGAACTAGATTAGTTATAACAATACAATTGCAAACTTGCATTAGAGTTAAGTCAGTAAATAACATTCCTCAAAGGTTTTACAGACAATCTTGCATAAAAAAATTGATTTATAGATGGCATATCAGCAGATTTATATCAACTAGGACAACTACATTACTATGCTGTGCATGGATCTGGTGTATTTTACTATCTTTGGTATACATGGAGCTTTTATCCTGATTAAGCTCAGCTTCCACACTGGCAGACAGATCACAGATGTAATCATAACAGAAGACCAAGAGTTGTTGCCCTATAGAAGGAGATTCAGTTTGGGCCGGATCTTAGTATTCGCCTATTCGGGTCTCGGGAGTTAGCAGCTTTCAAATTTTCAATACAAGTGAAGCTGAAACAAATGCGTATTTATTTAATACTCACCTGCTTTACTGTCCTTGAAGGCTGCCTCCGTAAATTAACAGAATTTTGTGATGTGCTCAGGACAGCAAAAGCCGTTCGTTGATTATTAGTTGCACGTAATCCATCGCGTTTTGCCCGTAGTGCGACGCCTGGAACTCTGTTTTCTTGATCTTCGTATATCCTTATTGATTCAGCCATTCTGACTAGGTTAATGTGATAATACGGACACTCTAATGCATGGACGCTGACAAAGCCTTAACCTAAACCTCAAGGTATGTACAGTACTAGGGCTAACGCATGTGTGACCATGAATTTCGAAAAGAGATCTCTTGCCGCTGCTCCTTTTGAACCAGCCAATCCTGGACTAGAGGCCGGTGACGTAGCTTATGCCAAATTTCAATCCGTTTGCGATGGTAATTTTCTTGAAAAAAATACCGAGATTAAGGCTTGAAGCTTCTTTTTTCTTTCGAAATGTCCATATTTCAAGTCAAATGTAGAAATTTGTTTATTAAAAGTTCTCCAATCTAGGCGAAACCATCCACCAAATGATGAATGGAATTCCTCATCGATGTGCCAAATCTCCGCCGTTTATGCACTGTTCTTATCTTCATGAAAATTTAATTTGGTACGAAGCAAAAAGATATATTTCTGATATAGTTTTCCCAAAAAATAGCTCCAATTATAATTTCAGCATACTTTTCGTTGTTTGTTCCGAAAAAATAAGTGTTGAATTGATTTGTTTCCCTCATATTATACATTCGGTAACTTGACTACCAATGGATAGTCGAAAAAAAAACGTTTCGTACTTATCTGCTAATAATCACGAGTATATTCCCAACTAACTTATCGCTCAATTTTATACGTTGAAAATGTGAGAAAAACTTGCTACAAGAAAACTTGAATATTTAAATTGAAATCTGCCAACGACTTGAATGCATGATTAACAATTTTAATAAGATTCGATCTACTTCGAATGCAGATGATAACTCATTGTCATTACAGTTTTCCTTGCCAAAAACACATAAATAAAGTTCATTATCATGTATCAAATATCCTTCAAGCATTATTGTTGACATTAAAATCGGGAATTATGGTGAGAAATCTTTACCAATGAATATCATTAGCAGTAAATATATATTTAATTTTACAAGAAATGCATAACTAATATGTGTACTAACATAACATCACTAATTTTCAAAAATTTCCAGCGTAACGGCTCTACTCAGTACTCACTATAGTAGAGGCACGATGTTTTTTTGCGGCCACTTAACTGTAGGTACTATTGTCTATTGCTGCAACTTGTTATTATTTATTTAGTTTATAATTATTCTAAGTTTAATTATGTTTTGCTGACCTTTGGCATATCAGGAATTAATTTTGTGCATCATTTATTAAATAGAATTTATCCCATAACTTATTGTGCGTGAATTTTTCAAATGTTTTTGCGAGGTCTACCGTAGGTTTTCTAAACCTCCGTGAAAACAATTTTTTAACATAAACTTACACAAAAATGAGAAAACCGTCAACATTGGGATGAATCGACAATAAAACAATACATGTTTGTATTTATATTTACACTTCACTTGAATATCTAAATACATTTACGCCATGACCTAATATCTGACAATTAGTCGACTCATTATTTCTGGACTTCTACAGAGAAATCTTTTTGAGCAGTACGACATTTTTTAATCCAATTTTGAGGCCAGTTAGAGCCAAAACTTTTCATGAAAGAATATTACCTAACAAATTGCTGGACCGAAACCCACATTAATTTAATAGATCAAGGTGAACCTGGAAATCTTAAAAGTCACCTGCACTTTTAGGCCACTGTTTGTATAACTCGATTTATATAAATTTAGAATACATTATCTGAATCGTTCAATTTGGGCGTACTTAGAGTGCCTGGAGACTAATGGGTGCTTTTATTGTTAGACAAGACTGCAGTTTATGCTTAACGACGAAAAACCGGGAAATTATTGTTCAATTAATATTTATAATGCCTAAAATTGTAAATGCCTTCACTGTAAAAAAACTTGCACACATACAAATGAAATGTACGGGTTTCGATTTTACGACACCAATCGCGAGCCGTATACATTCTTGTTCTTAAAAAAGATGTCTATGCTCTTTGCATTTATTATATAAGATAGATCAGATATTGGACGGAACTCGTACAGACATGACGATTTTTCATTACAATTTTTTCATTTATTCATAGTAAGAAAGATGTGGTGTTATACTCATATGCGGATAAATTACGTCGCTACTTTTTTCATCATAAACTTATATTTGATCGTTCTAATATATACGAGCGTTCAGACTGTAGGCTAATTCTTGGAGAGAAATAACATACCATGAACAAACAGTGCGGTACAATGAAATTCTGCTATTGATGAAAATAAATCGGACAGACGACTACCGTCGAATTCATGGCAAAAATTTATAACCGTTTAAAGTTCATTGACCAATTCGACCAATGACACTTTCCCGCCAAAAAAGACAGCGCACGAGCAAAGACGTCACGGATTTGATTAAATGCGTGGCAAATGTTTGCCGCCGCGTGCGATCAAGAGTTGACGTAAAAAATAGTAATTTTCATGATATGGAAATGAAATGAAAAATTATCTTCTATGAATTTTCGTAATTTAATTTCTTTTATTTATTACGTTATTCTTCTTATTATTCTTCTTATTACGTTATTCTTCTGTCTTATACCCGTGAGCGATTGAAATTACCTGCAATTTAATCCAGAATAATTTTCCGCCACGCACAATTGACGGAATACTGAAGATAAAAAGTATAAATTTATGAATTAAAAAATGTCCATATAATTTGTTTATCTTAAAAGGAGTCAATATTTATGATTCTATCTACTTACTACGAACAGCAAAGGACAACCAAAATGAGTAAGATCGACTATACTTGTAAAATGTTATCTGATGGTACGTGTTTTCCTAAATTCCTTAAAACCTAGTATAATATTATATTTTATTTGTTTTTTTTGTAATATTATTTAACGGGTTTATTTGTTTATACTGAATTTAAATACATATTTTGAGCACTTTCGGAAAATGAATCTACGTATGATGGATGACTTAGGCCGGAAAGAAATTGTGTGCTTGGCAACTACAGGAGGTCGGCACTCGTAATCTATACCTGCTTTCTTGTTTTTGCAACGGTGACGTATGAGAAGACTCTCGTACGTCACCGAGAGAAGACTCTCTACGAGAATACTCTGTTGTTCGACGCTCGACCAGGAATGAATAACTAAACTTAAAGACTATACTAGTAATTCTTAGATGCAGAATAATTTTTGAGGGCAACCGAAACTTTATCATCATTATCAAATCCCAGACTTTCTCTTAGTAAACTCTTGAGTTCTGTTGTGATGCTGCTACGGCTGCTGGTGAACATCGCTTGCCTAGAACACTGGTGCACCGTGTTGCTAGTTGAAGTCATTTTCAGTTAACGATTTTTCCTCTTTTTATCAACAATTTATATTTTCACAACCATTATGCGTAAATTTATTCTATATGTCAAACTTTTCACAAATGTTGCATTGCAATATATATAGCGCAAGTATATGCATAATCTATCTTACATCTGTTGATGTGCAGCGTGATCGAACGAGCATACAACTTACAAGTTCAACAGTGAAATAAAATACTTTTCCTTGTCTAATAATAGTTCATTGCTTCTTTTAAATTAGTTAAAGACTAGAAATACATCAATTTTATTCATTATTTGTTTATTTATCCATTCTGCAGCCTGCAAATTGAATTTCCGACAGATTGTCATATTTCCAATAATACATATATGTAAAATATAACATGCGGCGAATAAGAAATTATGTAGCGACGATTCAGACTGTGAGAAAATCAAATTATTAAGAACATTAAACTAACTGCTTTCAATTATTAACTAGGCATTTGTTTAAAAAATGTCTTGAACCAAAATCGATTTTACTCCGTGCCCTCTCAACGCAAAATTAATATGTAACCGAACAGCTCATAGTCTTGCCCTCTCATGAACATTGCTGCAGCTTGAAAATCATTGACGAAATTATATATTAACGAGATCCGGGAACAGGATTCCAGATAACGGGATCATGATAACAAGATTCTTAAATCTCAGGGATTATTTTTTTTTCAAACAACAGGTGCTTATAGGTAGTATTATAGTTAGACCATCCAGCATAATGTATAGTCAGATCGAACACGTAATGCCTAGCTTTCAAAACTCGCTACGTGAACGTAAGTACCTATAGCTCTATTTTCTTGCCTCTGATTGATGGATTTGGCTTGAAAGGCCGTCAATGATTGGCTGATGAACTTACGAACTCTTAACTTTTTTTGAAAGTATAGGCCCAGGCAACAAGTCCAGCAGCTATCTCAATCAATCGTCAGTTATGGAAAGATCGGGTTCCAAAGGCCGGATCCTTTATGGAGTCAAGTCACGAAAAGTACAAGGTTCGGCAACAGGCCATGGGCTTATTTCTTCAGTGCCGACAATTCTATTCTAATATTAGTATTGTTATTTTGTATCAATTTTCATTAGTTGTGCGTAAGCTGGTTGTGATGTAGCTTTAATTAGTAACAATTAATTTTGATTGGCAACGTTTTACATGTGATACAATTGACTGACCATAAAAAAGAACTGAATAAGCGCCAGATGCATTTTATTGACATTATGCATCTTGCTTAGACTCGAACTTGCCCCCCAGATTGTGCGGAATCTTCAACTAATGTTTTGTTAATATTGTTATTTGATAGAAACTGAATGAATAATAAAAGAAACTTCCAACACCGCGACGAGTCAACTGCCTTATATGAGTGCGAGGTTTGCTGCGAAGAGTACGACTCGGGCAACCACAGGCCGCTTTGCCTGACATACGGCCCCACGTTTTGCCTGGCCTGAATTTCAAATTTACCAAAAGTTTTTAGATCAGAAACTGCCCTAAATGTATAAATGTAAGAAAAAACACTTCAATACAATAAATATATGTTAGTTATTTATGCATTTAGCATGCATCAAGTAGTCTGGCTGAGATGACGTGCCCCCTACACCACATGGCGCTGGATTACATGGAGACGAAGCTGCCAATATAAGAAGCAGGGTACGGACTAAGATTTGCGAAAAACTGGAGGCAATTAACGATATATTGAGTTAGATTGCTTGCCTGCAAACTGGAAGGATTGCAGGATGGAAGGATTTGCTGCATGCCCAGATTTGACTACAGAACAAGACCTCAAGGCCTTGGATGATTCAGTCACCAATGTGAATGAGAGCAAGAGACCCAAGTCCGAGGAAATTCTCCATCGTCTTAAATTGAAACCTCCGGGATTTACCAAGCCACTTGAATTGAAAGCGAAATTCGATGCAGCAGGCAACAAATACATAGTGTATAAGTAAGTATAACATAGTTTTATATACAAATAGTGTAAGTATAACATGGTGTTATATACAAATAGTATATAAATTGTCGAGGTAACTTCCGCGGTCCTCGTCATATAAATGTTCGTAGTGTGTGCACGGGTTTTACGGGATATAAAAAAGGCGAAAGGTTTTATTGGTGAAGCGCATTTGCTGACTGATTGCAATTAGGAATTTCAGTTGTGTTATTTATCGTTTCAACACCCAAGAATGCGGTAAATAAAGTGATTATCGTGAATTTTTAGTTAACAATATTTTTGAGGTTATAGATGTAATCGCCCCGTGCTAATCTCAAGAATTGAAATATAGGCTTTCAAAATACCAGTTACGGCTCTGACAACAAAATTCATGCTCTTTAAATTTTTTATAATTAGGAAGGTGTAATATCTCTTAATTAGATGCCAATTACTTAGTGATATTAGAATATGTTAAAATCTTACAATTTTTTCCAATTACGTGAATAAGAGTTTACACAATACCGATTAATGTCGGCGTAATGAAATTTTTTTTCTATCAATTCTTCAACTGTGTCCTGCTCCTATAGGTAATATTCCCAGCTTCGAAAAATTTTCATAATTAAATATACTTTATTATGTGTCGTATTAGCCTGTAATGGCCCACGACATTTTTTTGCAAGGTTCTATGCCCGTCCGCTCAAGGGCCCCAGAAATTTGGCACTGAAATGGTAAGGAAATTACTTCTTTCTTATTAATGTAAATCAAGGCCACAATAATTTAATATAAGTCCTTACTTTTTTACCATTACCTTTTCGCCCTCTAATTTTGAGAATATTGATGTGGCATGAGCAGTTACTTAAAGGAAGGCTCACATCATTTCCATCCACAGCCCTTTTATAGCAGACGGCAGACTATAACGTTTCTCTGTAAGGGCGAGCTCATGTAAAAAATTCTTCCAGAATTAACTTAGGCCAAATTTCCCTCCTGCCTCTCAATCCTGATTTCCATCCCAGGAAGTGATTTCCACCTCTCAATCCTGATTACCTTATCAGGAAATGATGGCCATGCAGGGGAAATCGACGCAAGTTCAAGCTTCCCAGGATCCACTGAAGCCTGGGTTATTATCGCCCAACAACGCGGGCTTCACCGTTGAACGTCAAACTCTTACGTCATCATTAAAATTCCCGTCGCAAAGGTCATCATTCTTCAAAGGTCATGATATTATTTTATAAAATATTTTTTGAAGATCTTGCTTATGAAGGAAAATCCTGCTTACGATCCTCCATTGACCTGCTTGTGATGTAAGTTCAGGAGTTTACCTACATTAAATAAATAAATTACAAATCCGAGAAGTGATGAATGTTAAGTAAATCCTGTCACTGTCACTTTAATCCTATTTTCATCTCATTCAAATAAACAAAAAGGCAGTTATTCCATTATCCTATAGATATTTACTTTAATAAACGCAGGGACAAACAAGTTGGAATTTATATCCTAACTTCCGGCAAGCGGATCATTAAAAAATCAATTAACTTTGTGTATAGAATTATTCAAGCACAGTGGGAATTGAAGGAACGCCCATATGAACGTGCTGTTATTTGTATTAAACTATAACACGCTTTAAATGCATCACCGAAATGGAGTGAAGAATTAGGATGAGCTGATGTAAGACTATGAGAAGAAATAACATTCGCTGATATAAAAGAAAGATTGGGATAAACTTATATCAGAGTAATGAGTCGACCAGAAGGAAATGCTAATTCTTATACAAATTGAGACTGATGAAGAGGGGATAGTTGAAAGGTAGAACGAAATTAATGCAGATCTTTCAGAAACGCGTCATAATTTGAGATTAGAAACAATGTGAATGTTCATCAACTTCTCAATGGAATTTATTAAAAGTGTCGGCGCTGTTGAAATAGACTTGATGAAACAGCCCAAGGTCTGTTGTCGATTTTGGTTCTTTTAGTGACTTGATTCACAGGATATAAAAAAATTAGATCAGTACTCTGCAGTGAGTGACAGAGAGCGCATTTTCTAGTGCGTGAAGTCACGGACGGACGGACGGACATGACGAGCACAATAGCGCCCTTTTTCCATAAATGAGAAAATGAGCTAAAAAGGCCTTCAATTTGACAATCCGTGAGGTGCTGGGCATTACAAGATTGAACATATGATCCCACATAGCTATGTCTATTCGCTCTTGAATGCATTCATTAGTAATATACCTTAGCCTTTGGTAATTAGGATGATTTACACAAATATAACACAAGTATTCTCTACATAATTTATAAAGTCCTGTTGAATAAATAATTCGCAGTAAAACCAATCATAATATTTCATAGCGATATGAAATCTTTGCGTAATTTGCAACAAAACAGTACCTCATATGATAGTAAACAGACGTGAGTGACAGATTCGGTTTGATCGTGATCACAGAAGGGAACTTTTTGAGTTTTTGTAGCAACATCAATTAACATGAGTCTATGTATGATCAATAACTTTAATGTGCTACCTGGCACCTGTGAGGCTGCGCCTGCCCATGAGTTCATGGAGTGGAGGCATTGATGGTTATGACTTATGATTGTCCAAGTCCACTTCTGGGTGGCTTGGTTATTGTTTATCTTTGATTAAGACCTGAAGGTTTGGGATCTTCTATTGTTGGCTATAACAGGAGTAAAAGTCTAGTTAATATAGAACAGTTTACTCGCTATATGTAAACATACAGTAGGCACTATGCGGATACATCTATGAGAGGGAATTGGCCTGCTCAAAACAGAGCCCTCCTTCAAAATTTATCCAGTGCATTTTGAAGGCTTGCCACGGCCCACAGGCTGGTCGTATCTTGCCTACAAAAGTCTGTGGTTGTGTCCTGCACCATCCAGGCTCCAGCTATTAATTTTTTTAAAATTGACAATAGGTTTGCTTTCACATTATGTACTTCACACTTTTATATTTATAAAAATAGTTTTCATTTCTTCAGTTTTAATTTAGTTGTTCTATTGATTATTCTTACATTAGGATTTAACTATTGATATAGCTGGTTTCCAAAATGTTTTCAATTAAAGTTTTATGACTTCACTTGACATTTTGTTTGCTTTTTAATACTTTGTCCATTTGATTTTAAATTCATGCTTCTACAGTTCTACTTTATTCAAACTAGAAAGATATTTGGTAGAATTTTGACAGATTTTGGCTGAAGAAGAAACAAATTGAACAAAAACTGCCTGATAAATGATTCTCATTGAAATTTTTGTTTTCAACAGATATATGCTGACAAACTTCCAAAATGATTGAATTAAGATGAAGTTTGATCAGCATAAATATCCAGTGGGGACTGCAGGGACAAATTATAATTTTATTGAAGATGCAGAAGCAAGAAAACAATCTATCAGTCATCTGGTTGTGTCCACATGCTCTCTCATGTGCACCATGTTAAGAACTTCAAAAATTCTTTGGTTTATTCTATGCTTATTGTTAATTATTCCATGGTTTCTTCACTACTCTATATCCAAAGTAAGTACAGAAAAAAGTTTGACATATGCAGAATTTTTTTTCTAGACCTAAGAGACCATATTTACCATCTGTTCAAAGTTTATAATTGGCTGAAAAGTGAAAACACATAAACTTCAGGAAATAATGTTCTTATAGGTTTATGAAAACTAACCAATTAGTATGCAAGTGATAATTTCATGTCTATGGAGCAGCATAGCAAGTTCTGAAGTTGACATGCTACATATTTATGTCTACAGAGCAGCATAGCTAGTTATTAAGTTGACAGGTCACATATTTATGTCTACAGAGCAGCATAGCTAGTTATTAAGTTGACATGCCACACCTATGTCTACAGCGCAGCACAGCAAGTTATTAAGTTGACATGCCACACCTATGTCTACAGAGCAGCATAGCAAGTTGTGAAGATGACATGTCACATTTGTATGTCAACAATGCAGCATAGCAAGTTATTAAGTTGACATGCCACACCTATGTCTACAAAGCAGCATAGCAAGTTATTAAGTTGACATGCCACATATTTATGTCTACAGAGCAGCATAGCAAGTTATTAAGTTGACGTGTCATATTTATGTCTACAGCGCAGCATAGCAAGTTATTAAGTTGACATGCCACACCTATGTCTACAAAGCAGCATAGCAAGTTATTAAGTTGACATGCCACATATTTATGTCTACAGAGCAGCATAGCAAGTTATTAAGTTGACGTGTCATATTTATGTCTACAGCGCAGCACAGCAAGTTATTAAGTTGACATGCCACATATTTATGTCTACAGTGCAGCATAGCTAGTTATTGAGTTGACGTGTCACATATTTGTGCCTACAGAGCAGCATAGCTAGTTATTAAATTGACATGCCACATTTATGTCTACAGAGCAGCATAGCTAGTTATTAAGTTGACATGCCACATATTTATGTCTACAGAGCAGCATAGCTAGTTATTAAGTTGACATGCCACATATTTATGTCTACAGAGCAGCATAGCTAGTTATTAAGTTGACATGCCACATATTTATGTCTACAGAGCAGCATAGCTAGTTATTAAGTTGACATGCCACATATTTATGTCTACAGAGCAGCATAGCTAGTTATTAAGTTGACCTGCCACATATTTATGTCTACAGTGCAGCATAGCTAGTTATTGAGTTGATGTGTCACATATTTGTGCCTACAGAGCAGCATAGCTAGTTATTAAGTTGACATGTCATATTTATGTCTGCAGAGCAGCATATTGAGTAATGAAGTTAATGTGCCACATATTTATGTCTACAGAGCAGCGTGGTTAGCAATGAAGTTGACACCTCATCCAGTGGTGAAGATCACCTAACCATCTCACTTGCTCAGCTCAGTGGCATGCACTGTACTTCCCTCAAAGACAGAGTGGAGGAGTTGCTCAGAATTAAAGGTTAGTTTCATCTGATCTTATACATTCATTGTAATTTGTTTTTAATTATTTTAAAATACTGCTCTGGGATATTTTCTAAGTTTCAGAAAGGCCTGAAAATTGAGCTGACTCAAAGTAATATAATTAATTTGAATATTTGGCTATTAAATACTGTTATACTCACTCAGGCCTTTCTCTAGTAAACCTGAAAAATCTCAATGTTATGCTTAATTCTAAAGATCATAGTTACTTATAAATTCTGGGAATCAAACTTTCAAAAAAATTTTTTAATGTTATTTCCATAGTCAAAATTTTTAGCATTGATAATTTAAAATGAACAATAATAAATTTTAACTTGTTTGATGCAGATTCTCTCACACAATTTAATGTTGACAGCGAGCGTGCTGGTGGAGCTGCGGGAACTGGAGCAGCAGCGAGGTCAGGTGCAGGATGCCGTGTCACGAGCCAACTCTCGCTTGGCTGCGCTGAGACAAGAGGAAGTCCGCATGAACACTGAGCTAGACCGGCTCAAGAGCAGTGTTGACCAGGTAATACTGAGCATTACTGGCAGTGTAGACCAGGTAATACTGAGCATGACTGGCAGTAGGGCAGTGTTGACCAGGTAATACTGAGCATGACTGGCAGTAGGGCAGTGTTGACCAGGTAATACTGAGCATGACTGGCAGTAGGGCAGTGTTGACCAGGTAATACTGAGCATGACTGGCAGTAGGGCAGTGTTGACCAGGTAATACTGAGCATGACTGGCAGTGATGATTAGATAATACTGAGTATGAATGGCCGTGTTGGACCAAGTAGGTGACTGAATTAACAAAGCTACTAATTACAAAGTCACTTCATTTATATATATTTAGAACTTGAACTTTAAGTGATTAATTGGGTGAACAATAATGCTTGGTATCATATAATTAAAAATGCTTCAGATATGATCAATAATATATACAATTATTAAATCATTATCGTTATTTCCTGAATATTTTTCATAAATAGCTGGAAAAATATGAGTAACCAAGGTCAGTAGGTAGCAAAATTCAATATTTATAATATTTGCCATTGTTTTTCAGGCCTTGATTGCCCAGAAGGAATTATTTGAGAAGAACATGCCAGACATCGCAGCTCCTCGCCGCATAACTGCCACGCATGAGGACAATATCGTCCTGCCGCCTCTCAGTCCGTCCCAAGTGTGTTATTTTAATTAATGTTTTAATATATGTATCGACATATACATTAGTTGATGTTGAAAGACCTGAAATATTACTGTGAATTGTACGTTCTTATTTGCACAGTGTTTGAGTAACGTCTGATATTTGTTTTCTCTAAATTAATCCATATAAATCATTCTAATCAAAATAAATCAGCCTAATCCAAATAAATAACTTATAAATTCTTAAATTTTTTCTTCATGTAATAAAGTTTGGATTAGTGCTTGTTATCTGACTTCTGATATCATCATAGTAGTTTCATTAATTTTAACCTATCATACAATGCTACAATATTTTCTCTATAATTTCAGGTTTCTGAGTGCCGCATGTACAATTGCTTCGACCACTCACGCTGTTCTCTGCTGTCCGGGTTCCCAGTGTATGTCTATGACTCAGAAAAATACCAAATCTCGCCAATGCCTCTAGAAACTTTCGTGAAGACTACCCTGCGCCAGGCCCTTAGCTACAATCCCCACATCACCCAGAAACCTGAGGAGGCTTGTGTCTTCGTGGCCATTGTGGGTGAGATGGCCACGAATGGGGCGAGCGTTGACAAGCAGTTACTGGAGAACAACCTGCATAGCTTGCCCTACTGGAATGGTGACGGCAGGAACCATGTCTTGCTTAACTTGCCACGGACACTTTATGCTAATGAGTGAGTTATTTGTCTAACTTGCCACGGACACTTTATGCTAATGAGTGGGTCATTTGTCTAACTTGCCACGGACACTTTATGCTAATGAGTGAGTTATTTGTGTAACTTGCCACGGACAATTTATGCTAACGAGTCAGGTATTTGCCATACTTGCCTATTTGTGTAACTTGCCACGGACAATTTATGCTAACGAGTCAGGTATTTGCCATACTTGCCACGGACACTTTATGCTAATGAGTGAGTTATTTGTCTTACTTGCCATGGCCACTTATGCTAACGAGTGAGTTATTTTGAGTTATTTGTCTAACTTGCCACGGACACTTTATGCTAACGAGTGAGTTATTTGTCTAACTTGCCATGGACACTTTATGCTAACGAGTGAGTTATTTGCCTGACATTTTCCTTTTACATTTTAATCCTAAATAGGTCACTTTGACAGCGAGGAGTTAGAGAGCTTAGCGTGGGTTCCATCACAGAATGACACTAGTGACTTTGATTGTATATTAGTCTATTTATATTCACCATCAAATGAAGCTATGATGCTGCACTTGGCAGTGTCTCTGATCATCCATAAAAAATCACCTACTGGATTGATCTAATGTTCGTATCTATGAAATTGTAATTTCAATTATTTGGCTGTTCCACGCAAGGGTGCGACCGATTAAATGTTGACTGGTTTTGTGAATTGCGTCTGTTTGATTTTAGTCTCCTTGCAAGCAGTTTTCATTTTAACTTCTTGTTTGAATCAAACCTAGAAAAGCCAAGCAATGCCGCAAGCGTGTTGTGAGACCTCTTACTAATGCTTTTTTTTCTTTCTGGTCGATTGAAAACACTGATATTAAAATATTTTGAAAAGTATGAAAACTCGAGAAGTCTTGTTTCAATAATGACAGAATAAGGCAGGTATATATAATATATATAATATACAGTAATGTATATATAATATGTAATGAAAAGTATAAATCTATCCACCGCTCAGTACATATATCGGTATTTCATATTTTTATAAGGGAATTATTGTTACTAAATACGTGTTTTCTGCAGTGAGCTGCGTGACGTGAACACGGGCCGTGCAATAATCGTACAGTCGCACGTACGTCGCGCCGACCACAGGCCAGGCTTTGACGTGATCTCCTCCCCTCTTCTGGGCCTCCCTGGCGGCGACCTGTGGAGGAACCTCCCATCCCTCGTCCCTGCCAAGCGACATTACCTTCTCACCTTCCAGGTGCCATTACCTTCCGGTGCCATCACCTCCCATACCTTCTCACCTTCCAGGTGCCATCACCTCCCATTACCTTCCAGGAGCCATCACCTCCCATTACCTTCTCACCATCACCTCCCATTACCTCCTCATCTTCCAGGTGCCATCACCTCTCATTACCTTCCAGGTGCCATCACATCCCATTACCTCCTTACCTTCCAGGTGCCATTACCTTCCATTACCTCCTCACCTTCCAGGTGCCATCACCTCCCATTACCTCCTCACCTTCCAGGTGCTCATTACCTTCCAGGTGCCATCACATCCCATTACCTCCTTACCTTCCAGGTGCCATTACCTTCCATTACCTCCTCACCTTCCAGGTGCCATCACCTCCCATTACCTTCTCACCTTCCAGGTGCCATTACCTTCCAGGTGCCATGACCTCCCATTACCTTCTCACCTTCCAGGTGCCATTACCTTCCAGGTGCCATCACCTCCCATTACCTCCTCATTTAATCACCCACTCAATAGTTGATGAAAGCTTGTGTTGTAGTTCGGTTATAATCGTTAGCTTACCGGTTGCCAAACTATTATTGGCCACCTTATCCGAGTGAGTATTGATAAATGTTTGTTCAAATACCAATAATACCCAAAGCTCTCTGCATCACTATAAAAAGTAATAGATTATTGCTCAATATTAGTCATGAAATCGGTTTATTCATCGCACAAGCGATCCTCTAATCACTTTAAATTAATTTTAATTAATTAACAGGCTTAGCATTGATTAGCAGTATTTTCATAATTAATTAGCAGCATTTTCATGGCTCATGTTGATTTATTTCTTTTAATACAGCAAATTTTACTAATTCACTTGTTTGTTGCCAGGGAGAACTTCCCGCCCTCCGGCCGTACCTGAGCGCCGCTGGTGCCGCCGCTGCGTCCCACAGACTGGACAAGCGTAGCGCCCCTGATGCATTAAGTGTCAACTTTGACATAAACAACGTCAACAACGACGCCAATAACATCAACAATAAAAAGCTCACGCCGCTGTCTAACTTGACGAGCGGATTTGTGCTGCGTAGCGGTCTCAAAGACCCGGACCTGGTAGCGGAGGTGGGTGTGGTTGAGGCCTTAAGTCACCTCTACCACACCACCACCAGCGACGCGTTCCTCCTGCAGTTCTCGTGCCAGGGCGCTGGTGGTGCGGGGAGTGAAGACGACTGGCAGCTCTGTGGGGGCGAGGAACATAGGACTGAGGTCAGTTTATTCAATTAAAGTTTATTACTGCAACTTGTGATGTTCGAGATTCAGCATATTTGTTTTTTTTTCGGGTTTGTGTCATTGGAGTTTTCATATTTAGAAATAATATAGAGTGATAAGGTACTTCAGTTGATTTTTTATATTTAAAAGAGAATTTCCTACAAATTATCTTCTTTTTTTCGGGTTTGTGTCGATGGAGTTTTCATCTTTAGAAATAATATGGAGTGCCCGGAGTGGTCAGGTACTTCAGTTGATTTTTTATATTTACAAGAGAATTTCTTACAAATTATCTATTTGTTTTTAATCTACGTATCTCCATCAATATATCCACTGAGGTAATTAATAGACTTCGTTGATGCTTGTTGCAGCTCAGGTCTACTTCCTTATGGCATACGATGTAAAGACGTTTCTTATGTCTCGCAAGTTCCTGACTAATTGAACATATTCCAAAATTATCATTACGTTAAGTGTTACTCTGTGCAGTGCTCTTCAGCCAAATCGATCCATCATCATCGATGTATGGACGTTGAATTTTTCTTATATAAATTAAGTAAAGAAAATGCAAGAAAAGAGAAAGAGCAAGACAAAAATTTCAAGAGAGAATTCTCTCTTGAATTTTTTTTTCTTGCTCTCTCTCTTTTCTTTAATTTTTCTTACTGAATTTACTGACGATAACCTTTTTTATGAGACTTTTAGAAACGAATAGCACTTACGACGTTTATTACATCCTTATAAAAATGTTAAATACTAATGAGCATTTTATAATGCTACTTGTATGCCACTATCATGTTGGTGGATGAACATTCATAATGAACAGTACAAGTGATTGTGTTGAATTAAGCTTGAGTGTGTGAGTTTAATTAATGGAGTGTTGAATTAAGTTAAAGTTGGTGAGTTTAATGGAGTGTTGAATCAAGTTTGAGTTTGGGAGTTTACTGGAGTGTTGAATCAAGTTTGAGTTGATAAGTTTAATGGTGTGTTGAAACAAGTTTGAGTTGATAAGTTTAATGGAGTGTTGAATCAAGTTAGAGTGAATGAGTGGTAAAGAGTTTTGAATCAATTAGAGTTAATGAGTTATAATGAGTGTTGAATTAGTTAGATTGAATGAGTTCAATGGAGTGTTGAATCAAGTTTAGGTTGATATTTGAAATGAAATATTAACGCCCACAGTTGCTGCGATCGTCGACGTTCAGCCTGGTGCTGACCCCACCGTCGCGGTCGCTGGTGTCGAGCGTGGGCGTGGTGGCGCGCGTGTTCGAGGCGCTCAAGCAGGGCGCCGTGCCCGTCATACTTGGCGGCGATGCCATCGAACTGCCGCTCGCTGAAGTGCTCGACTGGAACGCTATTGCTGTCATTCTTCCCAAGGTACGGCGGGTCTTTATCTAAAAAGGTTGCAAATGTCACTCCATTTCGTTAGTTGATACCAATAGTGTGAATGACACCAATAGTGTGAATGACACCAATAGAATAGAGTGAATGACACTAATAGTGAACGCTATTGCTGTCATTCTTCCCAAGGTGCGGTGGCTCTTTCTCTAAAAAATATAACTCAATACTCGCTGGAACGCTATTGCTGTCATTCTTCCTAAGGTGCAGCGGGTCTTCCTCTAAAAAAGGTCTTTGGTCACCGCAAATGTCACTCCTATTCGTTAGTTGACACCAATAGTGTGAATGATACCAATAGAATAGAGTGAATGACACTAATAGTGAACGCTATTGCTGTCATTCTTCCCAAGGTACGGCGAGTCTTTATGCAAAACATATAACTCAGTACTCACTGCAGTGAGTGACAGAGAGCGCATTTTCTCGTCGACGAAAACGTGAAGTCGTGGACGGACAGACAGACGGACATGGCGAGCACAATAGTGCATTTTTTCCATAAATGAGAAAATGCGCTAAAAAGTCTTTGGTCACCGCAAAGGTCACTCCTATTCGTGTCAAACCATGTGCTTTTGAAATTAATATTAAAAGTGTCAAAGAAATCGTGCCACAAAGTTTTCGTGTCTCGTTGTTTTGTTTGAGGTTTCGATATCGGGAAGGATGCTTTCCTGCCAGTAGTGCAAAGCAGTTATAATGTTAATTTCTACGCTCCAGTGTTAGGAATAGGCCCAGTGGAGTGTTAGGTCATATGTTGCTGATAGTTTCGCAGTATTTTGGGAAAATTTTTTGGATATTCATTTCAAACGATGAAGAAAATTACTTTTTCATCCTCCAACACGCCTTGAAAATTTGAACAGTTAATTTTTATAGTCAGCTGAAAGTAATTCTCTTGAGTCGTCCCAAAGCTAAAAGTATATTCTATTTCAGTTTTATCGCTCATTTGAAGTCTTGAAGTTGAAGGAGTTAGAGAAATTTTCCAGTATATTTCCCGTATCAGTTCCTATGCTTATAAATCCGTTGTCTGATGCTACCTGCATGATGTATCCACGCTTGTAAATCCATGGACCTACATTGATGTGTCATGCTTGTACACACGTACACCTACATTGATGTGTCATGCTTGTACACACGTACACCTACATTGATGTGTCATGCTTGTACACACGTACACCTACATTGATGTGTCATGCTTGTACACACGTACACCTACATTGATGTGTCATGCTTGTACACACGTACACCTACATTGATGTGTCATGCTTGTACACACGTACACCTACATTGATGTGTCATGCTTGTACACACGTACACCTACATTGATGTGTCATGCTTGTACACACGTACACCTACATTGATGTGTCATGCTNTGTGTCCATGCTTGTACAATACATACTACGTACCCCTGCATTGATGTGTCCATGCTTGTACAATACATACTACGTACACCTACATTGATGTGCCCTTATGACGCGCTTGCAGAGCCGCGTGTCGGAGCTGCACTTCTTGCTGCGCTCGTTGAGTGACGCGGACGTGCTGCTGCTGCGCCGCCAGGGGCGCGTCATCTGGGAGCGCTTCCTGGGCTCCTCTCAGGTGCTCATCGATGCTCTGCTGGGGGTCATCAGGACGCGACTCCTCATCCCGCCCCTGGCCGCCCCTCATGAACCTTCCCCCAGCGTCTTCGATGACAATTTTGAGGTTGGTTGATGCGATATCAACACTCGCTTAATGATATGTTGTGGACCCAAGTACACGTAGCGGCCAAAGTACACGTAGCGGCCCAAGTACACGTAGCGGCCCAAGTACACGTAGTGGCCCAAGTACACGTAGTGGTCCAAGTACATGTAGCGGCCCAAGACGTAGCGGCCCAAGTACACGTAGCGTCCCAAGTACACGTAGCGGCCCAAGTACACGTAGCGGCCCAAGTACACATAGAGGCCTAGTACACTTTGAGGCCGATTTATCGTCTGTGTTTGAGAATTTCAGATTGAAACACCGTTTGTGATTGGCTGAGTGCTGACAGAATTAAGAACTCGTAACTATTTTCGATTGTACGTCCCTGATGCCAAATAATCACGCAATGTTTGAATGAGGAATATCGTCTCAGTGGTTTTGAATTTTCTAACTCGTCAGCAAGAATATCACATAGTGAGATCACCAATGATACCGGTAATTGTGATGAATTTTATTTCGCTGAATTTTATTTGTATAATTTGAAATTTAATAGAGCTTCTGTAAAAGGTCAGAAACATATTCTTGTTCAAATGTCATTCATGCTTTTGACTTTATACTTCATTTCTCGTTGAAGACATTAGATAGTCTACTTGATAAATTAGATAGTCTACTTGATAAATTAGATAGTCTAGTTGGTACACTAGATAGCCTCGTAACTTTGGATTACATCTAGTTACCGACTACTAAGCCAATCTTTTTAGCGCATTTTCTCATTTTTTGGAAAAAAATGCACTATTGTGCTCGCCATGTCCGTTCATCTGTCTGTCCGTCCGTGACTTCATGTTTTCGTCGACGACAAAATGTGCTCTCTATCACTCACTGCAGTGAGTACCTACTGAGTTATATTTTTTTGTACCTCTAGCCACTGAAGACGGACTCGATCATCCCGGAGCCTGACACGGATGAGAACCTTGGCCCCATGGAGCCCCCGTTCGCCTCGCTGAAGTACCAGCGCAACTTCTCCGTGTCGAGCATCGCACGTCATCACCAGTGGAACGTGTGGGCTGTGCCAGGCCAGCTCCTTCCCAACCTCCCCCACGACCCCATCCTACCTTCTGAGGCTAAATTCGCCGGATCTCAAGTAAGGTTAACTTATTTCCAAAGTACGGGTGAATATCATGATTGCTTCCAAGATAAAACAATCAAGATTATCAAGATTGTTTTCCTCTGAATCTTATGCTAGAGATTTTTCGAGGTGTTAGATATGATTAAACAGCGTAGCTTTGTGTTTAATCTAATAATGAGTTTAATCAACCAAATTTAACGTTCATTTGCAAGGTATGAGTGATTAGCAAGATTGCTTCCAACATAAAACAATCAAGATTATCAAGATTGTTTTCCTCTGAATCTTATGCTAGAGATTTTTCGAGGTGTTAGATATGATTAAACACCGTAGCTTTGTGTTTAATCATATAATGAGTTTAATTACCCAAATTTAACGTTAATTTCACTTTTTAAGCTCAGAGTAGATGATTTACAAGTGTGTAGAGCAGGAAATTCTACACAGAGTTCAGTATCAGAGTAGATGATTTACAAGTGTGTATAGCAAGAAATTCTTCACAGAGTTCAGTATCAGAGCAGATGATTTACAAGTTTGTAGAGCAGGAAATTATTCACAGAGTTCAATAATGAGATGTTTACAGATTGGGTTCCGGCCGATCGGTTCAGGTGCTGGAGGTGCCGGCAAGGAGTTCAGTGACAGCCTGGGCGGCAACTCCCCCAAGGAGCAGTTCACCATCGTCATGCTCACCTTCGAGAGAGAACAGGTGCTTTCTATGCTTACAAATTAATACGTGCCTGTATCGGATATATAAATTTTAGAAAGATAACCTTCGAGAGAGAACAGGTGCTTTTTCTGCATGTGAATTAATTCGTGCCTGGATCTGATCGTTAAATTTTTAGAAGATAACCTTCGAGAGAGAACAGGTGCTTTTTATGCATATAAATTAATACGTGCCTGTATCGGATATATAAATTTTTAGAAAGATAACCTTTTGCATATGAATTAATTCGTGCCTGTATCTGATCTTTAAATTTGTAGAAAGATAACCTTCGAGAGAGAAGAGGTGCTTTTTATGCTTACAAATTAATTCGTGCCTGTATCTGATCTTCAAATTTTTAGAAAGATAACCATTTTGCTTGAGGGGTTTTAAAGCAGGAGAAAGAATTTTGTAGATTAGGACGCGTTGTGCATTAAATGTCGAGTTTTCGAAGCAAGATTGTAGCTTGAAGCTCAGTAGGTTAATGCAAAGTTTTGTGTTTTTTTTCAGTTTTTGGGTTTATAGCGAGCAATAGTGTATCAAGTATAACAAGAATAACTTAGATTTGCTGTGTGTGGTGCAGGTGCTGGTGAACCAGTTTCGTGCAGCAGAGACTCCGTTAGTTTGGCCCTGAGAGTTGATGTATGGTGCTGGCATGGCAAAGTTTTTTATTTTTCAGTTTTTTTTAGCGCATTTTCTCATTTATGGAGAAAAGGTTCTATTGTGCTCGTCATGTCTGTCCGTGACCACGTTTTCGTCGACGAGAAAATACGCTCTCTGTCACTCGCTACAGTGAGTACTGAGTTGAATTTTTTGCATGTATAACTAGCAATAATGTATCATGTATAACAAGAATAACTTAAATTTGATTTATGTTGCAGGTGCTGGTGAACTCCCTGGCGCGGCTGTACGGCCTGCCTTACCTCAACAAAGTCATCGTTGTCTGGAACTCTCCCCAACCTCCGCCGCTAGACCTCAGGTGGCCGGACATCAAAGTTCCCATCAAGGTGATCTTGCTCGTCGTTCTATGTTGCCGCTAGTTGTTTAAATAGTTATTTTCAAGAGTTCTAAAGGTCGACTTAGTCTGTTTAGAATCCGGAGTCAAAATCGGCACTAATAAGAAGATTAAAGCTATCAATAACTAATCATCGTAGTGAGAACTGCTACATTAGATAAAATTTGATATTTTGTCTGATATATTGTTTATTGATGGAAACGTTTCACAGTCCGAATTTTTTTTTGAAACGTTTCAAACGAATTTTTTTCTGTGCTCTGTCTTCTTCTGCAATCATCAACTAAAGCCCTTGGCGTGAACCGGGGCGTTCATGATAGTCATATACTACAATCTGAATGTTTGTATAGTTAACAATGATACTAAATTATAAAATCTTGTCAATAATTGAGTAGAACAACACGTTTCTAGTGAGTATTGTGTTGGCAGGTGATACGCGCCGAGCGGAACAGCTTGAACAACAGGTTCCTGCCGTACTCAGAGATCGAGACCGAGGCCATTCTCTCCGTCGACGATGACGCCCATCTCAGACACGATGAAATCGTGTTCGGCTTCAGGTGAGAGCTTTCAGTGTTCCCTAGTATTAATAATTTCATTCTGACATTTAGTTTTATGTGCGGTTATAGTTATAAAAAAATACTACTGGTGATAATTTTCAATGACCTTGGTTCCGATAATGTTTGGTGAAAATTTATTTTACTGTGGTTTGATAGTCGTCAATAAATTGACGGTAACGCCTACAATGAAACAATACCATGGTTCATGAGTTGATACACTCAATTTTCGATAAGGTACCAGTATGGCATATGTTCTAATTGGCCACATATATCTTATTAGTTTTAAAATTGTTCTTACATGAACTTTTGAACTTGTTTTGTAGTGTTGTGGCCGAGCCAAGCAATGAGATCAAACTCAAACTGAAATGAATCACGCACTTCAATTCCAAGCAAATGATGAATGCTGCTTTTACGCACAACACTAATCTTGATTAGAGTACGAAAATTGCTTAAATAGTTATAAGCTTTTTCTTAGGCATTCCATTCTGGTCTAAAGCAAATTGCACCATCAGTCGAGACCAAGAAATCAATCTAGCTGTGTGGTGCAGTGGTGAGAGACTCAGTCTCTCGCACCCAGCTCCCGGGTTTGAGTCCCACTGAGGACAAGTTCTACCGGGAAGCTCAGCTCATGGTCAACTCAGCCATTCATCCAACTCTGGTTGATAAATGAGTACCTGGCTTGTTCAGGGTGTTGTGTAATGCAACCAAATGGTTCTGGCGGGTCAGCGAGCCAGTGATGGTCGTGGAACTACCAGTGGTACCGAGTGCCCGGAAAAACTGACCTATCACGGTATCACCCCCCTCCCTAGTCGCCACTGCCAGGATGGGCTATTACAACAACAACCAAAAAATCAATGCATCAGCATTAATTGTTGTTAAATATATACTTGTTGTCCATGAAGAGTGTGGAGAGAAGAGCGCGACCGTGTGGTGGGCTTCCCCGGCCGCTTCCACGCCTGGGACCTCGCCCACAACAACTGGCTTTATAACAGCAACTACTCCTGCGAGCTGTCCATGGTGCTGACAGGTGAGCCGTGCTGAAGCATATAGGTCGCTGTTAAGCATATCAGGGCTCAGGAGCATATAGGTCACTGTTAAGCATATCAGGGCTCAGAAGCATATAGGTCACTGTTAAGCATATCAGGGCTCAGAAGCATATAGGTCACTGTTAAGCATATCAGGGCTCAGAAGCATATAGGTCACTGTTAAGTTCCACACACACGCTGAGCCATCGTGAGTTCACCAGCTTCATATCTCGCAAGGCTCGTTAAAACAGGCCGATTGTGAATAGACTGGAAATAACTTGTACATAGAACTCCTAACGGAGTTAAAAACTATTAAGTAAAATAGTCATAAGGTAGTACCAATGATGCATAGGATGGTATGATGGTTAGATGGAATTGAATTAACTAGTACCTTCATTTTTTTAAGATGATGCTTGAGTTATCAATAAAAGTTATCAATAAATTCTTCGATTTTTAATGTACTAACAAAAGAAACAATTCTGTACAAAACTATGATTGGTGTTGTTCTTTCAAAATGTAAAAAGCATTTTTTTCATTGTGTTATGTAAAAGGGAGAAAACTTACATAGCATTTCCGTGTTGCGGTGGTGTGCTCGACCGAGCCATTGTCTCTTGAAGTTCGCAATTGAAGAGACGAATTATTGACCTTTGGTTTGATGCGCAGGCGCGGCGTTCTTCCACAAGTCCTATTCGTTTCTGTACTCGCAAGTGATGCCTCAGGCTATCAGGGACAAAGTCGACGAGTTCATGAACTGCGAGGACATCGCTATGAACTTCCTTGTGTCTCACATGACACGTAAACCTCCCGTCAAGGTAATGCATCAAGTAGGATTACTCTAGTTGAGCGCGCTGTTTTATTCGTAAACTCTAATTTTGGGTCCATTCAGTTTTACTTTTGATTGACTAGGAGTTATTTATTTATCCGTGCGCCGAATGTATGTCATTTGCTACTTAATTTACTACAGTGCAAAAAATTCAATTTTGTCTTGTACTAGTAGTTGAAGGATTAACCCAAAGGAAGTTATTGTAGTTCTTGGTATAAAAATACGGCCTTGTCGCATAAATTTATTTTTCAACTCTATTTATTCCCTGTTTGTTTCAATATTTTTTACTTGATCTGAGTTATAGATAGAGGCTAGAGCTTATCAAACTATTCTTAGAAGTTTAAGAGTTACGACTATTCTTGTTTCTCGTCATTCCTTTCTCATCTAATGAGAAAATTCAAGCAGTCCAAGTTGCATTCGATGTATTTGGTTGAAACTAGCAACTCGCTCAGTTACGTTGATGTACGACTAAAATTAATATCACCCTAACCAAAGTTCTACCTCGACTGTCAGTTCTGAATTTCTCAATTTAGTTGTATACCGCTGCATCTTCTATTTATTATACAATATGAAGACTCACTGCCAGTTCGGATGCTCTAGTTGTCATGCGTCTGTAGAAAAAAGAAATACTTGTTTTTTTTTTCTACTGTTGTTATTAAGAAAAGAACTCGTATGCCTGTATTTTAGGTGACGTCGCGGTGGACGTTCAGATGCCCAGGGTGTCCCGTGTCCCTCAGTGAGGATGACTCGCACTTCACTGAGCGCCATCACTGCATCAACTTCTTCTCTCAGGTCTGTCGCAGATTACGACTCATCTCTGCTCAATTATGTAATAGCATTTATTGACTTCGTTGGTTGGCTTTGAATTGGTGACGCTCATGCTCTAAAAAATATAACTCCGTACTCACTGCAGTGAGTGACAGACGGACGGACATGGCGAGCACAATAGTGCATTTTTTCCATAAATGAGAAAAAGCTCTAAAAAGGCGCTCTAGCGTTTATCAAGGTCTTATAATGCATTAGTTGAATGTGAGAATGGCACGCCCATAGGTATTATTGTTGAGCGATTTGCCTAGAGCCTATAGTGTCTGACTGCAGGTAACTGGTGTGAGACAAACTTGTAGGTAATATTTCCAGCTCTTTCTTCCTGTCTCAGGCGGCTGACGTGCTGTGTCAGTGACCCTTTGTTTTCTTGTCCGTTTGGTCACATTTTCCCGTCATTTCTCCGGCAGTTCACCTATTACTTTTACGTCCCATTGAGATGCTAACTCTGCGTGTTTTTGCCAGTTTCCTCGCGAGGTTCCTTTGAAGCAATGAACACCTTTCCACTTTTTGTTGCTGAATAATTTCGGTGCAAGGATGCTAAAACACTAGTAAACTTTTTTTCTGCTATTCTATATGCCCTTTCTGAAAAATCATGTACATGATGTTTATTTAATTAGCAAAGTAACTGATAATGGATTTTCCCACAGGTATACGGCTACAACCCACTGCTCAACACCCAGTATAGGGTCGATTCGGTTCTCTTCAAGACAAGACTGCCACACGATAAACAAAAATGCTTCAAGTTTATTTAAAGCATTTTACCGAGTGTATTGCTAGAAAATTTATGTTTCTTTCGTCAAACATCTTTTATTGCCGCGTGTGCTTTGTACATAACCGCTCTGCTAATCCCAAGCCGAAGATTCTCATTAATGTTAGCTTGAATTTGACGTGGTGAGATAGTCACGTTTCAGCTGACTTGTGTTCTGGTTTCGTATATTTAAGCTCTCTACCTCCGAATAATTGAGTCTCATGCTCCTGAGTGATAGAAGTTTCATCATCCAGTAAATAATGGTTATTGTTATGCCTTCCGTGTTGTTTTGGACGTGTCGATCGTTTGCATTGTTCGTCCTTCGCATACTAACCCATTGATAATAGCTGTACCTAATATTGTCCATTGTGCAATCCTACTCAATGTTTTACTCTTTATTCTATTTAATTGATATCAAAATGTAACTGCGTAGCATTGTCAATGGGATCTAATCGAGGGATTATTTTCACGCTCCACTTGTCTTCTCTTTAAATGTGATGTAATGCGCTTCAAGATATTTTTTACGCTTCCTCGTCAGCTGAGTGGTGAGTGAAACTGTCGCAATATATTTATAGATAAACAGTCGCAATTTTATGAGTACCTATTCTTTTAAGTGCGCCGGTTGTGTTGATGTGTGGGTTAATTTTGCTGTTATTTTTATGTTAGTCTTACCTTCTCTTCACACCGTTTCATCAGAAAATCTCTTGTGCGATCTTTCTCGCAACCAGAATCACAATTTCGACAGATGTTGTATGGGGTGATCTAGGCTCGAATGTAAGCTTTCTTCATCAAAGAACAAAATATCCAAGCATTTAATAATATTATATTAATACACTTCTGTTTCGGGGTATACGGAATTCTGCAAGTCTTTTCGAACGTCGTAACTGTTGTAAGTTAAATCTTCTCTTGGGAATAATGTCCACAGTAATTAGTTTCCTTATAATTAGGCATTTCTAAAAAGCTTTAATCGTTTTATTTTAGCTAATAAGTGCTAATCAGATACAAATAAGTTCTTGCTACCTACAGCAAATGTTTTTATGCGAGTTTTTATCCAGAGAAGAAACCGTAACTAATAAGTCAAATTCAGTTCACAAAATAAATCAAAATTGATTAATGTTAATCCTATTTTCACGTGTGAGTTATTGTTAAGAACTGGAAGTTATTTACGCTGCTGTTCTACGTCAGCACATGTAACTCTGCCGCACGGCGGGAGGTCAAGTGCCATGTAGATATTAAGTCTGATGCATTCGTGAAGTCGGTGCCGTGATGTTGCCATCAGTGTGTTGGTAGATTTAATTATTTGAATCTAGAAATCATTAGAATACTAAGGACTAATAAATTATTTTGGGATATGTGTTGGACAACCTTGTTTACTTCATATTGCTAAATCTGGTATTATTCGCCAACTCAAATATTCGCCTATCATTCGTCAACTTTGGTAATATTCGCAAAAGACAATAATAAGTGGATTTTATTTTCAACAAACGCTGACATAGTACGACACTTCACTTTATTTGAATGGTAATAAGTTTTGCTATTCAACATGCAAACTAAACTTAATTTATCGTTTTGAGTTAAAAAGTTCAAACAACAAATTTAGCCTCTCAAAAACGCCCGCTTGTTGTTCCCTTTGATGAAAAAACGAAAAAGATGTTCGAAAAATATTATTTGAAGACATAAATCATGTAAAATTACAAATTATGAACCCTTCATACAAAACGAGCATTTAACACAAAGTAGCCTTGAGCGTTAACCAGGTTATTGCTATAGATAATCATTGAGAATAAGGTTAAACTCTACCTGGCACGACCTGGTGTTAACAGCAATAGGAAATTTCGCTAGTGTTTGGAAGCGTGTTCGCAACAATTACTAGGAAAGGGCATTACAAATATTAACATTTAAATTATATATAATCAGCTAATACCTACCGTTGGCTCATGAACTTTCTTCAGATGTAATGAATAATCCCATTTTATCGCAAAAGCTTTAGGGCAGAGTGAGCAGACATACTTCTTATCAGCGTAATGCCGCTTCTTGTGTCGCGTGACGCACTTCGCTGTCCAAAACATCTTGCCGCAAATGTCGCAGGATTTGGTCTTCTGTCCATGGAAGATCATGTGTTCCTTGAGGTTAGCGAGCACCGCAAAAGATTTGGAGCAGACAGGACATGTGTGCGGTCGGTGCTTCGAGTGGTTCTGTAGCTGATGGTAGTGCCAGTCCCGTTGTGAGTTGAAGCCTAACTCACAAGCTGAACAGTTCCAGGGCTTAGAACTGCTGTGCAGCAACAAGTGTTTGGCTGCGTTGCCGCGGCTGCTTAATACCTTACCACAAATTTCACAAGGATGAGGAGCACGACTCGACCATTGCCGCAACGGCTTCCTGGAACTTTCTTCGTTCTTGGGATTGTCCTTTCTCCTTCCGCGATGGCCTTTTTGGCCAGTAGATTTCTTAGTGAAATAGGTTTTCTTAGAACATCGTTGCCAATTTCTATCTTGATTGGGCAAGAATTTGTTGTCTTCGTCAACGTCATTGTGATCAGTCATACTGGATTCTTGTATTCCGTTCTGTAATGCCTCCACTTCAGCGGCGGCCACGACTCCAGTCTCACCAGGGCCACAGAAGTCGCCGATGATATGAACGTCGCCGTCGTCTTCGGAGGCCACGCAACGATAGTAAGGCACCGCTGTTCTCATGATGACGCCGATGAGTTCATTTTTTCCATGCACAGATAAATGATCAGCAAGAGAGAAGACTTCTTCGCCGCACACCGGACATTTCCACACATTATCGCCATCGCCGTATTGTTCTCCCGAGGACATGCTCCCATACGCGGGATCTGCAGCAGCATCATGTTCTCCATAATCGTAATTTGCGACCATTGAAACATCCCTGACTTGATTGCTTGCATCAGCGGCAGTAGGCGACACTCCTCTTGAGATCTCACATGTCAGGCCTCTGACGTCTGAGCTCCCGCACCGTAACAAGTGAGCCTTTGCCTCGTCGTGGCTCGACCCAATCTCTCCACCGCAATACGGACATGACCACAGGGCGCCGTCACGTGTGATGCTTAGCTCTACTACAGGATAGCTCGATGATTCATTTTTACATTCCTCCAGAATCCTTTGCTTTTCGTCCACCAGACCTCCGTCCTCGGACCTCACGTCACCCGTCAATGACGCATCCGTTATAAACAACCCTGAGCCGCATCCATCAATGGAAAATATTTCTGCCGTAGGGTTGACCTGATCCATACTGGCATCAGGGAGATTGTGAGGACGAGTTGATTCTTTAGCCCCTTCGTCGCCATAATCCGATATAACAACATCAGGATTCTGGACTCTTAGAGCAGAACTTGGCAGCGTCTCTTCGTTGAAACACTTATATTTGGTATTTTTTTTCTTATCATACGAGTGCTGAGATGCGTCGTTCATCGTCCTGTGGGGAGAGGGCGTGGGAGCTCCCGCCTGACTTGGCTTGATATCATCACCGAATTTAATGGAAGAGCTTGGCACGATCATCAAACTGTCACGGTCAGCGCAGGGTGTGCCTTGGACCAACACGTTAGAAGGGTTTGAATCTACTACATAGATTACTTTAGAACTGAACACGCTACTTTGGTAAGTCATTTTGCAGCAATTCAGAGATGGACCAACAAATCATTCATCTGAAAAAGTATAACACAAATTATTGTAATATCAATTACAAAATATTTAATCCCAAATTAAAATATTTATGAAACATAGGAATTTTTCAGCATTTCATTTTATGTAAAAAAAATTGATACGAATCAATCAAATTGATTAGCAAAATGCAGGGAGCTACTAGGCAAAAAATTACCTTGTGATTTGACACTAGAAATTAACAGTAAAACAATGGCATTTAAAATCGTTCTTATTGTATTCATTGTAAAGAGCTGCCACCATCCAAATGCAGTTTTGCATTAAATATCATGAAATGCATAAATAAAAGTAAAATTCAAAGATTAAAATGACTGCTTATGTAAGTGGACAGATTTCAAAATGAATATTAATAGGTAAAAAGTGTTTAACTCTTGTTTTAGTACAGTAAAGCAACTGATGATTATAGCGCATATCAAACTTCTATGTCGACATTAACTTCCTTAAACCTTTGGGCTCCTACATATCGTGGTTAGCCTCTTTTCATACCTATACGATACTGAATGGAATCTAGGAGCAGTTCAGTTAAAATAAAGTTCAGTAATAAAAGTTTTTGCACTGATAAAATTCTCATTATGAAGAAAAATACTTGTTGCCAATGAATTTGAATAATAAATGTCATGTTTCACCACAAGCAACAAATGGAGACTCAGATGCCGGGGGGTGGTCAAGTTCCCCCAAGAAGACGGCTGGTCTTCTCTCCTGCGGCTTGCTGTATCCTCCAGATTCTCTTGTTTTCATCCACCAGACCGTCAGTAAAGTATATATATTGAATAGTTAACAGTCTATCTTGTCATAAGGCCCTACCAGCTACTCGTGTCATGGCAATATCATAAACCACAGCCTGCTAAGCACTTGTGCTCAGCTGATATCAAGGGAAAATTGAGACATCACGAATTTCTGTCAAAATTGAGATATTTGCAAAATAAACCTAGGGTTTTCTGAGTTCCCATAAAACTTCAGTTCTAGGAATGCAAGTATCATTCGCATATGATGAAATTACTAGAGTACCAAGCAAGAGTCCTATCAGGAATTAATAAGATGGATGAATAGAAAGACACCGGACATTGCATACACTTGTACTGTCAAGGCAAATAACCTCATTAACATTTGGGTAGCAGAACATTCTATAGCTCCTTAACTGCTTTGGTCTGCATCAACAGACCCCATATTAGCAAGGATTTTTTTAGCTCTCTTATATGCAGCTTTGAGATCCTTTGGAATGATTGTTGCTTCGTCTGCTAATGCCTGCTTGGAATCATATTCTTTGATTTTTTCTTCACACAAAGTTTTGAGCCAGATTGAAGAACCTCCTTTAATTGATGCAGCATACTCCAAAAAGTGAGGGAAGTTGTCCTTAGCCATTACATGTGGGTTGAGGCAGCTCTGGATGAGATGAACTTGTATTTTCCTGTTGTACTTCCAGTTGGATCTGAAGGAAATCAATGCATTACTGTCAACAAAATGGATGTTTTTAACTTATACGAATAGGTACTAATGTTGGAGAAGTATACGTGCTCATTTTTTCAGTAACAAGAAAAGATAAACATAATAAAATACCTAAAAATACTTTTTTAAAAAACACGTTTTTCTTGTGGACTAAAAAGTAGAAAATAAATTATGGCTCGCCCCAAAAACGTGTGTCGGGCAGATTTATGATTAAAGCAAAAAGCACACAACACACGAATTTTGGAAATTTAATTGTGAACGTACAGCCCGAGCCACGTTTTTGGGGCGAGCCATAATTTATTTTCTACTTTTTAGTCCACAAGAAAAACGTGTTTTTTAAAAAAGTATTTTTAGGTATTTTATTTTCTCCTTTTTAGTCCGTTGCTACACGGACTAAAAAGCATGACTTGACGTATGTATCGATGATACGCAGCGTCAGCGCCTGCTCGTCTATAACGTCAGCGCCCGCACGTCATACTATATATATACTATATATATATATATACTTTACTCAATTAAGCTAATTTAGGTCTCTAATTGCAAGTTTTTATGATTGTATCTGAAATTGTTAGGCGAAAATAGCCTGCATGCCGAATTCCAGATCTCTAGAGCAATCAGAAGTGGGCTAATTTTTGTTGTCAATTCTAACAACAAACAAACAAACGCGAAGCTAAGCTAAGAAAAACATTTTAATAATAAAAAATACTTAAAAAAAACTTTTTAAAAAACCACGTTTTTCTTGTGGACTAAAAAGTAGAAAATAAAATACTTAAAAAAAACTTTTTAAAAAACCACGTTTTTCTTGTGGACTAAAAAGTAGAAAATAAATTATTGTTCGCCCCAAAAAAACGTGTGTCGGGCAGATTTATGATTAAAGCGAAAAGCACACAAATTTATTTTCTACTTTTTAGTCCACAAGAAAAACGAGGTTTTTTAAAAAGTTTTTTTTTAAGTATTTTATTTTCTACTTTTTAGTCCACAAGAAAAACGATTAAGACTTGATTAAGTATGACTTGACGTACGTATCGATGATACGCAGCGTCAGTGCCTGCTCGTCTATAATGTGAGCACCTGCACGTCATACTATATATATACACTATATATATACTTTACTCAATTAAACTAATTTAGGTCTCTAATTACTAGTTTTAATGATTGTATCTGAAATTGTTAGGCGAAAATAGCCTGCATGCCGAATTTCAGATCTCTAGAACAATCAGAAGTGGGCTAATTTTTGTTGTCAATGTTAACAACAAACAAACAAACAAACAAACGCGAAGCTAAGCTAAGAAAAACGTGTTAAAAATAGCATCCAAGCAATAGCAAAAAAAAAAAAAATAGCAAAATAGTTGTATAGATGGATATTAAAGGCCTCTTGAGAGATGATGGCACAACAGGGCAAGGAGAGTCAGGTGAAATATATAAATAGTCTACTATGTATCTAATCTGCTGTCTATTGGTAGTTGAATTAACATACCTGTCAAGTTTCCATTTAAGGAGATACTTGAGAGCTTCCATAGACTTGTGGTGCAGCTTCTCTCTCCTCTTTTCCATTCTCATTGTTCGGATTTGTTTAGTTTTCTGTTCATCAGGAATGCTGGTATCTGAATCAGATTCCTCTTTATCAGCTAACTCTATAAGTTCCTGTGGCATTTTTGCCCCTCGTTTCAAAATGTTTTTTTCTTCCTTAGTCCTCACAGTTTTAGACTTGGAGGCATTTCTCTCTCTCCTCTTTTCCAATCTTGTTGTTTTAATTCGTTTATTTTGCTGTTCTTCAGGAATGCTGGCATCTGAATCACGTTCCTCTTTGTCAGCCAATTCCACATGTTCTTGCTGAATTTTTGCTCCTTCCTTTGTCCTCACAGTTTTGGACTTGGAGGACTTTTTGGTTGATACATCCAACATTTTTGTGTTTGAAATATCACTAGCTAATTAGCTGCCTGAAACACATAGATAAATTATGTAACAATTAACTTCATTTTCTCAAGCTGTGCTCCTCTTACTTTCCAACAAAAAACATCAACACTGTTTCCCAAGAGATTGTCATTCTCACTGTAACAAATGTCACACTCCTTCACAAACAACTTCACATTAGAGGGTCCAAATTTTAGCAGCAGCATTGCAAAACATACACCTCAACAACCCTTACTTCTTGTACTAGCTCTATTTTTCACTTATTACATTTTAAAGCTTTTCAATAATCCACTTAACTCAATCCCAAATGAGAGTACCATGATACCATTTATCATGTCACATTGCATACAACATGTTAATAATACTCAAAAGACATGTTCCAAGAAACTCACCCACAGATAAAATATTTACAGGCATCAACTGCATATACAGGTTAAAATATTACAGAAGCAGAAATAGCACATCACCTATCACAAAACACATACAATATAAATAGGAAAAAAATAGGAATCCCACAAAATCATGCACATCTACACTGCTACTGAACTAAGGCTGAGTCAACATAAGTGTTTGCCTCCAAAGTCAAAAAATATAACTCAGTACTCAATGCAGTGAGTGACAGAGCGCGCAGGTCATGGACGGACAGACAGACGGACATGGCGAGCACAATACTAGTGCATTTTTTCCATAAATGAGAAAATGCGCTAAAAATATTTGAAACCTGCATCAATATTTATGCAAATGTTAATTAACTTGAAAGGAATATATCATTAAAAAACAACAGTTTTAGTCTATTAAGACTTCAAGCAATTAAATGAGGTGATCATCAGATGAGGCTTCTTGAATTGGCTCCTCTCAGTTATTAATTATTTTAACCAATATTTTGGATTAAATTTACATGTAATATTTTTACTATAAAACACTTGCATTTGGCAATAGCGAATTGATATGCACTGCTGCATTGGCAACTGGGATCTGTATATAACTTAATCACTTTCACTGTATTCTCATGATTCTACTTCCTCAAACGGCCTCTGCAATGTGTGCATAGCATTGAACTATTATTGGTGGCAGGATTTGTTATTACTGGATGTTACTACAGGATGTTATTACAGGATGTTACTTTGTTGTGTTCAAATTAGAGACAAATTATTACTGAATTAATATTTATTATTTAGTCTAATTGAAATCTAAGTGCTTCTACAGTTCAACTTTCAAAGTGCAACTTTAATTCCTGCTTTTTTTCTTTTTTTCTATCTTATATTTTGGATCAAAAAACCAGCCAAGGTGGGGTGGATCAAAAATCAAAATAATATACCTTCATAAGGAGTAATAAGGGATAATTTTGAGCATTTTTTTGTTATTAACTTCTTGCCATGAAACATTTCAGGAAAGAAATTTAAAAGCAAAGAAAACACCACAAAAGTTTAGCATATCTCTATTGAAAACATTTCGGAGACCAGCTCCATCGTCAGTTCGATAAATCTAGAACACAGATAAAGGTAGAAAATTTGTTTGGAGTTAATAAAAAAAAACACAGAAGTTCAAGCCTGCCTTCTCATCTGATACGTACTCTAAACTTTACGCCTCGGATTCATGCCCTGGGATTTTATATGGCTTACCTAAAATTCATAAGTCTGATTTTGCCACAAAGTTTCAATTCCGACCAATCTTTGCCGCAGATAATACCCCTAGTTTTAAACTGACTAAATGTTTAGCTCCAGTCTTAAACTGTCTTACAACTAACCAACATACAGTAGACAATTCTTATACTTTTGTTGACCGCTTGAAAGATTTTACTGATGTTCAGGGCTTAACAATGGCCTCTTTTGACGTAGAAAATTTATTCACAAATATACCGCTTTTTGAAACTATAGAGATCTGTCTAAATACTCTGTTTAAGGATATTCATGATACATTGATACTGTTATTGGTTTGAACCGCAATTATTTTAAATCCCTGCTAGAATTATCAGTTCTAAATTCGATTTTCATATTGCTGGTAAATTTTACAAACAGATTAACGGTTTGGGCATGGGTCTTCTTCCCCTTGGCCCAACCTTTGCGAATATTTTTATGTGTTTTCACAAGGTTTCATGGCTGGCCAATTGTCCTCCTGATTTCAAGCCAATTTTTTATTACAGATACGTCAATGACACCTTTCTTATTTTCTATTAAATTCTACCATGGAACCATGGAATTCTATTAAATATTATCTAATATTAAATTCTACCATGGAATTCTATTAAATTTACCATGGAACTCGAAGTGAACAATAGCTTGTCCTTTCTAGACTGCAATATTACTAAATTTAATGGCCGTTTTCAAACATCTGTTTACAGAAAACCAACTTTCACCAGCCTAAGCACCAGCTTTTTTAGTTTTTGTTCTTTTAGATTCAAGTTAAATGGGCTTCAAATGCTATTACACCGCGGCTTTCGTATATGCTCGACTTTCCATTCCATGCATTCTGAATTTGAATTTTTGCTCAATATCTTCTCGCTTAATGGATTTCCTTCTAGCTTGGTGTTTACCCAGATTAAGAAATTCATGTCTAAGCAATACAGTGAAGTTGTTCCAGAGCCTGATAGTAGAAGCGTTGTTTACTGTTCTTTTCCATACTTCGGCCATGCGTCCAAAGTTATGTCAAGAGAATTAAAAGTTTTGTTTATGAAATACTTCCCGGACATTGATCTTCGTATCTTACTGGTGAATAATTTCAAAATAGGTTCGTTTTTTAGGTACAAAGATATCCTTCCTTTTCATATGCAATCGTCCCTAGTTTATAAATTTAGTTGTGCACGATGTGTATCTGCGTACGTTGGGATGACGGCACGCAACTTTTACACTAGGGTTGCTGAGCATAGAGGGAGGAGTTATAGGACTGGGCAGTTACTATCGTGCCCTCCTCATTTCGACTGTGCGCACTCATGCCGAACAGTGCAACGTTCCAGTGTCGGACACAGACTTTGAGGTTTTAGCTTATAGTTCTGGTGCTTCCGATCTGCGTATTTTGGAATCTTTGTATATTTTTAAAGAGAAGCCTAGTTTAAATGCTGCCTATAGTTCTTATCCATTAGAAATTGTGAATAGATAGGTAGTTACTTTATTATTTTGCCCTTTGTCGGTAAATTTAGGTTTTTAACTTTTGTGGTTTTTTATTAACTCCAAACTAATTTTCTTCTTTTATCTGTGTTCTAGATTTATCGAACTGACGATGGAGCTGGTCTCCAAAACGTTTTCAATAGAGATATGCTAAACTTTTGTGGCGTTTTCTTTATTTTTAAATTTTTAGTGAATCTGCGATTACAGCAATCTAGTGACTTTTTAATTTCAGGAAAGAGTCTGGGCTCATTCTGGAGGTCTTTGCAAAAGCTATCATATGGCATCTCCAAAAAAATGTATATGCTATTTGTAAGGTGCCTGACACAAAAAAGTATCTCAAATTACCCCTGGGAACAGGTAATATGGGACACTTAAAATAAAACTTGATTTTAACATTTGAAGCATGCAGATTGTACTCATCTATTACTAAAATACTCCATTCTCCAATGTCCTACTCTTCCTTTGGAGATGCTGTAGATGAAGAACAAATGAAATTTTCAGCAATTTATACCTGTTTTTCCTTTATTGATTTATTACTATAACCATACATTACTGTATTATTGATGTGATATTAACTTATCCATGGACATGCCATTGAACATTGACAACCTTGTGTACTGCAAGCTTCATATCAGCAGCCATATAGCATTTATTCTGCATCTGTAAGGCATAAGCTTACAGAACTGGGCTAATGGGCTTGTAATTTTGCACCATTTTAATAGGGTCAAGTGAATTCACTCTGATAAAAAGAGATTCTGTAAAATGGGGTAACTTAGACCGGCGGGGTAACTTAGACCACTTTTAGTTTTTTTAACAAAAACCCCCACAACTCAAAAACTATTTGACATAGAAAAATTTTGTCAATGGGCATTAAAGGCCTAATACTGAGGCTACATTACACAATAGAAAGGTTTGAAAAGTTTGCATATCTAATAGGTAAAAAAATTAAAAATGTGACCCACAAAAAAAAGCTATTATTTAAAGCCTGTCAGAGTACCCCCTCCAATTTTTTTATTTTTTGGTTAAAACATTTTTCGATGATCTCACCACGTGGCATGCATTGTCTCTCTTTGGATCTCAATATTTTCCCACTAGATGGCCAAGACCTAGTGTTTTTTGCAGTATTTTGACACGCAGTCGCAAACATAGTGGCAAACCAGAGATTTTTTAGAATCAGTTCATTTTTAATTTCCTCATTTACTCAAGATTTGAACCAATTTCTTAAGTATGATAATGCTGGTATCCAGGATACTTTACTGGTCTACCTGTAGGACTCAAAAATGAACTTGAGGGAGAGTCTAAAAAACTCTCTGCTTTGCCACTATGGTCGCAAATGTATGATGTCACCATTTCAACCATCAATGAACGCATGGAACTAAAACAAAGCTTAATATAAAGGAAAAGCTGGAGAGGTGACGGAATTACCTACGGCTACGATGTCGGAATATACCACGTTTACCCTACCTGCCTACCAATTAGCTAGGTACAAATAGAAAGCACTAAATTTGCCAGCATTCATTAATATTAGGTATCTCTTTTATTAACAAAACTGAAAATGATCAGCATTATTAAACTGCTTCATACTTCATAATTAATTATTAGTCAAAGCTCAAAGTCATCATGTGCCATGTGGTTAGGTATCTAACCCCTCATAGTCATAGTACCCACTCATAGGATGATAGGCTCATACTCATAGCAGACTTTTATTAGCAGTGATAGCACTGTCCGTCGCCACTGTGAACTTGTGATGCACAAAATTACAAATCACAGTTTTGAACTTCTGACCCGTGTTCCAGTATAATACGAATTCTAGTGAAGAACGGTGAGGTTTGAGTTAGAGTTGTGCAGTGGACACTCGTCAGCAACAGCCACGAGAATTTCTTGAACACAACGTACGTGCGGTAAATGCAAAGCTGCGAAGGAAGAAGCATTTCGGACTAGCAGTCAATGCAGTTCCTTGCTTCCGTCCGTATTTCGTAGAAAGTAGCCGTTAAGATTGGAAATTAGACAAGAATAGAATAGAAGTGTCGGCGTTGAAGACATAGGCCCATGGCCTGTTGCCGATTCTACTTGTTGCGCGTCTTTGAACACTCTCTACTAAATTTTTGTCCTTTTCAAATTTCGGTGACCACACGACGTTTCCAAACTCCAGGTTCGGGCGCACGACAGCAACAAACAACTGCTTCATCGTTTCTAAATCTAGGAACTCGAAAGAGCGTCTGATCAGTCCAAGCTTAGATTTCAAAATAAATAAAATTGTAGCATGGTGACTCTAAAAGAGTATCACGCCATTAGATACACGAAGCGCCCGAAAAATTTTTAGGTTACTTTAACTATGTTTAAACACACGACTGTCATTCAAGGCGCCAAGAAGCAGACATTTACTTATCGAACACATAAGGCCTGCAGCTCAATTGATAGTCAACCCTGCATACGTTCCATGTAGAAAAAAAGTAACAATGAGAGCAATGTATATTACAAGTTGGAAAAAATGCCAAATAACCTTGACACGCGTAGCACAAAAAAAAAAAGATGAAGTGCCGGGAAGTCGAACAATATATTCGAAGTTCAACAAAAAATAACGGTCCGTAATGCTACAAGTTAATGTTATCTCTTGTAAGGATATTTACTTGATAGTCAATCCTTCGACAGCTACAAAGGGATTAAAGCAATGAGCGTTGCTTCGACAATATTTTTCATTAAAAATATATCAGGGTTTCAGTAACCTCAAATGAGAAACCATGCATTGTAATCCAAATTTTAGAATCTTTTTAGCACACAAGCCAATGGAAGCGACAGCTTTTCGGTGTGGAAGCGCTCAGCTGAATGACTTCTAGTCTTTTTTGGTGAGTTATCGGTGTGCTGCGCGTTTCAACGATTCACACCGCAAGCTGTTCTTTGCTGCAGCTCATGGATCAAAGCGGCGGGTTTTACTGATGAACTGCTCCACCTTTCTGCAGATCTGAGGCCAGTCCGGGCAGCCGGCAGTGTCACCTCCCAGCAACGAGGCAGAGCTGGGGACCAGCAGGCTCGGCCCGCTCCGCAGCCGAAGGCTGCTTAAGCACCTGAATGAGGTGGCTTCGCAAGTAGGTTCCCTGAACGATGACTCATGCTGCATTCTCTGGCCAAACTGACTCCATGCCCAGCTACGCGACGTCATAACTACGTTTCTTAATGCGCATAAATGCAATCGTAAATCAGTAAGGACTGGATCTAAAAAGGAAGAATATCTATATGCCCGCAGAAGGAAATAAAACCATATTATCGACACACGGTACAAGGCAGCTAAGATTCGGAAAATATTTCACTTCACTTGACATAGTCCCAGACGAATATAAAATAGTGGTAAAGTGTAATATATACCTACCCTTTTGACTGTCAACTAGGTACTTTTACTTAATATCGTTGTGATAAGGACATCTCAATTTGAGTAAAAGAAAAAGTCAACAGAAACCATTTAGATAATTATAGTTCGTACTTTCTTAGCTCCAAAGGCAAATTTGGACAGATCGTGCGCAAGGTCCATGATAAATCGTGTGGAAACAAGCTTCAAACATTCCAATATCGAAGAAAGGCCAAACAAAGCTTAATCTTTCATGTCAATGCTATTATATTTTATGTATATTCTAAACTATCTGATCTATTCCCTGATCGGTTCAAGTAGCCATCCATCGAAACAATCTTGCCATTAAGTGCATTTTAATCAATGGAATGGAATCATTTCACGTACCTAGGTTGACAAGAAGTCCAGGAGGCTGCGAGCCGAACAGTATAAAATTTGGCAGGGTCTATAATAAATAATAATAGCGGTGTCAACGTTGATTAGACCTTGAGACCTGCTGCCGATTCTGAATATGGCAAAATTTTCCCAGCTCGTTGCGAGTTTAGAACATGCAACTTACTGTTCCAATTTTTCTGCGCTAAACTAGTCTGTTATCACGCCGATTTTGAACAAGAAGTATCACAGGTAGCTGGGCTCGAACCCACAACTCACTGCTCCTATCATGAGACTGGGAATGTAGCCACAGGGCCATCCTGCCCGGCTAGATATAAAGAATAAATGATTACTTCTAAATCCGGTAGCGCATGGGCAAAGGGGAAAATAATCTAATTTAAAGTCGTAATTCAAATTCAGAGGATACTGAAACATCAGCAAGTACGAGAGCTCGTATATCTGTACAGTTTATGAACCGTTATTACGCCAACCAAGGCGAGAGCATCAAGGGAGGGATTACAATGATGCTTCATTGATGTTGCTAATTAAACGCGTAATTGTATCTTAGAGTCAAACTATTTTCTCCAATAACACTATGAAATTTCACGACAAATCAATGCATTAAACAGAAAATCCCCGCTACATGCAACACAGATGTTGAAAAATGTTGGTGGGGACTTTTAAGCACACTCAGATAAATTAGAGACACTTTCCCCAAATAGCAATGCACTTTTTACTCTAGTGTGGGCCATCCTAAACTAATTTAGCCCAAAATAGAAGTGTGTCAGAGCAAGGTGCAGAAAGTGCGTCAGTATTTGGACAGCATGAGCCATCCATTTTTGTAAGTGTAAGCGCAGGAGGCGGGACGCCTACTTCGCGGCGGGCTCGTCTGGGAGGTCTTTGAGTCCCTGAAAAATACAAACGATTAATTCATGAGCAATAAATATTTGAATACATGCGAATATTATGATGTTATCATTATGGAAGATGGCTTAAGCCAATAAATATTTGAAATACATGCGAATATTAAGAAGTTCTCATTAAGGAAGATGGCTTAAGCCAATAAATATTTGAAATACATGCTAATATTATGATGTTACTACTAGTGAACACGGCTAACGATATCGTGTAAGCCAATAAATATTTGAAATACATGCGAATATTAAGAGGTTCTCATTAAGGAGCATAGCTAACGATATCGTGTAACTGTAAACCATTACAAAACTATTTCATAACCATTATACTAAGGGCGATCAAGTTGGGTGGCTCCAGATACAATATTTACGCGAAACAATCATATTTAATAATGATTTTAATATAAATTTATTAAGTAACCAAGGAAAAAATTTCCACCAACATTCAAGAAAATCTTGGAAGAATTTACAATTCTTTCATTGAACAAATTTATGTGCAAATCTAAGTTGTTAGCGTTTGGCTCGAAATATTCACATCAAAATAATAATTCACGCCAGGGGTGCGTGGGTCGTGAGAAGAAGCTCATAAGGAGCAGTTTAAAAATAATTATGTTTATGAAATGAATAACATCTTTGTGTATAGTTGATTATAACTCTGTACTTGCGCTACTTAAGAGAAGCTTAGTTCGGGCGGGAGCATAAAGTTTGTTCGATCTCAGCCACTGGCGGTCGTTAACAACAATATTTAACTCTAATTAATACGCTATATTTATACGCAACACATTTGTAAATTGAACGCAATATTTGAGTGTAGCAATTCAGGGGCAACACTCTGCAACATTCAGCGTGGTGCAGCAGCGTAGCGTGTTGCAGAGTGTTGCTCTAGCATAGCGTGTTGCAGAGTGTTGCTCTAGCATAGCATGTTGCAGAGTGTTGCTCTAGCATAGCATGTTGCAGAGTGTTGCTCTAGCTTAGTGTATCAAATGCGCTCTCTGAGTGACAGAGAGCGCATTTTCTCATCGACAAAAACTTGAGGTCACGGACAGACGGACGGACAGACAGACAGACGGATGGACGGACATGGCGAGCACAATAGTGCATTTTTTCCATAAATGAGAAAATGCGCTAAAAAATCAAGGAGTTCATGAACAACCTAATGCCTAAATCCTCTTGAAAATAATGAACAAACCTAACAAGTGCACTCAATCAACACTATGATATTTCAAAAATGTTTAGAAATACATGAACATTTAGTTAACGAGACATTTGGTTTAGTGTTTCTGCAATAAATGCAATAAAATATGATATTTTGGAGCTGTGGAATAGGGGATTGGTTTGAGAAGAACGACTCCTATAGAGCACCTCTCCTAATTTCTGACAAGGTTCAGTTCTTCATAACAGTAGACAGTCAGTTTGGTGCCTAGGACCATTCATTAAATTGTTAATAATTACAAAATAATTCAGCTGAATAGAAGGTGGACCTTTGTTGATTTATACAATGGACGGACTGAGTACCAAAAGAAACTTTGTGCACAACTCAAGAGAGTCTAAAACCATGACAAAAATAAATTCTCATCATTTTATACCAAATTACAGTTTTTATGGACACATTGTACTAGTGAGGGCTTCATTGAAACACAATACAATAAAAACAGTCAGATATTAGTAGAGGGAGTTTTTTTAATATTTACTCTTTCTGTTGTTGATATAGGTATGCGTTCAGATATATGATATGCATTTGGATAAATGATATGAATTTGGATATATGAATGGATATATGATACATCCATTACATCCTTTCTTGTGTCCATTTATTTTTCACTTGCTACTAAGGGGAACCTTATTTCTAACAGTTATTTCCAGGGGAACCTAGGGGAACCATATTTTATTGAAAATTTGTTGCTAAAAAAAAGGCTCCCAGTAGAAATACGTGCAATAAAATATGGTTCCCATAGGTTCCTCTGGAAATAACTGTTAGAAATAAGGTTCCCTGTGAAGATATTTTAAGGGGAACCTTAATTACTCTTACATGTTAAGTGCCCTTGAAGTTTGTTTGAACCAGACACCATGATAAATGCTGCGTAGAATTGTAATAATAATAACAATAATGTAATTTGTAAATATCTTGTCCTTCTACAGGCCACTTACCAGTGGCTTGTAGGTGCTACCGTTGAGACGCTCATCTCGTAGCACGTAGTGTCGCTCACGCCCGAACCTCAGACTGCGCTGGTACCACTGATACAAAAATATTATTACTTTACTGTTTTAGTTTTAATAGTTAATTACCTGATAACTTTCAAGAATTGTAGTAGGACCTAACATTAAATATATCTACCTATAATTATTTGACTAGCTCATAGTTTTAATAAGATTCATACACTTATTGCAAAGTATGTATTATATCATTATATAGCTGTTAATGGTAGAACATGTTGTAAATTTTAATGGAGGAATTCTTGAGTTATTGCATGGTTCAGGATGGTGTTACCTTACAGATAAATTATTAGTATTAAACATCATTATATATAACATCACTAAAATAAAGTGCAGCTAACTATTTCATGTCCGTGATAATCATAAGAATCAATCAAAATCCTACATAATTAATTACATAGAAAATATATCAAAAAGCAAAATGTTTAGTGTGGTAAAATTTATAGATATAGAGAGATAGGTAGCATCTACATAATTAATTACATAGAAAATATATCAAAAAGCAAAATGTTTAGTGTGGTAAATTTCATAGATATAAATAGATAGCATGAATATACAAACGACCGTGACACTCATCTTTTCAGGGGTGAACGGTGTAGCTTGCGCAAGGTGTTAAGTGTATACTTACATTGCCCAAAAGTATTTAGTGTGATAAAATTTATAGATATAGAGAGATAGCATAAATATACTTACATTGCCCAAAAGTAACTTGTTGAGCCAAGGATTAATCATGTGAGGAATTGTCAGGCAGACTACGCAGATAGAAAAACTTGGGATGATTTCAAACCACATCTTGAAATTTAATGCTAATATTGCCTATAGGAACTGAAAAAAATAATAATCATAAAATCACCATTTGCATACATTAACTATTATTCATTTTTAGTGAAATACTGGTACATGCTAATTTTTAACTGTAATATCTCTGGCACATTATGTAATTAAATTGTGTAATTACACAAGAGAATTTTTTGTCATTTTTTAAACAAATAATTCAATACATTTATTATACATTAAATTAATATATTTTCATTCATTTAAATTGAATTAATATATAAACATAGCATTTATTAAAAACTGAAAAAAACATTATACATAAACTTTAAATTACCATTTATAGAAAAAATATTTCTTTCTAGTTAATGAATAATGTAAGGAATTGAATATATCTGTATAATTACATACTGTGACTGAATTAATGTTCATCACAATTGTTTGTATTCAATTTTTATTATTAATTGATTACTCTTATCCAGTTATAGTGAGCTTGTTGTTTTAATGGTGTGTTGCTGCACCATGCAGTCTTCTCTTTTATGTATAGGTATGTATGTTACATAATCATAATTGTACATCCAAGTGTCAGTTAAAGTCTTCCAGATGTGATGCTTTTCCCTGTGAGGCCCTACTTAAACCCACATTAATACATGAGAAAGCACTTGAACTTTGAACTAATACACGTAATGCACTTGAACTTTTATTTAAAATGTAGATTATGATTTCATTGCACTTTATTGTACATTTAATCAGAACTGAACTGATTTATTGTATTTAATCAGAACTGAACTGATTTATTGTATTTAATCTGAACTTATTTCTTATTATGTTTATCTTTATGTTTTTGTAAGGTTTACTACTTGCATTACTAATGTCTTGGTTTTCATGTTATAAGAAGTTTTTCTCATTCTATGATATTGCTGGCAGAGCCTTACCAGTCACCAGTAGGGTAACTAAGGGCTCTCCAGATAAAATGTGCTTGTGCCTAGTAATAAGTATCATCTATGATCTTTGTTCATCATCTCTGTACCATCATCATTCTACACACCCATCATGCTCAGCTATGCTAGCTGCTGGTATCTATGGAGTACCTACTTCTGTTGTATTCTTGTGCCAGTTTTTAGCACATTTTCTCATTTATGAAAAAAGGTGCTATTGTGCTCATCATGTCCATTTGTCTGTCCGTCCGTCCGTGACCTGAGCCTCAAGTTTTCATCAACGAGAAAATGCGCGCTTTGTCACTCACTGCAGTGAGTACTGAGTACCGGTACCGAATTAAATTTTTTCATAATATAAGTTTTTCTGTAGAATTGCCCAAGACTGATTCACGCACCTCATTGATATAAGCAAAAAACAGTCTGATCAGTAATTCCATGAAATCAAACCTCTTTTATTATGTCATATGAATGTTATTTTTATGAAAGAAATATTGGCTATGTTTATAAGTGTATGAGTTGAAGAGGGTCAAATACATTGATGTAAATAAAATGTTTCTATTTTAATGGATTGAAATTTTGTAGGAGGACCTTAATTTTACCCCCCAGTTAAGCCCCAGTACCTACCTAGCCCATAGTGACAAAGCAGAGAATTTTTTAGACTCTCCCTCAAGTTCATTTTTGAGTCCTATAAGCAGACCAGTAAAGTATCATGGATACCAGCATTATCATACTTAAGAAATTGGTTTAAATCTTGAGTTTTTGAGGAAATTAAAAATGAACTGATTCCAAAAAAGCTCTGGTTTGCCACTATGACCTAGCCTAACACAGTTGTGCTCACTGCTCAGCCTCTCAGGCTGGGAGGTGTGCTACCGGCATACCCGAAGGGCCGAAGCCTACAAATCAATTATAAAAAAAACAAGCCTCTCCCTCTGCTGCTCCAATCACCATAGGTGGACCAAATGCCAATCACCATAGTGACCATACCATAGGTCGACCCCGTAAGGCGTAAGTAAGGCAGCTAGAAACTTCCATGGGGTCGATGGGGAACAGACGAAACAAGTCAAGACTCAAAATAAACAAAAAAAGGTAAACAAGAAAAAATAATAATTAAAAAAATCGGGAAAAAACACAATCCGGACTTGCAAACCTTAACCTCTGAGGGAGAAAGCCAGTCGGGTTAAAGAGCTAAAAGAGGAAACAAATAAGATGGTAATTACTTTCAGGAACTAAGAGTCTTCGAATTACAAATTTACCGGTTACTTTAGAGATCGCAATCCACACACATGCTTTCGCCGTCAACGCAACTGACTTTCGCCCTCTATCGAATAGCCTAATCAAATAAGGAACGGACGACCTCGGCACTCGGCAGACGGCAAGTAGGCTAGGTATAAGTATATCAGTAAATAATATCACACGTCAAGTTTTGCGGATGGCCGGTTGCCAATTGCCGGAAATTGTTGAGGTAAATGTGCAACAGGTATTGAATGGGATGTCAAAGAATGGAAGAAAGTAATAGAAAAGAGAGTGAAATTGTGTGGTCTAAGAGTATGGAAGCAAGGAATGGAAAGAAAGGACAGCCTGAGATTAAGAAAATACCAGAAAAATACCAGATTTAGGCATGTATACCAGATCTAAAATATTCATACCAGACACCTTTTGAAAATACCAGATTTGTGAAATCTGGTATAGAAATATACCATCTGCCATCTGGCAATGCTGGTTCAGCGTTACTTGAAATCATCTACAGACGATGTTTCCATTCCATTCAGATGAAAACTGTGTCGGACGGCTCCGCGGCCCGCGCCGAGTGCTGCGCGGCGCGGAATCGATGACCGTGATTTGCACAAACGCCTGCGCGAAAAAAATATAATTAGATTGATTTACGCGAGAAATTTCCCCGTTTATATACATCTTCCTGAGTGTGGCCGAAGCCTAATAATTCAATTAAAAAAAATATATATCTACTGTTGTTGGCGTATTTATCAAAATCTAGGCGTGTCTTTTAGGTGTTTGAAGTAGGTAGGGAGGCTGTACCAGCATTCATTTACCTTTTATGCTTTGCTTCAAATGAGCATTTAGTCTTAACTTCTCAAGTCCATTTACTAATACTTGTCTCCTTTAAAACTCCTCAAATCCTATATGGAGCTACCTGAGAACTGATCTCTCTTAAGAGAGAACTTACTAGCTTCCCGTACCAAGAAGCTAAAAACTTAACCAACAAGCTCTCAGGCCCAACGGTCATCCCATCAGGCAGACCTGTGGCTTTATGTCCACCCAGCGTGGACCCCCCGCAAAGAAGAAGAAGAACTACTTCCGAATGAGATCCTTTTTTGATGTTAATTAAGCACAAAGCACTAATTCCTGTCATTAAAATGAATTTGACTTTTAATTCTTTTTCCAATGATTTGAGCAAACAAGAGACATTTTAGCTGCCATTCATTATGTTGATCGACATGATGAATGGATAGGCTATGGTGGCTGGACCATATGGTATATGGATGGTGGCATTGGCCATAATAGGTGGGCTGGTGAATGGTGTCATGGTGTGGTGATGGTATTGACATCGACCCTCGATGATACTGGAACTTTTTTCTTGTAAATTTTAATTCTATTTACACAAGAAATCAACTTGAAACACGATAAATATTTTTCATTTGCAATTATCAACAACATTAATTTCATTGAATCAGTAGCTAGGTATACCAAGGCTACCACTTACCCTAATACAGTAGCATGCTCATGCAGATGGCAGCAGAGCAGCAGCAAGCCAGAAATAGCTACTATAGCATATAGAGGGCTATTGCCTACTGCTCAGCTCTGCTAGACTGCTACTATTGTCTGTTAATGCCTTATGTCACTAAAGTTGCCAACTTGCCACAGGCCACAGCACGTCTTATGCATAGGGTAAACGCGGTATATTCCGACACATTAAGGACGCATCGAGAAATGGAAAACTATAAAAAAAATAACCGTATGCGTTACTCGAGTTCTGTTTGCTTTACGTGACTCTCAAAACACCGTACTATGCGCCAGCAACGATGAAACGTCACAAAATGTTGCCATATTTATTTAAAAGCCTTTAGAATGCAAACCTACCAAATCCCTGTATTCCGACACTGTGTGTCAGAATATAGGAATTTGGCACGTGGTGAGATGTATTCCAACCGTGCTTCAAATTGTACTAATACGTAATTCCAACATCCACGTGTTCAAATTCCGATCGCTGTGTGAGCTGTATTGGAATACAACACGGCTTTGAATTAGAACATTATTGAATATTGAGCACTACTTAATTAGGCTTTTAATTAACAGTTATTAAGCTTTTAATTAAGAAAATTTTAATTTTTGCACACAGCTTGGAACGAGCTGTGTGTGTCCATTTCAAGTTGTGTTGGAATTAGTTTTTATGTGTCTAAATGCGTTTCTCAACTTAATCATCTATTAATTTATTTACCACTTGAAATCAGCAAATACAAGTATACTTAAAGGATTCCTAATATATTCACAGACATATTTAAAAGTCTCAAACCATAATATTCTTTCTACACAAACAGTTTATCACTATTTGGTAGAGCAAGGTCAACTGTCAACTTTGACTCATTTTCGATGATCTCATTGGGTAGCGTGCATTGTCTCTCTTTGGATCTCAACATTTTCCTGCTAGATGGCCCAGGCCTAGTGTTTTGGCAGTAGTTTGACATGCAAATGTATGACGTCACTATTTCAACCATCAACAAACGCATGGGACTAAAACAAAGCCTAATATAAAGGAAAAACTAGAGAGGTGTCGGAATATACCGCGTTTACCCTATGCCACTGCCATTATGAAGAACTGTACCTTATTACCCCGCTTGATGGTAATCATATCTTATACAAGTTTGCTTTTACTAGATATTAGGCTCATCTGCAGAATCAGTATTTGTCAAATGGTTGAGCTGTATAATATTCTACTTAGTGCTAGAAATAATCAAATTTCCTAAACAATCGTTCTGTTATAGTTGCAATAAGGATGGAAAGGTTTCTATAAATATTTAGATGTATGAGGCTATATTCATTTATGTAATCTTTAACCCTTCCATCTTAGACATTTACCATTGTCAATGGTATTCATACCTAGCAGTTTGAGAATAAGATGTCCTGTCAGTCACAAAAGGGTTGAAAAAAGTTGACACCTATCTGTCATAAATTATTGCAAGTTTATATTAACAAAAATTTACATTTTTTCAGAGTGATAATAACAAAATGGGTGACAGTATTCCTACAGATTCTTTAGGTTTACTTGACCAGCTGTTAGATGAGGTAAGTTCTCATGATATTACTGGCTCAGTCTGTATTGAGGAATGAGGACAACTGTGTTTCATTGATTTTATTTTATCTATAATCATCTCTAGGTTGTATCTCAATTTGCTGTAGACAAAATTTAAATTGAAACATTTTGGTATGCTAGGTTAGCCAAATAATTTATACTAGAATACTTTCTAAGATATTCAGATAAATAATTCCTTAATAAAATTGCTCAACATGGATTTTTTGTGTATTTTCTTGAAATTAAGCCTAACATTAAAGAAATATACCAGTATTTATCTCATGTCTAATCTCTTTTAATAAATAAAAAAATCTTGTCATGAGTTTGTTAAAGATAATTAAAATTTTTTTTGCAGGTTCACCAGTTACGACTCATCCTCAATGGTCGTCTTGGCAGCTTGGAAAACAATGTGTGCATGCTGAGTGACACCTGCAATGGAATGGCTGCCAAATTAGAGACTGTGGAGGGACTTGTCCAACTCACAAACGATACTCTGCTTGGCAAAGAAGCTGGTCTTGCCACTAGGTAAGATTTTCATAAGTTTTTGTTTGATCCTTGTGCCTATAAGGTGAACTTGAGTCATGTTTCAGGCAATTATTTGTTTTACTAAACCAAATAACTTGCTGCTTAAAATATGTTTCTTTCCATTCAATATGCAATCAAGTAAATTCATATACAAAGCTCATTTCAGAAAAAAATAGTTCCTGCAAAGTGCTTGGTTCTCCATTAAAAGTTGGATAAGTTTGGTTTTTATTCTGACAAATTTAATGTATATATACTTAGTTCAGGCTTAATTCCCATTTATCCAATTTGGTTCCAAAGTTCTTGTTCACATTATATTTTTAATGATAAACTTGTTTATGAAAGTTTAATAAAATATTTGGATGGAAATATTGCTGTATTTTTTTTCTCTGCAAATGCAACTATATGCAAAATAATCTGATATAATAAAAATGTATTGAAAACCAGACCAGAAATACTTTTTATGTGCTATATCTTAAATTTTAACACAATGATTGTATGATTTCGTATTGTATTGTATCTTGTATCTATATTTGTATTGTATTAACAAATGATTGCATTTTGTATCTATATTTGTATAGTATTAACAAATAATTGTATCATTTTATATTGCATTTTATTATATTTTGTATCTATATTTGTATTGTATTAACAAATAATTGCATCATTTTATATTGCATTTTATTGTATTTTGTATCTATATTTGTATTGTATTAACAAATAATTGTATCATTTTGTTGCACAGCTCAGAGAAGAACAACGTCTTCAACTGCCCTGATGTTACCCCAGAAACTAAGGACGCCGGGAGTGGTGTATTGGCCACATCAACTGGTGTACTGCGACTGCCTGGCGTCGAACAATACCCTGATGGCACATGGCTTGGTGATCCTGACGTCGCCAGCAGGAGAGTCAGGAGCCCCATTACACCTCAGTGAGAACTACATTCAATATTACATATTTTTTGCTAGGAAATATGTACAGTTGAGGCAGAAATTGTACTTGAGTTTTGCCTAAAAATGTGTGCTGTGTGAGGTAGAAATTTTATCGAATACGGGAGGAATTTTTGGCTTTGTCATGTTATGGGTAACTAGATTTCTTTGCCACACTCATGGAAATTGCTGCCATTACCGTGACTAAAATTAAATTTGCCAAACTGTTATAAACATTTTCAATTTAGTATCTTGTTTGAGCTGTTAGGAAAATCATGTAGAAATGTCTTTCTGTACTCACTCTCCTAATAATTGTATCGAATTCATATTAAATTTATGATGTAACATTTCCTATTACAATAATAGAAGAGAAAAACAATCTTTCTGTTTCTGGGATTATCAAGCATGAAACATTGTTTTGAAGTTTTTAAATTTGATATCAGTGTTTGTAATCATAATATTTGAGTAGTCGATCACAGTAAAATATCAATGTTTATGCTCATGGTTTTATAGCTGTCATCTTTTGAACATGTATTTTCCTTTTTAGCGCATTTTCTCGTTTATGGAAAAAATGCACTATTGTGCTTGCCATGTCCGTCTGTCTGTCTGTCTGTCCGTCCGTCCGTCCGTCCGTGACCTCAAATTTTCGTCGACGAGAAAATGCGCTCTCTATGACTTGCTGCAGTGAGTAGTGAGTTATATTTTTTTCACTTCATTTTTGTAACATGTTGATTGCACATGTACAGGAATCTTCTTCACATCAACTCGACGTGCATGACGGCAGAGAAGATGGCGCTCACACTCCTGGATTACCTCTTCAGTAGAGACGAGCTGGCGTCATCCAACATCTCAGGGCGAAGTGAGATTAATTCTACCCCAACATTTTAAGGATAAATTTTCAGCATTTTTCAGTAATTAACTAATATTCCGAGATGAAAGTCGTGCTACTATTTTCTTACTAGTATAAAAATGAAAATAAATTTAATTGTGCTTTGTTTCTGTAAGGCCAGGGTTTTGAGGTATGAAACCCACGTGCATGAGTGCAATTTTTAACCGCTGTGAAGAAAAACTAAAATTTTCTGTGATTTAGCCAGGCCGGAACAACAAAAAGCAGCTGGATCCAATGATGGTGTATGGAATTCGTTGTCACCTGCAGTACAAATTTGAAATTACCACCAAGGAATGGAACCGCATATGTCAAAACATGGACTCCAAATGCCGGTCGGCTTTTAAGAGGAAGCAGAAGCTCCAGCACAATCTTGGATCTCAAAATCCAACTAAGGTTATCAAGGTAGGCATAACATTTTAATCAAAACTTGTTAATCTTTAATAGGAAAATATTTCGTCAATTTTCAACAACAACAACAAATATGCCTGGCTTGTCTGTCATGATATTTCTAGCCTAAAATTTACTTGTGGTTCCAATATCTGGTTAGTTAAAATTATATTTGTTAATTCGTACTGTCCATGAGTGTTCAAGTTCTTTATTTTGCAAAAGTGGTATATAAATTTTTGCTCTGCATTTGCGTAAGCGTGTGCTGTGATAAACTGGCCTCTGCCAAGCAAAAAACTTGTATTTCCAGTTCAAATTTAATAATTTTCAGACATGTCAACATTCTTTCCATTTTAATCCTTAATCAAAATATCAATTATCTGTCAAGATTCGCCGTGGAGATTTTCCTGTAGATATTTCTAAGCCTTAGCATAACACCCAATAGCTTCATTATATTATTTGTTATGGTTGTTTTTGAGCCTTCAATAATTGCACGTATGAAGACTGTGATAGAAAGAAGATTATCATAATCCACCCTGAGTAAAATGACCGCTGCTCAATAGAGATAAAAATCATTTTAACAAATTTCGCGTGTGAAGAAAGTCGTTGCTACACTCGTGCCGGTAGTGTGCTGCGCAAGAGTACGTGAGTCCCCATTCTTATAGAGGAAAAAAATATAACTCAGTACTCACAGCACTGAGTGACAGAGAGCGCATTTTCTCGTCGACGAAAACTTGAGGTCACGGACAGACGGACGGACAGACAGACAGACGGACATGGCGAGCACTGTAGTGCATTTTTTCCATAAATGAGAAAATGCGCTAAAAACTTGTATGTCATCACTGTCATTTACCATGAACGATTTTAACATGAATTATCATGTACCTGTCATCTGATTTACCTAACAAAAAATTAACGATTCCATGTCTGATCCATGTTCATTAGTTGTCACTTTATTTTATTTTAAGATGACTATGCGATGCTCAAAATAAGTAATACAGCCTTGTACATAATAAATAAAATGATTGACAAATTAATCTTGAGTTTGTAGTCCAATTACTTGAGCAGAAATATACTATGTAGTATCATAATTCATTCCAATTCATGCTCATTTAATCTGTAAATTGTGAACACTTCTTTTAGGTTGCGGTTTTTGAACTAGCTGACATCTTGATCATGTTACTAGTTAGCAAAGGAGAAGTGAGCTTTCATGTGTTTGCAATCTTTAAGCTGTGTCATCTTAAATTTAATCTATGAACCTTAGTTTCTTTGATATGTTTAAAATGACATGTTAACCTACATGATAATGGAAAATTTTTCTTGAGAAATATTTGATATAGATTTGAGTTTTTCATGAATCTCTAGTCTACCAAGCTTGAACCACTCAATGTCACAATGCGTGCTGCCATTCATTTAGTCTCGGTTGTTATTGAACTTCAGTTGATTTCTTGTAGGTGTGCCACACGCCTATACGCTCCAAAGAACCCTCCCTCTCGGATGACATTGGCTTCGATTTTGACCAGCTACATTCTGCAAACTTGGATCTCAGTTGTGTCAAGGTACGAGTGAGTGCTAGTATAAGAACTATATGTTATCAGTATAATTTTCAGCAATTGGTATCCGGAAATAAGTAAATCATTATCAATGATAAAATTATGCTCAACTATGGGAAATAACAGTTTTTGCATAAAGCAAATCTTGAGCATTGCTTGAATATTTCTAAACGTTAGTTATATATCCCTATGATTTGAAACTTTTTACAACGTTAGTATATTAGAAGATCATTATCAATGGTAAAATTATGCTCAACTAAAATGAAATAACAGTTTTTTGCATAAATTAAACTTGAGCATTGCTTGAATATTTCTGAACGTTATTTATATTTCCTTATGATTTGAAACTTTTTACAACGTAAGTATATTTGTTATTGTATGTTTGTTAAAGGTAATGACCGACAGCCCGTGTGAGCTTCGCATTCTGCACCCGAGCCCTGGCAGCCTGGATGCTCTGCCAGACTCGCACGAGATCGTCCTTGCCGAGGACGGCATGTTGTCTTCTGCTGTAGTGAGCTTTTTGTTGACCAAGTGTAGTTCTAAAGCCAGGTTAAAACTGGTATGTTTATGTATTTCAGTCATATGAACCGGGACCAAATTTTTTACTATTGATATTGAGTGGAAGCCCTTATTTACTGCCAATTTCAAGCAATCTGATTGAGAAATCAAAAATACTATCATAATGATATCATCGTGACAAAACGTTGAAGAGAAGATGTGGTTATAGTCCTTTTTAAAAAAACGTATAGAGAAGATGTTTTTATAGTCCTTGTAATCAACTCTCTACTAATAATTTTGTAATTTTTTTATCGAATTCCATTCATATTCAGCAGTACGCATTCACGCATAACAATCCCGATCACTGGAATTGATTTTAATTATCTTACTCTGGTTGCTGCAACGTAAAAAATTTCAGAATCCAATAGTATTTGAAGCTAGAAACCTATCTAGAGTAACGCCTTGAGCTCATATTGTCAGTGGATTATCAATAGCCTATTTCGTTAGCAGCTTTATACTTTTTACTTCTTTATTATAATTTAAGTTTTAGTTTATACTTGGATCTTTTAGCGTAATAATTTTTATGCGCGTGCTGATAACCTAGAATTGGCGAACCTGGTTTTAGGAAGATCTTCATTGAAATAGCCTGAATTATTCCTTTATTCGCCATTTAATTTATGGAGTGATATTGATTTTAAATTAATGCTGGACGATAAAAATAAAAAAAAATTGAGATAACCATAGCTGCTTGAGACGATATTTGTATTTTATTTTCGAAAATTTAATTGGCGCATAGGATGAGTCTAGCAAGGCATGTCGAGCTTTTGTAACATTAATACTTGACTTTACTGTTGCAGGACGGAAAGAGTAGCAACGGACTGATAATGAGCAGTCGCCGTGATGCGGGACATAGCATCAACTTGTCCCCTATCACGATGACGACAGACTCTATCACATTGTCTGGTGGTAACTTACATCACAATCCCGTGTTGGCAACATCCATCGTACATCAACCAACAGGCATGAACACGTCCTTTGTAGCCTCGCCCCTTGCAGCTTGTGCGCCCACCATTCACAGGAACCAGCATCATGAACGACACTCGGTAGGAAGGAACGCGTCTCAATGCTCTGTGCTGCAGTCACCTCTTATGTCAAGTGTGCCTCAAAGTTGTAGACTTGAAGCCCATGAAGTGTCATCAGAACTTGATGGTTGTCGCGTAGTCACTACAGAATTAGACGGTTGTCGTGTGGTCACTACAGAACTGGGTGGATGCCGCGTCACAACAGAACTTGACGGTTGCCGTGTAGTGTCTACAGAGCTTGATGGTTGTCGTGTCGTGACATCTGAGCTTCAGTCATGCCCGACACCATTGTCATGTCCTTCGTTATCGTTATCGGAGTGTGACGTCGAGCACACGACAGACGAATTATCAGGAGCCGCGTCGCTGGAAGATGACACTTCGGAAGGAGTTATTGTCATCGCAGGGGAGCCCTCAAGCGATGACGGCGACGGTATTCTAGAAATTGGCGTTGGCGACACGTTGTCCCACCACAATATACAGGATCACTCCCCTTCGTGTAGCCCTTCACCCCCGCCATATAAACTTTTATCTCATCCTTCATCTTCGTTTTCTGCTTCTCTTTCGCTTCCTTCATCGAGCATCAAGGACGAGATGGACGGCCAGGATATTTCTGATGACCTGGACGAGTCGATGCACAGCATCCACCAGTCGCCTTTACACCATCTCAGTATAGGCAGCCTCGCCGTCCTCAGGACTAAAGAGGAACTTAGCGTTAAGAGTGAAGGAAGTTTGGATAGTTGATATCTTGCTCCGGATCTGCGATAATTCCATAGCTTTTTATTTTAAATAAATTTTTAAAAAATTTAGTATTAATTTACCAAAGACATGAATGCTAGTATTTTAGGTGGTGTATATTTGCCTCAATTGTTTGCAGTTTATTACCACTATATTAACTAATTGTAATGTAACTCATAAAATTATAAAATTGTGAAAAATTAATATTCGTTTTACTATCAAAATGAAACCCATTATCAGTGTTTAAACGTTGAGTTGAAGGTGAGATAGTTTGGGTTCATAAATTGTTCAAACTGGAATTAGAAAGGAGCTGATTCCTAATTTCATGAATTTCGATAAGTAAGACGCATCCCCCCGGCGCCACCAGTCCCTCGAGCGAGGGTTAGGGGGAAAGGTGCTTGGGAACATCGATGCTCAAACGTGAACTATGTAAACAGAACATTAGGATTGTGCCAGGGTTCTGTTTGGTTTGGCCATATAAAAGACGCAGTTTCCTGAAGTTCAACTATGTAAAAATTAGAATGAGTAAGAATAAATACTGAAATTTATTATCTTCCTAGCAGTATTGATGAACGGTTCTATCCATAACATTAGTTTCGTTGCTAAATAAGATAGTAAAAATTTACAATATAAATGGAATTTGCACTGTATTATTATTTCGTTCCTTGCTACTTTGAAAAATGAAGAACGTAGTTAGATTTGGTCTTGTTAGAAAAATCGCTACTACCAAAGCTCTAATGATAAAACAAACTTTTGTTATATTATTAATTAAACAAAAGTGATTTCCCGAACGAAGTTGAATGTAAACATAAATACTCTCTAAGTGCATTGCTACAATTAATAATATTAGTAATTACTTAGGCAGGAACTTATTTCCAAGCAGTCCTGTCAACGTTTCATTTCATGCTATCCGTTAGTGTGGGCTGGGAAGTTGTGCCGTACTGCCGTGAGTGTATGTGGAATGACCGTGGTAATGGCCTTAGTGCGTCGAAGTGCCTGTATTTGAAATTTAGATACTTAACTGCAATGTAAATGAATTTTCATTCAGCTCATATTTTCGACCAATTTAGGGCATCCGATTTGTTTTAGTTAATAGTATTTTCTGTACTCGGAATTGGGAAACGTCAGACTGATTCAAATTTCAAAATGTACGGTTATACTGTACATCTTATACCTTATTTCCATGTTCGCAGTTTGAACGCCATTCTTAGTGTGATGAATTTGAGATTCGCCTCTGGTGAAAACCTAATATAACCTTTGCCTCTTAATAATAAGGCTAAATAATAAATAAGAATACTCTAAAATAGTTCTAAAAGTAACGGAATCACTGATTTTGTAGAAAGCCTTGTTAGCTTGTATGATGATCGATCGTTTTCCGTTTCCTATCCACTACCTAATCAGTAACGGCTATTGTCAGTGTCACTTGAGTCGCCACTCGCCACATCATACAAGACACCGAGCTCTTGCACAATTAGTAATAAATATTGTCAAGTAAATTTGATGAGAAATATTCGACCGGCTGTAAACTATTTGTTTCATTAATAACTAAATACAAGTAAATGGTTCTGTCTGGTAAAATAGGTGCAGTAGGCCTAGTATTGCTTTGTCCTGTTCGGCGTTGTCGACAACTGCAATGTAACAGAGTTTAAGAGTTTGAACTTCGTTTCATGTTCGTTTAGCATTTTAAGTTAGTCTCTTGACCTGTGAGAATTTTAAATTTACGATCTCGTCAAGGCTCTTCAGTTGACAGCAAAGGTTTTTAAGTGATACTATACCGATATAAATAATTTCGCTATTATGAAGATGAAATAAACTTTACAGTAATTTAAAACATAATAGTAAGTACCGTCTTTCAAAATTTAATATGGTACCTACATCAATATATATCTATAATTGACACTGGAAATATTGAGCTGCGTTGGTTTTTTTTTTTTTTACTTTGTTGCGTAGTGCACGCTCTTCGAACAGTCGATTCGATCAAATAAAGAGCAATGTTTCTAGGATTTACTTTGTTGTGTCAATGTCATTCATTATCTATGCATCAATGTTACCGTGTCTTCAAAAATATCTGGAGGTGCCGGGGATCGAACCCGGGGCTTTTCGCATGCGAAGCGAACACTCTACCACTGAGCTACACCCCCAACTCTGTTTAGTGCTTCGGCTGGTTTTGAAATAACAAATTGTAAACATAATGTAGGATATATTTACGTTTAACTATATCGTTATCTGGCGAGTCAATTTTCGGGGTTTGGCAAGAAGCTATTTATTTCTGAATCGATGGGATCCCGAAGCCCGTAGAGGTCCTGATACGGTAGATACATAATTTGTAGTTTACCTTGAAAAACTAGTATATATTATTAAATCTTCATTAATTGTTAGGTTCGCCTGGCATCGCAGTACTTCATGGCAGTATTTCTTCTGCAGAGAGCTTGGCGCTTGTTGCGATGAAGCCATTCACAATTAATGGCTCCCAACGAAAACAGCCTCTTTCATTCACGTAGTGTGGCACTGTATTATAATTATATAATAGATAAGTAGAAGTTAAGCGTTTTTAAGCGAGTTCTGGTGATAACGGCTAGAGGGCCTAAGTTTGCAAGTTTACTAATTTTGGACACCTCTAAATATTTAAGATTGAGATGGAGAAATGTAAAATGTTGAGATGTAAAATTTTGTTCTAATCCTGATTTTGACTGTGATTAATGAGCAGACTTGCAGCTATTGATTGTAAAAAATGAAATGTCGAAAAATTTATTAAATTATACTGAATCCAAATTCGAGATTGGAGGTTGAGGTTAATATCCCGTAGATAGTTAGGAATTTATTGTTGACCATCATCACGTTTATCAAATGTGAATTCAATTGTCTCAAAATACTTCTAATTCTTTGTTATGTAATCCCTTAAAAATTATGCTTCTTATTCTTGGATGACGGTGGTAAGATTTTATCGCTTTACCAATAGAAAATCTTCCATATATTGCTGAATAATTCATAAAGGCATATTTATATTACATAGAATCTATAATTATTCCTGTGTGAGAGGTGCTTCCGTTTCTCGGCCACGCACAGAAGCCGCAGGTATTCATTAAAAACATAGCTTTCTGTGAGCGACTGTTATTGAGATATCTGCCTATAGGTAAGCTCTCACGGCGTTTTATATATATTTGTCTAGCATTTAGAGCTGCCGGTCTAGATTTCTTTGGTTCATAAAATTGACACATTCGATAAAATGCGGTTTTGAGCTAAAGAGATTCATAGTCCTGAAGAATCTTATCAGCACGTTATCTTGATGTATGTTAACCATGCTCGACTGTTACAGTGTGCTATTCAACCCGATACGTCGCAAAATCGTCCAGCTATACAGTAACATTTGCCATACCTTAACATTTTTCGAGTACCATTGTTACCGTAAATTAATTAATTTTCCCATTATGTATATTTCACTGTAAAGTTAAACGGCTGACTAATCTTTCTGTTACTTTACAAACTTGTATGTTATTACGCATTGTGAAAATTATTCTGAAATCAATGCGCTAATATCAGGTTTCATGCTAGATTTTCCCGATTAAATTTTAGTAAATGTTGATTGAATGTGATCGTTTTGGCGTTTTTGCTGCGCATTTTTAATTCTTTGGGTAATTTAAATGCTTTATTCTTCTGTCGCGCTAAGTACAATACCTATTGTTCGGTACTTCAAATCAATCTTTCAACCGTGTTTTTGCAACCTGTATATTTTGTAAAAGAATTTTATGCAAAGTTACGTTCTCTCGGCCGGGTAGTTTTGACGACAAACTGCTGATGAACACGATTTTTAATTTTCGCTTATGTTGTAATACTTATTTATAGTGCATTAGTCGTGTATTGATAAGAACTTATCTACGGACGTTCACAATATGGGCAATGCCAAGATTGAATAACTATTGTTGTAGTTGTGAGTAGCCATATTTTACTCGTTCAGTTTTGTATTTGTCAAATAATACCGACCGAAATGAAATTTTTCAATGCATAGGATGTCTTATTTATTTATTGAATTTTTGACGCGATATTTTGCGGAAACGAAGTTAGACTGATCCTCATTGCAAGAAAAGGAGTTTCTTTTGTTGTTAATTCTTTGACGCGTTATTCGAAAAAGTGAACTTGAAATTTTGCATTTCGTGAGCAGCGGTTCTATGGTGTAATGGTTAGCACTTTGGACTCTGAATCCAACAATCCGAGTTCGAGTCTCGGTAGAACCTTCGTCAGCTTTTGTAACCACGATTTGTAATATTACATCAAGTTTCGCTATCTATTGAACAAAGTTTTGTCACTTGCATTTCAAATTGAAGTTCGGACATGATCTGAAGCTTGGCGCTGTCGCTACTTAACGTTTTCTCTTTCAATTGCTCTCTGCGTGGGCCGTGGACTACCTTGGGTTCGGTTCCGCCGAATTGTTGATTTCATTAGCGCACGACATCAAGTTTTGTATCAAGTCTGAAAAAGATTCTGTTCAGCCGGCTATTGTTTAAATTATGTTGGATAGAATAACTTTAAGGTGCATATAATCTAGCGAAAATGAATTTACTTAATTGAAATAAAACTTGCTTCAAAATGTTTGTAGGTAATGTGACTTTCACCCATTACATGTTTTTTCTGTTGCTATTTGTTTCGTAGTGACAATGAATTTCATTAGATAACCGAAATATTTTTTACTGTGGCGCTCATTATGTTCTATAGGTCGGATATTCGAGCTTCATCGTGTCTACAAGCAGGCGTATAGTCAGAATGAAACATGGTGCCTATGCAAAAACATTAATTTTTTTCTGAACTTTTCCTGATGAAAAAACGATAATTTCTTTCTAGGGTACTGGATGTAGTATTTTTTCAGCCTATGTAGCTAGAAAAATATCTTTTATCTTACCATGTTGTCGCCACTACGCAGATAATGTGAGGGTCTGTGACTCACCTACAATTGACCAAGCGCGCGATGTTGCGACAGCTTCATTGATGAGGTGATGACGCCATACTGTGCGGTTGTTCAGTTTTCTACGCAATCTAATATATATAATCATAAGTAATATCTTCTTTATTTTTAAACTAGTTAACGTATCAAATGCAAAAACAAAAACGAACTAATTCAGTCAGATTCAAAACTTGAGGAATATTTGGATGTAGATAATTGAACGCGTGCTACTACGCGCAATTATTGCTAAATTAATGAATTCTGTAGATGCACGTTCATTGGAGCGGGGTAAATAGAAGCCGAATGGCATCATAAATTTCCGTGACGAGGAGCACGTCTGAAGTTTTCTCTGCTTCGTTGCCAGGTGGCGAAATCGACCATTTCCTAGTGTCAATTCAACGATTTACGGATAATATTTCTTGATAATTACTTCATTAGTGTAAAGACACTTAACTCAAATTAGGATTTACTTTACATTGTGAGCTGCAACTGCCAGCAGAGCAGAGTTGGCTGTTATTTGCGAGGCCGTGCGGGTGTAGTTAGTTTGAAGTTGAATTTTTCGACCTTTTATAATCTTTCCAAGTTCAATAGCGATTCGAGTGTTTTGTGAATCTAATCAAATATCTTTTCTTAATCTTTCTTCTCTTAATCTTACGCTGAATTCAACACCCGTATTCTCCATTCGATGACAATTAAGTAGAGTAGACAAGGTTATGTGTTAGAACTTCTACGTTTCATGCATGGTATCTACAACCTTGACTAAAAGCACCGTAAAATTGAATCCTTTCGTGTCCACTCATTTATATTTTCCAGTTTTCTACAATTTAGATCTCATTGGTAACTTTTAATTAAAATAAAACCTTACATGCCTGATGCTATATAGTGTCATTGATGTACAAGTTAATTATATGCTTATTATATTATGTATTTATAATATATATGTTATATTTTATATGTTTATTGAGCATTCATAAAGCGCATGGAAATGTGACGTATTCAGTCCAAAATCTCGATTGAACTCCGTAAGTGGCAGCCTGAGCATGAGTGAAAAGATTCCAGAGTTATCTGGGTTCCGTTACTTTTTTACTCGGGAAGAGGAATTTAAGCAGTTGTGTTTATTGTGAGCCCTGATTGTCTAAATTAATTGTGGTCGATTGACTACAATGTTTCTGGATCACACTGGATTGTTCCACCACCGCCGTCCAAATGAGTGTCAAATTTAACACATGACAAGTTCATGCAGAGTAGTAAAACAATCTTTAAACTACAATATGATACCAGTTCCTGGAACGAAAAGTAAATTATATCTACGATTTGTATGAGATGGATTTTATCTGAAGAACTTTTAATTCGGTCAAAACGATGGGACGAGAATTCACTTTTGTCGCGGGTGCAACACCATGTGGCTCGTATAAAATTCTTCATTTTGGACCGATTTAAGACTGGGCTGACGATGATGCATCATGTTTGATTTTTACATTATTTATTGGATACATGTGACCTTCTATATTTCTCTATACATACTATTTATTGTACCTACAAATATTCTCAGACTTTCCTCCCACCACTGCATTCAATCGCTCTTCATTGACAGGTCCACATTGACAGAACCGCGAGGTAGGGAGGGGGACTAAGATAACTTGGCATGGAGTCACGGTGTGACAGGGACACAAAATTGGCACCGTTTCTGTGGTGCCCCTAATTCATGCTTTGTTTGTCGTTTCTGTCGCTCTTGAGTTTGGAGAGCGCGCATCTGAGCATCTCAGCGTCGGCTAAGGTATACACAGAATAAGCGTCTTGCAGCTAAAAATTGCTTGCATGGCTGTACGAATTTGTCGGCACGGTGTGAATGAACAACAGATTGTTTCAGGAGCATTTGGTGACTAGGTTGTTCCCATGTATCGTTATAATTTGCATCCATGCTGGAAATTTTGATTCCCTTATCTAATATCTATACTTCAACAGGAATGGCGCCCAGAAAAATCATCGCTTGAATGCGGGTCTTTATTGCCCGTGTTCCTCGATTTTATGGCTGAGGCTGCATACTTCGCTCCCGCGTGACAAATTGAGGACAAGTTCGTAACTCGTTCTAGTTACGTACGTAACGTACCTCGTAACTTGTAAGTAGCTCGTACGTATCTTGTAACGCGTACGTTCCCCTATTAGTCATCGCATTCGCAGTTCATTCTGTCATTCTGCATGCAGGAGCTGTGCAAGAAAACTTCGTTGTATTAACTGAAACTTATGATATTAAGTTTTCTCAAGGAGCATTGTAGCACGGTACAAAGTCATGGTTGTTTTGTTGTTCTGAGAAATATTCTGTGTTTACGTGAGCGTGATAAAGCTATTCTATCGTATTTACGATTTGTAAGTTTTCGGAAAGTTCCATGAAAATAATTTATTTAATTAATCTTTTCTATTGGAGACTAGAGTGTATTGTCTTTTACCAGTGAATAAATTCCTGAGCATTTCCACATTACTGCCAGCTATCATTAGTAACATTTACGTTTTGCACGTTGGGAGAAGAATATATCTGGCACATGTTTACTGCGTTTTCGCCCCCAGTGGATGTTGCAACATTTTTAGCGCATTTTCTCATTTATGGAAAAAATGCACCATTGTGCTCGCCATGTCCGTCCGTCCGTCCGTCTGTCTGTCTGTCAGTGACCTCAAGTTTTCGTCGACGAGAAAATGCGCTCTCTGTCACTCACTGCAGTGAGTACTGAGTTATATTTTTTTCCATTTTGGAGGCTTTTCACACTCGAAGGTTTGCAAATCGTTAGCAAAGCAATACGCGTCGAGGTGCGAATTAATGCTGACACGCAACCTAATATTGGAATAATTTGTTTTCACACTTTGTGTTAAATATTATAGTATGAATTCGCATTGCACTTCGCAGGGCAAGGAAAAGCTAGAAACGAATGAAATTTCACAATTGTCAATTTGAATTATAATTTTATTATTTTGAATCGATTAAAATTCTAGGGAGATTGCATTGGTCTTTAGAATTCGGCACGAAGCTCGTGTGTCAAATTTCAGTTTTATGAATGTATGTAAGCTATCGGGATCTAAACAAGATTAAAAATGTCAAGCATCAAAGTCAACGCAGAATAAATAAGGGAGAAATATGTGAGTGAAATAATGCCGATTTTCAACAAGCTTGTACGAAAAATACTCGTGTTATGAAAAATACTCGTAATACCGTTTGATTCAGTTGATGATCACTCTAAAAATTTGTGGAAGAAAAAACGGGTCGGGTATTAGGGATAAGAGAATGTGGAAGAAAAAAATGGGTATAAATAATAAAAAAAACGGGTATTAAGAAGTTTAGTCTGGTAAAAATTTAGTTATGAAACCAAATTTCCGAGAAATACAGCGGCATGTTTTTAGTTGTCAGGTCTTGGGGCGTTAGTTTTGGTTTTGCATAACTTACTTGGCCCATCCTCTGACCCTGTTATTTATATTATCTCATCGCTTCTTCCTACGTGGCTCAGTAGCTCTCTGTAGCTGCCGGCCGCGCAGCCGAGGCAGGCGCACGCTCCTCGGAACGACCTTATCTGTAGTCAATAATGCGGTGACCTCAGGGTCAATGTAGCAGCAATCGCTTAGAAACAAATAATTTTTAGCGCATTTTCTCATTTATGGAAAAAATGCACTATTGTGCTCGCCATGTCCGTCTGTCTGTCTGTCCGTGACCTCAAGTTTTCGTCGACGAGAAAATGCGCTCTCTGTCACTCACTGCAGTGAGTACTGAGTTATATTTTTTTAAAAACGTTTACTTCCCTCAGTTTTTAAAGATTTTGGTAAAATTTTGAGTAATGTAACTAATTGAAGGTTTCTGATCGGTTGTGCTCTGAGAGAATCGTGTGAAATTTGACATGAAAGTTCATGAAAATTGTGAGCTTTGTTTTTTAAAAGTAATTTTGAGATTAGTTTCCCTAGCGACAATTTGTCAGTCATCTACTTAGAGTTGAAATTCTAACATTCATAATAAAATTTACTATTTTTTTTGTTGTTAGTGATAATTTGTAACCAATACGAAAGAGCCAATTTGACGTTGGCTCTGCTATTCAGGTAATTTATCTACACATGTCAACTAATATCCGCATGAGCGGACAAATGTTTGATTAGATGAGCCTACCTCCTAGTAAAATTTAAATATCTTCATGGCACGAAAGTCAATTTAGGTAAGATGTGATCAAAAGATCGGTTTTAGACCGAACAGGAACATTGCAAGGAGATACAACAGGCCAAACGCGTCGTGGTTTACGCTGGAAAATTAAATAGTGACAATATTTACGTGAAGTGAATTTTGTATCAGACTTCAGATAAATATTCTAATAAAAAACGCTGCAGGTTTTAAACAATCCAAGTTATATCTATTAAGTATCATTCATTTATACTTTTTGTCAAAACGTGACCGGTTTGTTAAATAATTCTATTAATTCTTACATCCTACGTACTGCTGACATTGAATGCTTGAAGCGACGCAGTAAACCTTCTACGTAGTATTGTCACACCAAACTCGATGTTTAATGGAAAAGATTTATTACAGCCTTGCAAAACCGAGAGTACATGTTGAAATATTATCTTAAAGGGTGACTGGCCAAGAAGAAGAGAATTCTTAATTGTCCTGTTTCATAATCTTAGAAAAAAAATGAAACATTTATCAGGTTTAAAATTCCCCTGCCGCGATTTTGAGGTAAGTTCTGCTGTTTTACTTGTGAAAAATCCTTTACCTGACTCAACTTGGGGAGGCTGGCGCTGCCATGTTTAAATTGCGGAGGAATGTGGTCCGCTGTGTTGCTTGCACGGATGACAAGTGCACTTTGTTCCTGTAGCAGTGTTTGCTTGGCGAACCTGAGCCGGAGTTCCAAGGTCGCGAGCTTCATTTAATGTGGCCATTTATTAATATTGTAATTGTTTCATGATCATGGATATAGCAGAGAACGCGACGCATTCCATATTAACTGTTCTGCAACATTGTCATTATCATTATGGATATATTTTCCTCCATAAAGTTTTAGAATGTACAACAAATTTTGCTTGAAATAAGGTTGGTGACTGAAAAAGCAGCACTTTCTGGATTGCGAGCCAATACATTCATAATTTGTACTGCTAATTTATGCGTAATAACATGTTGTATTCACTAAGTTTGATGTTTAACATTGCTCATGGTTGCATTTGTCTGTTTTCATACTTGGATAGTTACTTTAAAGATACATAAAGCTTGAAATATTTTGCTTAGCATGTTTAGAAGTTCTCGTATATACATGAACATCAATGTCTAACTGATGGATTTCTGTACGTTTTTATATTCGATTCAGAACCTTTAACAAAAGCATTTCAATACTGGAATTTCCTTGCTATTACCTTGCTGGTTTCGTACTGATTCGCTACTTGCAGATAATTATTTTGCTACTTGTCGATAAAAAGCTAAGAATCCTTATCAGACCTAAAGATTATACCAGGATGAACAATAGTCATGGGTACAAAATAAGTGAGCTTTTATTAGATGCAACTTATACAAACGTAATGGTAGTATAAACATCACCATACCCGTCGGATTATTCTCTCATACAGAATACATCCAGGTATACACCTTCCATTTGCACGGTTCCTCTTTATCATTTACTTGCATGACATACAATTTCACTTCAGGCGTGAGACTCAGCATTTACACATCGCAAAACTTCACAGCAATGCTGAATGGAAGAAAATCAACTGTATTCGTAGTATCAATGAAATAGTTTTATATATCACGCAGTTACATGGCAGGATATTATATTTACAAAAGAAAATTCCTATTGATCACGATCATGCTTCAACAAAACATGGAGCCTAAATTAATTCAGCACGGCATTCTAAAAACCTTAATCTAAACCTCAAAAGCTTTGCATGAATGACGAGCCCCTTAGTAAACAAAATTGAAATTCACAGGAGCCACGGCACATAAAATAATTGTACCGCGTCAGCAATCAACATAATGCCTACGCTCAGATGCACATATACTGCATGAACATTGTAATGAAGGCGTAACAAAGCAGGCGGCAAATAGAGTGACAACATAGCAAGCATATTTATTTGTTCTTCAGTCAAATTTGACTGACGGACTGAATGGCCTTTTCTTCACTTACGCGGTCGACTTGAGTTCACGGGCACTGTGATGCATCGAAACTCGAAACGAGTGAAGCCAAGAGAAAGTGATTATGAACAGTGACCAACGAATTATTGATAGAAAACTACGTTTTGCATATAAACTAAATAGGGTAAATCAGAAATAGAGCCTATATCTTATAGCATGCACTCAAAAATAAATACCATAAAATTATACAGCAGAAAAGATCACCAGAGCAGCCTGGAGTTAAAAAAAACTGGTCATTGAAGATTGCAAGTGTTATTTCATACAAGTTTCATTATTGTGTTTAAACACACACATAACCCATGATCTATGCCATCGAATGTAACTTTGCGCGACCAAAAGCAATCAAATGACTAGTTGCATTCGTAACATCGGTCTAAAAACAAGAGTGGTATGCGATAACAAACACAAAATGAACTAAGCACCTGTAGTAAGGTATTAATCTGAAACTATCGTCCTCCACGTCAGATCTGTTTCCAGATTTGGGGTGACGGGTTCTCATTACAACTTGAACATACTCACACTGAATGCGTTCGGCTAAAACTGAAAACCCCCTCGACGGGATTATCATTCACACATAAATTCATACACAATATCGTAGATTCATCCCATAATAATAACTTAGAAAGGGCATATTTTGGAAGCTTTAGGAGCTAAAATATGAATAAGTGGAAAGTTCTACTCATTTCCAGAAGGCGCATAGAAACTTGCAGCTTTCAGTAAAGAGCGAATTATCCCAAGATAATCCATTTCTGCAAATGAAAGCCAAAGTTGCAGGGTATCTTATAATATGAATAGCTACCAGTCATTCAACTCATCTCAGAGTTCATGGAGTCGGGTTCGACATTTAAGGATTCGGGGACTGGTGTTGCAGTTGCTGGAGGGCTTCAGGCGATGCGTATTTCTTGAGGATGTTATTCTCGTATTCCAGGTGATTTATCCGCTCCATAAGCTCGACAATGCGCTCCTTCAGAACATCAACTTCTTCCCGAACGGCGAACATCAGATGAGACTTTACCAGATCCTGAAAGAGAAAAAAAATAAATGTCATTAAGTATATAAAGTTACGAAGACGAGTTTTAATTGAATTTTTAATCGTTCTTGTCTCAGTACATCTGCGTAGAACGATACTAGGTGCGGGCGGCTGTGCTTAACTGGTCTGATGCCAACAGGGCACCGTGAAAAAATACCAATAGGAGCAACCAACGCCGTACAAAAATAACCGAGTAGAAGTGCATTGCGAATTGTCTTCTAGCTTGAATTTTGCAACAAATTAAGTCTATACAACGATATCGAAGAATTTAATTTTGTTTACGTCGCGTTTCATAAAAACTCACCAAATCAGGTACAAAAAGGAGCACGTTGTCACTATCAAGCTGGACGTCGTATATGAATGAATCTTTCCTAGATCCATCAGATGATTCAGTGGAAATTCCCTTTGCTGGAGCAGAGCTTCTTCTTGGTACACTTTTATCCCGTGAAGATTTAGATTTAATAAGGCTTGAGGGATTGCTTGAGATACGTTTTGTTCTCTTGGCACTGGAGAAAGGATTATAAGATGCCGATGGTTCAGGAAACAATGACTGTGATGATGGACATTCAGATGATATGGACAGGCTGGAGATGCTCGGCATTTCAGAAAATCCCGATGATTGTGACGATGAAAAATTGCTTATGGAAGAACCATCCGACGAGTACGATGAAGTGCTGGCAGTGCGAGAGTAGGAATGCAATGGAGTGTCCAAGGGTGAAGTCATTACTGAAGGCGAGCAAGGTTCATAAGAATCCTCGTTTTCATACGAGTAACCCTCATCGTAAGGGATCGGAGAATACTGAGGCTGTAAACAGTCGTTGAATTGTGTTGCGTGGTTCAACTGTGGCTCCGGAGAATGAGGATAGGACAAGCCCAAAACGCCATCGGAGTGAGTTGCAGGCGAGAAACCGTGATCAAGCGTCTCCATATGCATGTTGTGTTTCAACATAAAGTATTTTCACAAAATAACAGCTTCGAAATATAAACACTTTTCAATACCCGCAAGTATTTTCAAATCTCGGCGATCAAAACCCGTAGATTTCAGACGCGGGGTAGCAACTAAAAGCTTTCAGTAATGGCCACAAGTGCACCTCTCACGAGTATGGTCAACTCAGAACTGTCTACACAGGGCCAGATAGAAGGCTTTTATGCTGTACTGGCCCCTCCCATCCATCGCCTCTCTTGCAACACACACACGCACAAACGTACTCACTTCAGGTTTCGCGTCACACGGAGAATACCGCACCATGATGACTGGTTTGCATTATCGAGGCATGCATAGAATTCGACTTCTCGTCTTACTACGACGACTGGAAATCGATTATGGAAGTGGAAGCAATCCGACTGTAAGTAAATAAGCTGGGGTATTGGAACAACATCACCCAATAAACGAATAAGCATGATAATATGTATAACATTATTTCCAAGTTCGCTATCCTTCGTCTTACTCTGACAAGACACCATAAATCTAGCGGTTTTTACACCCAAACTATCGTTGCGGACTTTTTTTGATATTCTCTTCATTAAAAACAGAACTTTGACTGTGATGTTCGTATGAGCTGTGCCGGTGATAATAATGCAGTATATACAGGGCGATTAACGGAAACTTTACATAACAATCTAAATTTTATAGAAAAGGACATCAACTGAAATTTTTATCACTTAGTTTTAAAGAGACATCGGACAAATGACGGCCCCGATTGTCAATGCATTCAGTTTTTGCATTCGATTTTTGGAGCTCCGTTCAACTCGCTGAAGCATATTGACGGATATGTTAGCGATAGCTTAATTGACGTATGTTGTTCCAATGAGTTAGGGTCCTTGGACAGTAAATATAAACAATTGACTCTTGCATTCACACTTCCACTTGCCCTAAATGTGTTCACCCACCTAACAATCGATTTCCGATCAGGAACCCGACCTGAAGGACGAATACGGAACCGAGTACGGAATGCTCGTTTAAAATCGTTACAGTAATGAAATAGTCATTAGAAAAGTACACCTCAACAGCAAACGCACGCTGCTCACTGGTCCAATGTATAGTGGCAATTAATTGACTAAGCGGGACACGAAACTTCATGACCTTGTGCCTTTCATATGAAATACTCCCCGCACTTTTCCTACATCTGGCTGCTTGGCGCGAAATACAAAACAAAAAGTTTCCGTGAATCACTCTATACATACCATCACTATAATATACATACCAAACGATCGATCCAAATCGACATTTGTTTTCATGGACAAACAAGGTTCTCATTGTGAACCAACGAGAACATAAGATCAGCTGGGCGATGGTTTTTTTATCTTCACACAGGATCAATGATATCAAGGAAACCCCAAGGACGCCATAGGAAGTCAGCCGAGTACTGTGTCATGCACTGTGTGTGTAAGAATTGAATATTCACATTAAGGAAAAGCGGCTATACAGAGGCATAGCTCAGTCACGCAAACATCCCAGTGAAAATTGGCATGTGCTATGTAGCATAATTACTGCGAGGGCATATGAGCTAGGAATTTAGGCAGTGAGGAGAACCATATGACTCAATGTATAAGCGTAATGACGTACTCACCAAAAATCAGGTCATTGCAGTAGGCACGAGAGGCTGCCTGACAATCTCCTGTCACATTTCACTGAAAGCCTTGTTGTGGTCCTTAACATTAAAAAAAGTCGCTCAATCTTTAGTTCAAGGACAGAAAATGCAAGTCAAGGCTAAACAGACGTACCATCGGATAAAATATTTGTACGATTAGGCTTGAAGATACCTTGTTTATAAAACCCGAACCACAATCATGGAAACGTGAACTTTTTGATCGAACAGGCATTCACTGCTGTCCTCTTTTTTTTCTCTTTTCTTTCGCAAATGTAAACATTACGAATCGCGCAACCTATACGTTGAACAGCGAAGTTTCACCCCGTCGGCCAACCGGAATAAATGAATAGGACTAGCAATTGAACCTTCGATAACAAGACAAAACATTTACTACCGATAATTGTTTTGAGTGTCGGACAAGCAGAACGTCCCAAACGATCGATCCAAATAGATTTTTTAGTTAATTCGCCTCATCGCAACAAAAAGCTGAGCGACCTAAGAGAAATATCGAACTGATCCAAGTAGATGCCAGGAGCCATACTTTCAAAACTCGCTAAGTGAACGTAAGTACTTACGCTCTATTTTCTTGTCTATGATTGGTGGATTTTGCTTGAAAGGCCGTCAATGATTGGCTGATGAACTTACGATCACTTAACTTTTTTTGAAAGTATGGGCCCAGAGCCACAACTGAGCTGCAAAGCCGGTTTCTCCACGCAAATGTCACAGGGCGTTCATGCAGTTCGCACGTGAGCTACATGCGTGCCTGGGAGCACGAAAGGAAAGAAATAGCATCCAACAATCACTAGTCCTGCATTTATAAGGTGCAAGTAAGCTCAGAGAATAAGAATCAAGGATGTATACAGAACTCATTCATTGATTCCGTCATCATTGCACGTAGTGACTTGCCAAATTTTAAAAATAGCAAAGGTCATGCAAGAGATTTCATATCAAAAGAGGCTGATATGAGAAAAATGCAACAAGTAATGGATAAGCGGAGTAACTTATGTATGTATGCAATACCAGTAACTTGTACTGAAGGATAAAAAATAGTCATCACTAACAAGTCAGTAAGTCACAACATCTATGTCAACTATCGCTCATCACCCACAAGTGGTGGAACGTTTCAAATGCTGAAGTTGGGAAGAAGAAATTAAGCAGCTTTACAGTGTTTCAGAGACACGAAATAGAACTGAAAAGAAGACACTCATACAAAATGACTTTTGATTTGCTATTACACGCGTCAGTAGGCATAGTAACGGATGTAGTAAGAAAGAGACGAGTTAGATCATCCAGGTTGAATGTAGGAATTGAACTGACCAGTCCTGTACAGAAAAGCTATAAATAATTATCTGCGAAAAGTTCGACAGTTCAAAACTTTAAAGAGAAGCGACATTTTAATTTGTAGTGAATGTGTGTAGCTACAAATGACACATGGAGCACAGGCAGCACCGACCATATCTTATCTGTGACAGCCGTGAACGATAGCGTGCCACAAAGACACTGCTCACGCCGCTACTACATACGAGCTGGCGTAGCAACCGTGAACGAAAGTGGGTCGATGACCTTTACTTAATACTCATAATGGTTGTGATTACATGTGGGAATGGGAATTAGGTAATTATTAACGGTAATTATTCTCTAATTGCACTCGACGCACAGATAACTCTGAAGAGCTCTTATCTAATAACAGCACATCCATAATGTCTTTTTTCTGATATAACCAGACGCGTTGTTTATACAGTCGAGCCTGTCGAGGTATCATAGACAAATAATGTCAACAGCCTAGAGCTTTTTTATGTTTACACGAGTTTCGCGGTAGAACAAATTCAATATAATATCATCGGTAGACATGTAATTTGTAGATGGAAAGGAATTTGCAGCATTGGGGAAATATCTAGTACAATTAATAACATCATCGACCCAAAAAATATATTTTTTTCTCACCCTCCCTTTTATCAAGACTTGAAGGTGTAATCTTAATATCAATAATAATATCGAGCTCAGATTATTATAACAGCGAAAAATCTTCATATACCGCATAAATAATGGAGATCTAACATATCTGATACCGAGTCTTCCAATGATGTATTATTTCATATTAAATAAACAAGAAAAGGAATAAAAACCCTGTCATTCTTAGTAAACTTTCAGGAACCGTCTTGGCAAGGGCCCCGTTGAAAAATTATACGCAAGAACCAGAGGCAAGAATCAGCTGCTCCACTAATACTGAGAAATACGTGTACACAGAACTAAGAGTGCACAAAAAACTAGGGGGTTGGGGTAGGTACGATGAGAAGGGGTTAGGTAAGAGAACGACAGACAGCGCGGCGTCTCAAGAGATCATCACCGCGCACTCTCCCCTCCCTCTCTGCCCACTCCCTTCCCTCTGGTCACTCGCCTCACTCCCCCCTCCCTCTCTGCCCCGGTCACTCGCCTCACTCACCCCTCCCTCTCTGCCCCCGGTCACTCGCCTCACTCTCCCCCCGCCTCGCTCTAGAGCCGCGAGTAACGTCATTAGGATATGCACTTCCGCGCGCCCCCCATCCCTGCCCTCGCTCTCTCTCTCTCTCTCTCTACCTCGGCTGTTGCTAGGGGCTCTACCCGTACCGCGCAGTCATAGAATGACACTTACAGTGGCACTCTATGCCCGCGCATAAAATTGTGCATGAATATGAAGACTTGACAGAGCACTTGGTACAACTGTGTATTGTGAAAAATAGACGAAAGATGTGATACACTCCTGCAAACATTTTATTTTTAAAAGATAATTATTCTCACATCAATATATATTGAATAATAAAAAGCATATTTATTAACTGGATGGCTAAGAGACTGCGACTCAGATACTGCAACTATCGGAGAGAGGCAAAAAAACGGCTTGAATGACTACTATTTTAACTGGTATAGTAGCCATTGTTAAAAGCTGGACTATTTTGTTATCAACTGCTTATTTTTAGTTAAACATATGAATAGCTGAACCACAGTTGTCTGACCGTAACAACTTAATAAAATAAATTACCAAAGCAACACTTAATGTTGGCTTGAACGAAAAAGAATTGGACAGGAATGAAATAATCAAGTTGAAGTTCTGAATAAATTGAAACGTAAACATTATTAAGTCAGAGATTGCAATAGGTGCACATACCTGACTCGTTGGTAGAGAGCGCGAGCATCTCAAGATTGGATAGATTGATGACCGTGACCGGCACCAAACAAGGATGATTGGAGCAGCAGTCGCGCACCAACTAAGTCTAGTGAAGGTCCCTGATAGTGCAAGGCACTGACCCCAACAACAGAGTGTGCGCAGTTGTATGACATACCATATTACCGCTAAATTCATAAATTTATTTCAATGCACATCTTTTTCGCGACTAAGTATAGGCAAATGTGGAACGGTATACCACGTATATTTTTTACAAATAAAGTGGAATTAAATTCGATCTACGCACAATTAAATTAAGAATATGTATTTATTTCAGTACTCGATGAAACCGCAGCACACTGCATTACAATCGCCATATAAATTCATTGATATTGCAGATCCACCGATCAAATTAACGATAGAAATGCTGAAAAAAACAGCAGCAGTGCAGTATACGCGTGATTTCAACCTGGTTTGTTAGTGCATAAAGATTTCAAGAATTGATACCACCTTGCACAAATTTATGATGAAATCTTTAAAGGGAAGTACGAAACAAACTTTAAGCAGGATAGCTGTATGGTGAAACTTCGTAGCTTGTAGCACTTTCCAGGAATCGCAGAGATGCTGAATTTTAAAATTCATTCGCTTCCGCTTGGTGCATGTGGTAAGAGCTCAAACGCTTGCTGAGGCACGAACAGTTGAAATTTTTTACTTGAAGCTGGGGAAGTAAGTGGAACATTACTGGAGGGAGGAACAACTATACAAGGGTAGAGCAGCCACATTGTCTGGAGTTTGTGACGTCAATAGTCTAAGTGGAAGTGTGCCGAACAAGTGGTCCGGGCAGTGCATTAGGTCAACATGAGTTATATACTCAACAACATAAAACGACGACAACAAATATTGCTCATATTAGAATATTAGGAACAGTAAAATTTAGAATACACACGAATTAGTTCGGGAAATAAGCACTATTTAAGGTTTTACTTTCACCGAGAAAAAAAATCAGCTAAACGGCCGTCTTTCAATTCATGAATACTCGAGAGACATGCGAGCAAGATTTACAAAATAATCGAGACCCCAAAACGAATTGTCAAATGAAAAATTTTGACAATTCGACATGTCGAATGTTCAAGCAAACAAGAATGGTCGGGCCTGCCAAGATCACGGGGCTATACCTCCGGGTACAGCAAAGACCGAGGAATGCAGGTCGGGACAGAAATACCTCTCGGGCCCACAGCAACCGACTTACCGCCATCTTAATCTACACTCCTAAGCATGAGCCTCCGAAACTCTTAGACCATTGACCCCTAAACTCGATCATCGATCACAGGAATTAAAAAAATGTATTAACAAGGCTCACATCAAAATGTATTAACAAACAAGGGCTTAGAAGTTTTGTTAATATGTTTACTTTAGCGGTTCGGTAAACAGTGGATGTTGACCTCCAGTTTTCGCTGACAACCACTTAGAAGACTCGTGCTAAGATTGCTGATAATAACTTATTAATGTTAGATACGGTATTTTATTTCTGGGAGGAAACTTCAAGCTAAATTTGGATATTGTTATCGTTACGCAACTTAATCTTAATTACGGACGAGTTATAGCGATACAAGTGCCATGGCCAATACATTACAGTTTCATCAATGATAAAAATACATACTTCACACGAAGCAAATCATTTTCAGGTAAATATTTCATGTACCTACAAGATTATTTATTATTTTCACGACAAGCGTAGGACTGGTGTTTGGATCTTTGAAACAACCTGTCTGAATACACTCGCAATACAGGTGAACATCAATGAATTCAATGCAAATAGACATCTTCACGACGCGTGAACACACATTAATAGATACCTAATAATAAACAAAGTTGAGACTAGAACCTTGCTAGGTTGCTGGTTGGTCAGCCATGGATACACGAGACATGACCCAAATAGAGCTCATGCAGTACATCAGATTAGCACATGTGTGCTCAACCTCAAGGACAGGTGTGGCTACAAACTTGTGCGCCAAGTGGCAAGAAAACGACATGTAACAATCATAACGAAAAGTCAATTTAAAAGAAAAATAACACTTTAATTCAAAAAGGGAATTGCAGCTCTTGAGGGCGATTTTGACATAAAACGCTTACAAATTTTCCTATTGAACAACCCCTTATAGATAAATATTTAAATTTCAGACAACGGACTTCGAGTACAATGATGCAAATAAATATCCATTGAAAACAAAATACAACAAATTTCAACTATAGCATTGTGCGAACAATGCAAAATTACGCATGAGCTCTAGAATGACCATGGAAAAATTCTCGAGATAAATTGAGATCCATTATTTTGAGCTGCCGAGTGATAATATTCAAAAGTTTTAAACGAATATTAACAAGGCATTGCATTGTCTATTAACAACGGTCAACATTTGAGCCCATAAGCGAGACGTCTTCCGCAAACCCTCATCATATTAATGAAAATGTAAATAAAGCAGTGGCCTCATGTTAGTAATGCTCTAAAAGAATCAATTACCAGCGATACTAACAAAAGTTAATGTCCATGAATTGCAGAGCCAATATTTCCATAGGAATGACGTACTTGACAGAGCAGCTCTAACTTGATATATATGAACAAATTACTATGAGTAGCGAATAATGGATAGGAATACATTTAAATGAAATTAACGGATGGATTGTATAAGATATATTAAAGTAAACTCGTGTAATAACTTTGTGATATTTGTGGCCATAAAATATTATTATTATTAGTAGGCAAGTTGGCGACCTTTTGATGGTAGAGAAACTTCACATTTACAATATAATAGAAAAATAATTTTATACGATGTCGAATTTAACTTTGAAGAGCACGTTTATAAATAAAGGCGAGGCAAAATTGATTTATAATCGCTGTCACAGACTTAAGCCGTGCTTACCAATCCAGAATATATTGAAAATAAATCGGATACGTTTTAGCATGAAGGGCTACATGCAGTAACGGATTTTGACTGTACACCACTCAACGCCCGCTATAATTTTCGAATGATGGGGGGCAAAGTTCACATTGAATTGATATCAAAGCAACAGAACCTCAAAGGCTACACAAAAAATACTACTTGTTTCATAACAGTCTAAGTCTCAAGACCTCCAAGGTCCAACTCGTAGCATATCGTGGAAGGCCTCGGCATAAGCAGTTAGCCTACCCGAGTTTGCAAGCGTACCATGGAATAAAAAAAAAACGTGTGGGTTGAGAGGACAATCCATTATTGTCGCCTAAAGGATTCTACCCCAATGCACTCAGTTCCTCTTCCTGAACAGACCCACGCGGAGAACTGTTATTCGTAATAGCTGCAGTACGACATAATAAATTCATACTAGATCAAGAAGAAATGCTGGACAATATATTTATTAACCAGACGTGAAGAAAACACATTTCTAAAGAATAATTATTAATACCGTAGGTATCTTTTTACAAATAGTTTATTCCACAACTGCCATTATCAGTGAGTAGCAAGCAACACAAACGAAAATTCAAAAGGCTGAACTGTCACAAAATTAAGTGTACCAACTGAATAATGTATATAATTCAGTGACCAAAAACAATATAAACTTTTAAACTAAGAAAGTATATATTCAATGTTAAACTAGTTTTTGATCAATCAGGTGAGATGCGTGTCTAGAGACAGTCTCGAGAAGGTCCAGTTTTTTCCTCGTGTAATAGCATCCCGTGGAAGGAAAACAGCCAGAGGTCAAATTCAACATCATAGCAGCTCGAACGCCTGACCAGCAGCACACTGGATTACATTGGTTTTATCTGGACCTGGTACGTCAAGCTGACTCAACAGGTCAAGTGACATGCCCGCTTCATCGGTAAATTTACCTGAACTTCAATATAAAGACTGCGAACACGCGATAGAACTTTACTTAAATACAACGATGTACCTTCACGTAGGTTAGTCATATTAAATTTTGTCTCAATTTATTCATGGATACTTACAGAATCAAAGAGATACATCCCCCAAAACGGATGAATCAAAATTGAACTTCTGTCGGTCGGTAGTCTTGCACAAAAACACTTACCATTCACTCGAAAAAGGGTATCTCTTATATATTTATCTTAATAAATAAGATTAACAAGACGATTATGGCTTGACTTTAGCGATAGCCTCTATTTGAACTCAGCGGATGTCACGCATTGACGTCATTCTTTAATGACATCACCAGTGCAACCATCTGACATCATCATGCTCAACATTAGCAAACAATGACACTAAGGCACACAATCTTGTGTTGGACTGAAAACAATTCGAATTCAAGTAAGAAGTGGTGTTGCCAACATGCAGCATCTGCGATATTATGCATCTCATATTTGCGTAAATATGATCTTATCTTGGAGACATTCTGATTAAAAAAAGAGAATATTCACATACTACTGATAAACTTGACGAGTGTGCAGTCCTGTGAGTGCTATATAACAGCGTTTAAAATCATTTTCAGAAAAACTTGAGCGGACTCGGCATCATTCAAAGTTAATGGTTCAATGTAAGATTACAGCAACCAAATAATGCAAATTTATTATGGAATGAAAATGAAAGTGCCAGAAATCTTGAAATAAGAGCAGTAGTAATACATTTAACACCGAATCATAATACACGAGTAGTAATAGGGGTAAGACCAAGATCACAGCTTCTATCTATAACTTAACATTAATCATAAACCTTGGAATCGTACTCATACAAGATTAGAGCATTTATAAATACATTTATTGACTCTACAAATGTGTAATTCCCTGCAATGAGCTCAATTAGTTTCCACGAGACTAGCATTTCGCACTTAACAAAAATCACAAAAGAACAAAGACGAACAGCTGTGAAGGGTAGGGATGATGTTTCATTTTCTTAGAATTCACACGAGCGCTCTTTCAGCTCACACGATTGGTAGAGGTCGCAGGAGTAGCGTAATTGCGTCCATGTCATTGGTCGGGACCATATAGCCTGATGTTGACGTCATTAATGACGAAAATGTTACAGGCCCCGGGGCAGTAGCGCACTCGCAGCCCGATGACGAAAGGTTTACGAACTCCAAAAGAGAGTCGAGAGAAAGATTCGGTGTATCTTCAATACTAGGTTATTGCGTCGATTCAGTTGAAATAATCGGGGATTCTTTCATGTTGCTGCAAGTAGTGATGCAAGAGGAGCAGGAAGGAAATACAAATGGAGAAAGGAAAAACATGATTTAGAATATAAACGGAGAAAATGTGACAGCACCCTAGCGTTCAGTAAATGAGCCAAAAAACAATCCTTCACCGACCCCAATGGATAAACCGTGATAGACGTATTCACCACATACATACAACTAACTTTTAAGAATGAACAAATGGCCCAAACAAATAAGAATGGAAAGGTTAAGACAATAATGGTTAGAAAACTAGAAGTCAGACGAGCGAAAGAATCGCAGGAAAAACGCGAAAGCTCAAGATTAACGCTTCATTGCAACATACTGCGCAAAATAAAATCCAGGTTGTTTGGAAAATATCAGAAATTTTACAGAACTGTTTCTACCCCTGACCCGCAGACCCGAGAAAGTCCTGCGACTACTAGTCATCCGACCCTCAGGCAAAACGACGTGAATTCCGGCGGTGAGTTCACCACCCGAAGACCATCTCCAGAAAGGTATTTCTTGGAATGGAACACAGCAGGACACCATGGAACGATCTCGTCTTGGAACGGAAATGTATAAGTTATAAAGGGTATATTGAAATACATTCCACCAACAACGGAAATTTCATCTTTGTGCTCCATATTCAAATACGCATAAAATGTGTTAGTATATAATGCATCATTTCACAGTAATGAATCATTTTTACATATGACAGCCCTATGCGAGTGCTTTACACCTAAAAAAACTAGAAGTGGTTACCTTTGAAATTGAAAACGAGCATTTCTTCTCGCACAACAAGGTATCAATGAATGATGCGCATGCACCTAATGGGACAGAGTGGGTCGATGCGCGATGTGGACATTACACATGCACAGCGTATATGAATGTCTTACTTCCTGGTCCAAGCTCCCTCCTCTAAATTATAAGGCTGTAACGGCGAGTCGTGAATCAGGAAATTCTAAACGTTCTAGGGTCTAGACAAAGTGTTCTTCACATCAAGCCAGAGTATTAATTCTTAGCCTTGGGATGGGAGCATTGCGAAGCCGGACAGCTATAATGCATGTATACTGTCGTGTCAGTGTGGTCCAACATACACGGAGCAAACATTTACGGCGATCAGGCGAGAAAACCGGACAATTTAGACACGATTAGAAATAAATAAATTACAAGGAATTTACCATCGTGTATTGTAATATATTTTTTTGTAAATTGTATTACAATTTACAAAAAACTATATATGTTTTTTGTAAATTGAATTATTATTTGTATCTTTCAAATTAAAATCAGGAAATAGTGAGTGAAAAAAATATAGTGAAAAAAACATATATATAGTGAAAAACAATAAATTGATACGAAATCAAACAATCTATGTAGAATGAAATCGTCTTCACTCTGTACAGAAATTGTCACATGAAATATCGAAAGTACAATCCAAAACTAAGTTTGATCAACAGCTTGTAATAATTCTGCAGTTTCAATGTGCAATGGGATACATATACATCACAGCATTGGTGCTGTACTCGTCACAAGGATGCAGCCTCATGAAGTAGCCAAATGTTGAACGAGGGCAGGCCGAGAACAGCCTGGTTCACCGGAAGGCCAAGCCGCCCATGGGCCGTACCATCAAAATTCGCCAAAGTACACGTAAAGTCCCAAGTATACATAGCGTTCTAAAAGCACGTAGCAACTAATTTATCAACTGTAATTTGTGGGCTAAGCTTGGAAAGCAGTTATAGTAATTATAATAATCGACAGAGCTTCGAGCTCGTAAATATATTTGATAGTACGGGTCATTCTCGGTATGCAGGGAGAAGCGACAGCGACGGGCGCTGTCAGCGCGTTCATAAAATAAGCTCAAGGAGGGCTCGTAACTCGCTTGAGCGCAAAGGTGCCAAGGCAATAACCATGAATGAGACGAAGACTAATTGCTGCGTACACATCACGGCTCACCAGGATCTTTTTGTCAAGGAAAGAAAAACAAAAGGTGCTATTCGGTGAGGCTCTGTAAACTAAAGATGGGAAGTGAATAGAACCGGGTGAGCAAACAGGCATACTCTAAGGAACCTTGCTCAGTCAATTGCAAAAATAAGTTCTCCAGATATGCACATGCATATAAATGATACGAAACGAACTGCGTGATTAGGAGTTTCTTGATTTGATACTTTTCAGACATTGTTATCTCTGTTTTGCTCCTGAGTGAACTTGAACTGTTGGAAAATTTTTTCCATTAACGATAACTGAAGAGACAGACGTTATAATTGAACAGAGTACATCTCTTCACGTGAACACTGAATTACGAATTGCGATAACTTGGGAATATCTTGAAGTGGTATGATACCTAAGGTGAGAAAATTACAGCCCATCAACAACCACGAATTCACATTTATAATACTCGTATTTTAGGGCACCGTACGTATCACTAAATAAAAGCGAGATAAGATAAGCAATAGATAGGGAACCTGGTAGCTACAGCACCTAACTCAGGAGATCTCGAATTAAAAAAACACTGAATTTTGCTAAGGACAATGCTTGTAGGGAAACTGCATAATACCATGAGCAGAAATAAATTACTTTGGTGAAAATTCGCGTTACAGAAAATGTTCAGTAATTTTATTCCTACCAAAAAGCTCATATCACGATAAACAAACTTTATTTTAACACTTATTCCCTTGTACATGATACTCCAACCTATACTATGAACGTGATACTATCCTAAAATACTTTTACTGACATAAGTGATAAAAAAGAAAAAATGAAGAGAGCTCGCGCCATAACATAAAGAAACCGTCGGGAGAAGTCAAATAATAAGCAGCGTGAAGGGCCTGCAACATTCAAGATCTACCAAAAGCTCGGAGGAAGCAATCCTCAAAGAGTGATCAGGGGAGACGCCTGTAAAGTTAACACTGGCCTTGACCAACGAGGCAATAGACACGATAACTATACGGCACATGCAGTCGTGTCTACTCTACTGCACGCGAGACGGCGAGTCTGCGAGAAACCGTATTTTTCTTTAAACGTAGACGCTTGGTAAAATTTTCAAAATTGCGTTTAACGAAAAAAAAAATCGAGATCAACAGATTCATCTCACCGCAGGGTGGAAGGAGCGAGGAGCCACCAATTATTACGGAAGTTATTATGTTAATTATGAGAAAAACGCTCGTGATACATCGGTAACCAATGTGAAGTTAACGAATTAGCCAACAAAAATTACCGTAAAATAAATTTAGCAAATCTTACAGCTAATATAAGTGTAAGAAAGCCCAAAGAACAGATGGGGCCTGATCGCGAAAGGTTAATACAATAGCTACAAGCTGTTTGTCTAGTTTCATTTTGAACACGAATCCACTATACCTACGTTTCCTGTATAATCAGCGGCAAAAACAGGTACCCATGCATATCATCATACCCATGATAAACCCGAAGCGTTAGCAGCAGACTATGATTTTTCTGTATGCGTGCGTATGTAAATAATTCGATTACAAGTAAGCAATGATGGGAGAGATTTTGATCCAGGAAGAGGACGTGGTAGTATAGGCAGCGGCGGGAACCGCACGCAGCCCACGCATGATGCACCGCCCACTTGACATGTCCGTTGATGCGCACAGTGCACGACTGTGTTGCCATTTGGTACTCAGCTCGTGTCATCACACTGCGGTAGTAGGAGGGCAAATACAACGTTCTTCACGGCAAACTTGAGTGCTTATTAATCTGATCTCGTAGTGACCATCAAGGGAGATGAATGCTATATCAGAAGTCGGATGTTAGTTGATTGAGGCACGTGATGGATATTTTGCTTGGTTGCACAATCCTTATTTTAGTATTCAAGGTTGCCTTTTCGAGCAATTTTCAGAGACGTTTAAGTACAGCAACAAACAATAAACCACACGTAAGTGCGACAGCGAAAGACATTTAATTGTTAATTAAGCAGCTTGCGATCCTATAGCATGGCTAGGTAATATTGATTCCTGCTGAGATCAAATCAATTGCCTTTCCAGCCATCCCATGAATCCTCTAAATACGGTAAGGTTTAACTAGGACCAGTTAAGGTTTAACTAAATTTAACTAACATTTATGTAAAAACTCTCATTTTGAGATTAGAAGGTTGAAAGATTATCTTCTTATAACTTTAAACTAATTAGAAAAAATTAGACAGCATTGCAATGTTTGATACCGTCACCGCACGATTTGGCGATAAAATTTAAATTTAATGCCCATGTTATATCCCGATACGGTAAGTATTGAAGATACGCACTCGAACACCTCCTTTAGATTTATGTTGCCAGGTCTCGAACACAGCCACAAACTTTCTAGAATATGTAATAGATTAGCTGCTTGTGCTACGTACGGTGAATTTCTCCTGAGATAATGTCTAGCTCTCACCCCTTAAAAATGTCCAAGATTGGTGTAGGAAAATTATTGAAAAGCATTGGTAATAAACAATTGAAAGCTAGAAGGCCTGAGTAGGAATTTTTATCAGATAACGTCGAGACCTAGATTGATACTGAAAAGAGGGGAGGGGGGAGGTGTGGATAGAGTCCAAGTAGTCTTACTTTTCATGCTGAGCGGCATACACATGAAAAGACTCAGAAAAACCACCAAGTTAGAGCATTGTTGAACTTTAAATATTTTTTTAGCAAATAATGCTTCTAAAAATCAGTAAAGTATTACTGATTGTGAAAACGCTAGTTTCTGCCAAATAAGAAGTTTGAAAATTGAAATGCTCCAACGAATGGTGAACAAAAATGCTCTGCTCTAAAAACGCTTCCCCGTTTCGTAGAAAATCAACACAACACTTGCGTCACAGTCGCGTGATCCCGCATTACTTTTCTCTAAATTTCTTCTAGAACATATGGGTCATGTAGCATTAAATTCGATTAAACCACATATTTATTTCTTTGCATAATCCATGAATGACCATACCTTTAAGGCCAAAATGAAGGAAAATTTCACTTCCCAAATTTCCCAAAAGGATCGTCCGGGGATTTGCTAACCCAAAAGCTATACCGGAAATTTCAAAATGACATGACGGGAGATGAAGTCAAGTTGAGAGCGAGCTCCTTAGATCTGGTATACAGGATACGAGCAGAGTTTACGTAACACACGACAACCAAATAATATACGTGGGTATACGTACTGTGCGACCATGCGCAGAAGTGCGCGTATATGGGGATTGGAAGGGAAGTCGCACCCACAGGATAAACGAAAGCGTCCTTTGTCGACCAATTACAAACTCAAGGCTTCCATATTAATCAGTTCTTGCGCAATTTACAGTGAGACGCGCGTTGTTTGACAACGAAAAGTCAATTTAAATACCTTATATCGTTTTCAAATGTACCCTTACATTATTAATAAATGTATATATTTTTCATAAATAAATGTTGTATATATAAAACTCAAATTATATTAAAAGTGAAATTCCAACTCCTGTATATAAGAACCCACTTTCGCGCATCGTTAATTATTTAGGAGACTAGTTAGTCATCCACGCACGCCTGTAGAGACAGTGCCAAAACGACTGCAGAATAAGAGCGAGGCTACGACCATTGATGGATAAATTGCGGGCGATTACAGACCTCACATTTGTACCCAGCAGTTGAGAATGCGGCGAGCTGGCGCGCCACGCAGTCTGCTCTCAGAGACAGCGCGCACAAAACGACAGTCAGGTATGACGCAGCAATCTGGTGATGTGATGTCAGCCACGTGGCATTCAGGAGAACTCCAGAAGCAATATCCACTGCTTATGAGTACAGGTCACGCAATTCTTGCCAGTAAAACTCAAAGTAAACGTGTGGACACTTATTCTTTCGATTAAACAGCAGGCCAAAAGATGCAAAATATTCGGAATAAAGAATAAAACTTTTCTTCGAAAGGTTTTTGAATTAGAATTACCACAAGAGAATAGGACTTCTATCGCCGAGTCGTATAAAAAAATGAGGTTGAATTAGAATTACCACAAGAGCATTAGACCTCAATCGCTGAGTCGCATATAGAAATGAGGAACAAAAATGTAAAAAATTGATGCGAGACCTGAAAAAATGTACAGAGGAACTAGCACGTAGCTAAATATCGGAGACGTCGTGTTCTGCGTGTTTAATGGCATTTCCTGCCGCTGCTGCGCAAGCGCTCGGTCAGGTGCAGTAGCAGGCACTGCATGGGGTGCAGTAGCAGGCACTGCATGGGGTGCAGTAGCAGGCACTGCATGGGGTGCAGTAGCAGGCACTGCATGAGCACTATGGTGCAGTAGTAGTCAATATGGTGCAGTTACAATCCCTGTGATGCAGCAGCGTCCGCTCGTGTCCAGTGCCAAGGACCTTTCTGTTCTGCGAACAATAATTTGGAGGAAACGTAAAGGGCAGCAGGATGGTATATATACAGGCACATAACAGCAGTAAACATGTTCGATTTCAACCAATTTCCTACGACGAATTAATCGTCGTGCAGGTTATTCGTGACTCAAGGACTGCTGGTAACTAAGGTTACGGTCAGCAGACAAAGGGTTATATAAAATAATTTAAAAATATAACTCAGTACTCACTGCAGTGAGTGACAGAGAGCGCATTTTCTCGTCGACGAAAACTTGAGGTCACGGACGGACGGACAGACGGACGGACATATAGACGAACAGACAGACAGACGGACATGGCGAGCACAATAGTGCATTTTTTCTATAAATGAGAAAATGCGCTAAAAACGCATAATCAAAGGTTGTAGTATTCATGCACCAACTAATAAAACCTAATAGAGCATTTTGATGCTGATGAGGATGCGTCAGCATTAAAATAGCAATGATTTATTAAGCATAGGATGGCATATGGCTACACCATGGATAAACAACTATGCCTGGACAATTGATGCGCAGCCTAGACGACCATGACATTCAAGGATTTACGTTCAACTTTGAGCAGTCGACAGAAATAATGATAGAATTTATTTCATTATTTCTGTCTCGGATTAATGCCATCTGTCTCGGTACGGTGACGTCTATCATGTAATTATTCCATGTATGTGATATAGGTACTGGCTTCAATTAAGTAAGTGTAAATAACTCGACATAATTTTAATATACTTGCTTCAAGTAAGAAAATATAATAAATAACTCGACATCATATTAATACACTTGCTTCAATTAAGTAAGTATAAAAATAACTCGACATCATATTAATACACTTGCTTCAACTAACAAAGTATGATAAACCACTCATCACATTAACAAAAACAGGCTCTGAGTACCAAGAAGGCAGGTTTAAAGGGACAGTACCCTAAATGCAGCAGGCATGGGCGCGCTAGAGTTTATGTGGGTCACGGCGGCGTGGGTTTAAAGTTAGTCTGTCACGCGAGCGCCCGACCGGGGGCATGCGCGAGCCCTCGCTAGAAAACATACGAAAAATAACAATGCCTAACTATTAGTCATGCAGCAAACCTTACCGCGGCGAAAACAGGACAACGAAAAAAAAAACATACGAAAAAGAACAACGCATAACTCTTAGTCATGCACCAAAACTTACCCCAAAAATAATTAGTCATGCACCTAAAGTTAAAGATAAGAAAAATTCGGTTTGTGAATTCTCGGAATTTGCGAGGGATGATTGATAATATAATATTAGAATAATATAATATAATTGATAATAATACATCCTCACAAGGGGCGTAGATAACTTCTACTAAACACTGCTCGAGATTTCTAGCAGAAGATGATTTATAAAAATAACATTTTCTTTCATGACCGATAAAGGGACTGAAATTCCCTGTTGCGAAAAAATTATAATTGCAAACAAGGCGTTTCAATGCTTACCAAATTGCGGTTCGAGGAAAATATAGCGAATATTGAAATCGTAGCCGGAAAAAATTGCTGAGAAGGCTCTTGTGATGAGAGCCTTGAGGTCCTATTGTTCATTGGGGAGATTAGATAGGAAATCAAGTGGCGATCGACAAGACGTGCGCAGTGAAAACTGCAATTGCGTTTTTGTTATGACCGCGGGAAAATAGAAGGAATATTCTGACGAAAAATCAAAAGCTGCAGAGTTCTTATAATTTTGTGCCAGATTCTCAGCGGTTTACAGCCAACAGGAACTGACTCGGAGTTGAAAAAATTTGTCTTTACCTTAACTAGAACATGAGCGTATTTTTAAATGGAGATATAATGATGAATCATAATGAGAGAGTGTAGGAAAAGTGTTTTAAAACATTAATTTAAGGAAGAAGCATTTCAGTTGAGAGCCCGAAGCGACCAACTCTGTCTCTCCAAAACCCAAGAACACCTGTGACATAATGCGATCGATGAGAACGCAATCACACACACAAGTGAGTGTGAAGTGGGGAAGATGGTTTGAAAAGAGCAGCTGCAGCAGCGTGAGAGCAACAGCAACAGTGAAATGAGCAGCAGCAGCAGCAGCTAGAGAGCAAGAGCGTAGAGAGCAACATATGCAGTCGAGAGAAGAGTGCGAGACTCAACCCTGACCTAGTTGCTATCCCTGCAGCAGCACAGCCTGTCTGCCACACACGCGGTCCTCGCACCACTGCACAGTCTGCAGCGTAACAGCGGTGCTCAGCCCAGGGTCACATTTTAGAGGCAATTGCATGCGGTCAACTCGAGGTGCTAAGTCACAATACACGCAAACCATCGCCGATTAAACTACACGCTGGAGCGCAAAGCGTAGGCGCTATATATTTTTTATGCCGCCTCTGGCAGCAAAAAAAGTTCCTTCTAGGAGAAAAACGTTTATAAAAACAACAGGGGGATTTTCAAAGGACCGTCGCGCACAAACCTCGAGCTGCTCATGATCTCGTCCATAGAAGCTATTTTTATAATTATTATTATTGCGCGATGATTAGAAAGCTTGTAATGTTAGTCACGCCAAGCGGCTGAATATTATAAAAAAAGACTCATGTATCCAACTAACCCAAAGCTTTCCAACTAACCCGTATTGCTTAGTGACAGCTCCTCAATGAAACTGTGATCATCGCCTAAAGCAAAATGAGACATTCACTTTTTGTTATAAATACAATGATTAAATACTATTATGTTAATGAATCAATCGAGCAGGATTAGCATCGCTATATCAAGATGAATATTTCAGCGTGGTCAGTACAGGATTGATTCAGTCATAAGTTGCACGTCAGAATCTTTCAGCATGATCGAGGTCAGTCAGGTCACATTCACGCCGCGTTCTCGAGTTGCTGTTGTCGGGCGTAGGTAGGGTGCCTGCCGAGCTAGTACCTAGCTGACCAAATTCATTGCAGGGCTGACACTGCCAGCGCCCTCTCTTGGCTGACACTGGCAGCGCCCTCTCTTGGCTGACATTGCCAGCGCCCTCTCTTGGCTGACATTGCCAGCGCCCTCTCTTGGCTGACACTGGCAGCGCCCTCTCTTGGCTGACACTGCCAGCGCCCTCTCTTGGGATCTCAACCAACCATGTTCTGACGTCACAGTGCCACGCAGCACCTCTGCTGCTACGAGCTCTACTACTTTCACATCACAAGATATGCCGAGAGTTAACACAGACCACACAAAGCGCAATACAAAAAATTTGGAAAATACACATCTTGAATAAACGAGGAAAGTGCTTAAACGAGGAAAGTGCTGCACGAGCTTCGTAGAGAATTGTGTTCCTGTAAATCTACGGTGCGGTCTGAAAATTTATATTACCTGTTTGCAATTAGGACCAAACACTGTAGCAGGTTTACGTTAGAACCGTAAAAAAATTCATTTAATGTGAGGCCCAGAATAAAGTCCCTATACGACGAGCACTGAATTAAGGCAAGCTCACATGAGATTTTTATATCTGAAAATAGGATAACGACCTAATAATTGATTCCGATTCTAAAATCATAAAACTATTTAAAAATTTATACAATTTTTTACAACAAGAGATAAGTATACGTATACGAGGTTACTTCCATGCAACATTCTACGTGCTCAGGTGTCTGATCTCTAATAAATTATAAGTATAAATGAAAACCATGGTGACTAAACTCTTCGGAGAATACTCACCACATTTAAAGATACACAGATTTAATCTCTTTGAATCCTACGAAGTATTGACCTAAGACCAGGAAGGTTTTCATGACAGATTAGAGCTATAGACATTATAATTCATGGCTGATCTTGGGATTCGTACTTTCCAAAATACCAATTGGTTCATTATAAAATGAACAAATAATAATTATCATTGGGATTTTTTCCCAATTCAGTTGAATTTGGGCATAACGTTGAATTAAGAAACCTTATTATTTAATTGAGAGAACCCTCAGAAAACCTTATTATTTAGTTCGTAACCGCTAGTTGGCAACCAATAAATTTTCAGTGATGATTACGCCCAGAAAATTCAGGGAAAGCTATATGCAGCCGCTGCGTGACCCACATAAATCTACGCCATAAATAAATAACAATTTGAAAGATTTTGAAAATACATTAATTTACCCTCACAATCAGGATTTAGATATTTTCGAAATCTTTATATTTACAAATAATAGAATCTAGGATAAATTTTACATTTTTGAAGAATATTCACGAATGCAGTGGGCTGCAGGAATCACCACGTGAAGAGGCCAAGGGTCCATTATAATGGCAGTTTTCATCTATTCGTGAGTTCTGTAAAAAAATTTTGTTTACGAGGGAGCTTTCAAGCTGGCTCATTAGTTTACCGGCTGCAGTCACTTGTAACGGTTTGTTTACATCACAAGCAACCTGGTAAACAACGCATTAGACGCCAAACTGCCCGAGCCTCGGACTGCATGTTCACCCATGTAACCTCGGCAAAAAGATCTTTGTTTTTTCATTGAGAAAGATTGAACAATTTTTCGTGCGTTAAACATTAGAAGCAGTCACATACGGTAATGCACTGCACGCCAGATCTGATAGTTAACACTTATATTACACAACCCAAGCTTCAACTAACGCTGAAAAATCCAAACGTTATACAGGAAAATACGAGTTGACACAATCAAGATATAGCGAAGCTGCTTACACTCTTACAGTGTACTTAATAGATGTTGGTGATGAAAATAAATTTCAATTTAAATCACTAGGGTACGATCTTGCATTAGACGAAGGGCAAACGTAGGAGCTATAGGCCATAATGTTGCACTAAAGTCTACGCAAGAGTAACCACAAGTCGAACCCACAAATTTCACGAGTTGCAGCCATCAATGCACAGTGAACAGAAAACGGTGGAGATTGTAGAGAATTGGTTCTAGTCCCTTCAGAAGGGGGACTCAAACTCTACGGAGAATATTAACCATATTTACAGATCAGGGCTTATACTTTCAAAAAAGTTAAGAGATCTAAGTTCATCAGCCAATCATTGACGGCCTTTCAAGCAAAATCCATCAATCATAGACCAGAAAATAGAGCGTAAGTACTTACGTTCACTTAGCGGATTTTGAAAGTATGGCCCCAGATGTAATCTAATCGCACTCATTCGTAACGTAAGTTCTGTGATGCTAGCAAAAAATTCAAACTGTATGATGCAAATTACAACTTTAGTTCGTGAGATAATCTGAAATCCCCGTCGTAAATAAGAGAGAATTTATGAAGAGAACATCAGACGATAACTAAAGGAGGTGATGCAACAGCCGGATGCAAGTAGTTCAAGATTACATCACTTTTAAACAAGATGGTTGACACAAGAGACGAGTCAGTCAGAGATAAGGTGGTAAAGGTACTTACCATTGCTTGTTCAATTTTGTTGTCGATGGCCACGGTGCTGGCAGTTGAGGCACTGCAAGAAATAAAACAACAAATTAGGACATATCCAGATACATTGGTGGAGGTTACAATTAATAGTTGGCTATTTAATAGCATAAATAGTGGCATTTTGACTCTCTAAATGTAAAATTAAGTATTTCGTAATTAAACATCATTGTTACACGATTGAATAATGAAATTGAAAAATATTTCGAAAAGTTTCCGTCAATGAGAGAATTAAGAGTTGGGTAAATTAATACAACTAAATGGACATTTGAATATTCAAATAGATAATTGACAGCACATTAGACAATTTCAGCTTAGAGCGTCACTCATACTATATCAATTAATTGTGCATCCTGATCGAACCATTTCAACTAATTTTGTATCCTCTCTGTATAAAACTAAACTAGCTACATTTTTACGCATGAAAAAAAACGCAGTAAACATTTTCATCGTTTACGCAAAGCGACGTTTCTCATTTCATCCTGAATAACAGTAATTAACCTCAAACAATGGTAAATGATTATTTTCTTGCCGTGTTAACTAGCTTTATCCGAACACAGATGCTTGATTCAGCGCAACTCAGAATTGTTTACCACTAAATATTTATTTATGGGTTTAATTTAAGCCTCGAGGGCCCTGAATGCCCCCATGCAGAAGAGAAGCTTCCCGAAGCGCAGAGGTTGAAGTAAGCAGTGCAGGTGTCATGAGTATTAATAGCAGCAGCACGGCAGCCATACTGCAGCAGCGCAGGCATCCCGCACACGGGTGTGGCTGTGAGTGTCGTCGGAGACTCAGTAAGAATTTACTACGAAAATCATCGGCCTAGATCTAAGATTTATTATTGGGGAATTCGTAGCTAGTCAAAATAAAATCAGCAAATATGATTTCCGGAGTTCATAGATGAAATACATAGAAAGAATATAAAGTAATTCGAGCAATGAGACTACTAAGTGCAATGATCTAAGAAAATTGAGATCGGCCATTTTCCTCAGAGCGTGAGAAAGCAGGTCATGATTTACGAAATTAAAGTAAACACAAGAAAGAACATCAAGGATTTCTAGATAGGGCGAGAGCATTGCGTGACAGCTGTCTGTTAGCGCGCTCATCACAGTTGTGCTCTACAGGTCGATAACCTTCAACACCAACACTCAGACAAAGCAAACATGAAGACTAAACAGAAATTACGCTTTATTTGAGAAATGAAAATATAACGAAGCTTCAGAGAATGGTCAGATATGTCAGCAGGTAACAGATCTTAGACAATTAATTAGCTAACCCTGCAATTTTGCTTATACAATTAATTAGCTGACCCTGCATTTGAAGGATAAGCTTGACACTGCTTTGATTAAAATGAATAGGAATAAAGCCCATAAAACGGCTTTGTGAAGTCGTTTCGGACGGAAGGTTGGGTGAAATCATGATCTAGCATCCGTCCCAGCGCATCAACAATCAAATATGAGTTGTAAACAGACACTTGTGACTGAGCGTAATGTCTGCCATTTCTGTTGAGTACTACATTCAAACTCGAGTTGGCAAAAAAAAAAAAAAAAACACGAAACACGAAAAAATTGCAAAAAAAATGGTTTTGTGAAATAAAACAGCAATTTACGAGTTCGGCCTCGGTCTCAAGGTGACGACGGCCTGTTTGCCAGTTACCAGCCACCCCTGTAATTGGGCCAGGACTAAGGGTCGTCGGGAACATTTGACTACGACATCACTTTCGTTTTCAGACGCGACGAGATACAACACGATCGTGAGAACCTGCCAGTCTCGACTGCTCTGCTGACTCAGCGAATTGGTGTCGCACTGCGGCATACCTTCATCTCAGTCTAGGCAAATCAAAATTCATTTACAAATAACAGAAGAAACATGAGACCAAACTAGAGGGAATATTTACCAATACATTTTTAAAATATTGTTGAGACCTAACCAGAAGATATATTTGTAATACATTTTATTAATACGTATTGCATTGCATGAAGATCTCGACTTACTTGAGACAGCAAACTAACCGAGCTCAATTAACTTGTATACCGTATAACAAAACAAAAAAACATTGTAAACGAACTAAGCACTTAGCCACAAAAAGACAGCATATCCATTGATGCGACAAAGACCGTGTAGGACTACACAGTACACACTATCCATTTATAATTAACCAATTCTGATTTTATATAAAAGGTGCAATTAAATTAAAAACATAAGAACCATCAAACCGACGCTACGCTAACTTGTCCGTTCAAAAGTTCTGACCTAGAAGATACATATATTTATATGATCTTATATCGGTATGGGAGGGAACGATATGACGAATACCAGCAAATTAGCATTCACTCAACGAGACGAGAAAAATGAGCGCTCTCAAAGGTAAATATACAAGTAAACGTGTGAATTATATTTTCATGTAATAATTATACGCAAACTGAATGGTTAAACGCAATGTTTTTTACTGAGAATATTAAGGACATTAATTAAAAGTTCTAATGGTGAGCATTCGAAACGTACGAAAGCAGAACCTATAATTAAATTTCGGCTTAAAATCAACGCAGCAGAAAAAAGGGAGATAACTAAAATCATTTTAAGACCGGCGTGAATAAATTGCAAAGCTCTCAACATTGTAGAAGGGCAGTAAGCAAACATAAACATCATCATAAAATAAAAAATTTAGTCCAACATTTTATGATGTAATTATAAAAAGTTATACTGTTATTGAATGAGGCTGAGCTATAGCGATCCAGCGTGGCCTGGGACTGCTACGTCCGAAACACATACTACTAAGGATACTAAGGAATGAAGTAACAAGATAGAGAAAAATGACAATAAAATGGAAGCAACATGAGATCATCCAGAACTCTAAGAAATGGAGGGATGACCTTTGCTGACACGTAAGGAGCATGAGAACACTTGACTGATTCTGATGAGAACCAAGCTCCGGAAATATATTTCCTGGCTCTGTCAACCAAGACTTAATACACGTGTAGAACGAAAACACTCATCATAAAACATTCATATGCATAAAAGAAACGAAGAATATTTTCAGGCATGGATATAAAAAGGTCATAGAGGACGATTTGGCATCAAATAGGAACAATAAATATCTTGAATATTTTCAGGCATGGATATGAAAAGGTCATAGAGAACGATTTGGCATCAAATAGGAACATTAGATACCACGTAATATTTTTCAGGCATGGATATAAAAAAGTCATAGAGCACGATTTGGCATCAAAATAGGAACATTATAGATAACACGTAATATTCTCAGGAACACGAAATTTTGGAAGAGTAACTCAAGTGGCTTCCATACCAAGGGGACCTTAAGTATCAGGGGACCTTATAAGATGTCAGGTGATGTTAATTACTCTTCCTGTGAGTAGCAACTAAGGAAGGAGAGTGGAGAGGAAGCTACATATCTGCCATCTACTCCAAACATTCGTCAGATCGCCGTTCAAGGCTGCGTTTTTATACACTCGTCACTTTCGCAACTACTGGCACGGATACGGGCAACTGGTGCAAAGATTGACATAGATAGCTGGTCATCGTACAACATTCCAGTTCATCTCACGCGCGTGTTCTTGTGTCTTCTAAACGAGGGGAAAGATTATTTACCAGTATGGTGAAGCACCTCCAGTTTAAGAATTGCATGGAGTCTCAAAAGTATTTTTTTGAAAAGATTATTTACCAATACAGTAAAGACATCCAGTTAAAAAAACGGAATGCTTCGAGAGTCAACTGTGCTTGTTTTGAATGATTATTCACCTTTTAGTAAAACATCACCGATTTGAAGAATGGAAGGCAAGAGTGTTAATAAAGATTATTTGGAATATCTAATTGAATAAATGAACGAAATTCGACATAGTGTTGCTACCCAATTATTTTTAACTATCATTTGTAATTTTGTATTGTTAAAAATGTTTAGTCGAAGCAATAATAAAAGTTGAATGTTCTGTAATAATAAAAAAATATTCTTGCAATATCGGAGCTGTGAGCAAGCTGGAAAAATTAGGAGACAGTTACAGCAAAATTCTAAAACGCTTCAGCAACAACGCAGGAGCGCGTGGAAATGAATATAAAAGAAATTATTTTCGTCTTTCAGAAATAACATTTTTATACCTCGATAAGGTAGAGAGAGTAAGAAGAAGAAGGCGAGAGGGGGAAGAGGGTAAGGCGAGATGGGGTAGAGGGTAAGGCGAGAGGGGGAGAGAGGGTAAGATGAGAGGGGTGGGGAGGAGTTGTCATGGGAGGGGAGATGTGAGGAGGGTAGGTGTTCGCAAGACAATGCAGCTGTTGCCAATGTTTCCACCATATATAAATTCACATATCCATCTTTGAGAAGTATTCATTCGCTCTGTAAATAAATGACCTACCTACGGACAATTAGCATCATACGACGCACTGAAATCGTGAAAAATTCTTAGTAGATATGAATGGAGACCTAGAAGTTTTCTCTGCCACCGCCATTGCAAGGAACAAAGTTCCAGTGTGCTATTCGCGACTTACAGGCTAAATAATACGTGCGCGCCATGAGCAGCAATTGCTGGATTTGAAACTGCAACAAAGGCCAGCAAGTGAGACAGGAAAGCAGCGCGAGAGGAGTAGCTAGAGAGCTCGAGCGATCAGCTGTTGCAGCAAGCGGCTCAACCGACGCCATTACTACTGCTTGCCAAGCGATCGCAGCGACACCTGGGAGTCAAATTCGGTAGAGAAACGTTTGTTAAGATAAGCTTAATAAAACTTACTTGTGTTCACGAGCGATACTCTTACTTAGTGCCAATGCATAGTCTTGGAAACTGTACATATCGGTGCATAGCATGTTATGCCCAACAGAAGAAAATTCAAATAAAAATACGACACGATAAACTGAAGGTGGCGCCACGGAGTTCACTGTACGAGAGAGAGTTGCCGAAAGCAAGCGGAAGGTTGAGAAAAGGGGCGAGACACGCACACACCCGATCACGCCGACGATTCCTGTGTAACTGAGCGACCAGGGTAAGTAAACATAGCGTTCAGCGAGCAATGGTGTGGAGCATCGGCTATAAAAAAATCCTTATCAACGATGATGGTTAGATTCAAATGAAGTACACTTACTTTTAAGGGTTAAAACAAACCGTCGCCTAAACACGAGAAACTCGCCAGCACTCTTATTGCAGAGACACATCGATACGTTGGTGGTGAATCCAAACAACTACATTCCCTGACGTAGGCTCTTATGGAAGAAGACTGCAACTTCAAGAGGCAAGAGACTAGAAATCCAGAGACTTCAACACGGCAACATTACACGAAACTCGTGATCAGAGGGTAGTTGGTAGTTTTGACTACCAATTTTTGACTGCAACTGACTTGATGACAATGAATTCAAAGTTTGTTAAAGGTTACAGGGAACTAACTTCTTGTGACAAGTTTTACGTTGACATCCAATTATCGTCTCTCAACAAGTCCTCATCAGTGAATATCGTTAAAATATTGTTAGCTTGAGAGGCAAAAAATTTTCACTGAATTTAGACATTCCGGTTTGCCAGATCAAATTATATTATTAGGAAGTCTCAGTAGACAATTCATAAGAGAAAAGAGGCAAAAAAATCATTGAATTTAGACATTCCGGTTTGCAAGATCAAATTATATTCTTAGGAAGTCTCAGTAGACAATTTCATAAGAGAAAAGAGGACACCGTTTGATTATACGTCGTTGTGCGCGCACCTGGGTCCATACTTTAAAAAAAAGTTAAGAGATCGTAAGTTCATCAGCCAATCATTGACGGCCTTTCAAGCAAAATCCACCAATCATAGATAAGAAAATAGAGCGTAAGTACTTAAGTTCCCTTATAGCGAGTTTTGAAAGTATAGGCCCCTGCTAAGCAAGGCGAAGTGTGGCAGTCGGGGTGTAAATCAATGACTTCAAGTGAGTAGGTCACTCTGATCAATACGAGTGTGTTCATAAAATATAGTTAACGCGAAGCTCGAGTCTTGTGATCGAGACCCTGGCTTGACCTAATATATTCAGTTGCTCGAAAAGATCACTCACTGTGGTTAAAAGTTTTAGATTCACCACCCGTACAGAATAATAAGTTACACACGACACGCTCAATCGAGTAATGAATTTAAAAGTTGTTGTGATCAACACACCATCTCACGAAGTCACATCGAATGCTTGATGTACAATTCAGTGAAACATTAAGACGAATGATTCAAAACATTGCTCAGATTAAAAAATTCAAGAGGTAATCATAGATACCGAAAAAACAAATTCGTTTCGTTGAAATTAGTGTTGCTTACGATAGCAAATGATAGAAATGCATAAATGAAAATATCTATATACATCGATTTGTCCTCGCAAATAATGACGGCGTGCCTCAAAACAAACAATCGGAAGCATGCCGGGGCAGCTATCGAACGCATAAAAAATTCCTAAGGGAGCGACAGGCGAAATCATCATCAAGCCTGGAGAATAGTTCACGTAACTGGATTATTCTGACGCGGTAACTGGATTGTTCTGGATAGATGAGGAGGAGCAGCGTAACGCCTGATGCTCACAACAGATATTAAAACGAAGTAACCAATAGCGCTGAGCTCTGCTTCTGACCGAGGCAGGCGGTCGCCACCACACACACAACTGCTGCATAACAAAGACTTATAACATTACTTATAACAGTACGCGAGTGCTTGCGTATAATTACTTGAACGAAGTAGTAAATTGTTTATTTTTTGGGGGGATGCTTGATGACAGGAAATGCATTGTGCAGAAATTTAATTAATTTGAATGGAGTCTCATTTTTTAATAAGAACAAGAATCAATCAAACGCAGGCATTTTTACCCGTGGTCACAAAATAAGAGATAATTCGTTTAAAGATAAAAAAATCAATATCTCCAAAGAATTGAAGTCAGAAATGAAGGCTGAGCAGGAAGTCTCCTTCGCATGCCATGCGTGATTGCAATTGCCATTAAGATTACAAGAGACATGAGTGATGGCACGCACAGAGCAGAAGTAATGTTAAAATAATGGCTATTAAATCCTAAAGGGGTGCATATCACTAAGGACAGGGTTTTGACGTAACTAAACTTCATTTAAATATTGGCAAGATATAAAATTGATAATTTGGACAGTATATTTATTGCAATATAACTGCAAATGTGTGAAAATTAACAATGAACAAGATTACGTAAACTCGTGTAATTCGGATCACGCTACAACCCGAGAAGATCAGTTCTGAGTTAGATAATAAAACCGATTAACGTGGGTTACAAAAATACAGGGAAATGAAAAAACGAACTTCCGCTTAGGGAATAGCGAGCGTCGTATCAGTTCAAAAATATCAAATAAATTACTGCTTGTTTATGCAAATTAAATAAATTTCAAGAGAATCTAATCGCAGGAATGTAAATTGGAAGATCACAAATATGAGGAATATGCAACTGTTTAGATGGCCTCGATAATCGAGCTCGCAAGGTCAGGACGTAGCACCAAGTGCTGAGGCGCGAGTTTTCCGTGAGCGACGTGCCGACCTTCAAGCTTAGCAGCGTTCATCGATCGCGTGTGTCGAGGCTTCAGCCGCTGCTGCGTATTTGCGTCTGTTTTCTGCAAATAGAAAACTTTGCACCTTCTTTTGAGGATTGTTTAGTATCAAAATCGTGTATTTCATCAATAGCTATGAAGATTGATACGCGCCGACCTTTGAGCTTAGCGTTCATCGATCGCGTGTGTCGAGGCTTTAGCCGCTGCTGCGTATTTGCGTCGCTTTTCTGCAAATAGAAAACTTTGAACCTTCTTTCGAGGATTGTTTAGTATCAAGATCTTGTATTTCATCAATTACTATGAAGATTGATGCGTGCCGACCTTCAAGCTTAGCAGCGTTCATCGATCGCGTGTGTCGAGGCTTCAGCCTCTACTGCGTATTTGCGTCTGTTTTCTGCAAATAGAAAACTTTGCACCTTCTGAGGATTTTTCAATATCAAAATCGTGTACTTCGTCAATTATTAAGATTCATCGTGATAGAATTCAACAGAACGTCATCTATAAATCGCATATCACAGCCATGAGGCATCAAATTAGTGACCGAAAATGCTTCGACTGTTTGGTACAGTAGAACTGTCAAAGAGATTATTGAGAGCGGGATTACAAATTTGAATTTGCTCAGTATGCTCAGATGTTTTAGCTGTACCTAATCCTTAAAGTTGAAGGGCCAAGTCTACTGACTGATTAGTCGTATATCTCGTCAACTGAATGATGGTAATGTGAAGCTTTTCCTCGAGCCATCGGTGTAACCACTTTACTTCAAGAAATAAATAGATAAGCTGTTAAAAAAACTCGCTGAGTGTTCGCTCCTGAGCCAAGAACGTGACCGGTAACGAGCCTAGACAATTTCTTCACGTCACAAATCACATGACCATTTTCTCTGCCTTCGCTCGGTCGGACCTTCTGTTGATGATAACTGAAACGCTTGTATTTGAATTCAATGGAGATTGGTAATTTAGCACATGCGTTATTCAGAAGTTTAGTCTAAGTGCACTAGCTATAAATCGCATCATTGTTGTGAACGTTGCAAATGTAGACCAACTTTTGTTAGCCAAATTTGGTTTTCTGAAGTTTATGCAAATGAAAGGAAAAATAAATACTCAGTGCGATATTGAAAATGCATTAAAGAATAGATGGTCCACCGACTAAAAATGATTGCCAGCGATGTTGAACAGAGCAAGACAAATTTTGGTCCGATTACACATTAAATGAGTTTGTGAATTAATTGCTTTATTAAAAATGTATCTTGCGTAATTATTTTCTGAATGCAAAAGGACAAAGCCAAACTTGCATTAATCTATATAATTTAAGAGTGAAATAATGCACTTGAAGGAGTGGACGTAACGGTCGTCATTAAGACATTATCATTGACAATAAAATCAGTTACAAAGAAATCGTCCATAGTCGGAAAGAGCATCTGCGTAATGAATTTTACTTACACGTATAACAAAACAAACAATAATTTTTCTATGATATAATACACAGGTGAAAAAATTTCCCTCCATCTAGAATTTAATTCTTAACTACCTAGTGGATATACTGGCAGACTTTGATCGACAGCGAGGCAGAGAGGGAGCATCAAAATCGAAAAAAATGAATCTATATAGGGATTGAAACTGAGAAGAGAAAAAGTTTACCGAATTCTCACACCAACATCCTAGGTTTTGCACACACTGTACCGGTTCTCGATTAATCCACTCTAGACAAAGCACATCTATTAGTTCACTTTACCAAACAGCGGCGTTGTGAATTCAGTTTTGACTAAATGACCTTGACATTAAAATCACAAACACGCAAAAAATCATTTTTTTAGCTCAAGATCGACGTAATGTTTCTTATTAAATATAACATAGTAATATGAGCTTCAGAGCCTGGACTTACAGCATTATGTCGATGTAGCGCTTCTTGGCGGCGTATGCGAATACAGGAGTGCAGCGGCCAGGGGTGATGCGACCGGGTGTAATCCTTCCCGGGGTGGCGTAGCCGGGAGTAGCAGAGGCACTGATGCTGTTGCTATAGCCATGATGTGGCATGGGGGAGGCACACGCAGGGTTTATTATGATGGCATTACTGCTAGATCGTGATGGCATCGATGAGGCATAGCTACACATCGGGTTCTGTGAGTGTCGGGGAGTCAAGGGAGGCGCCTGACAATAAAACACCGTCGGGGGGGTGTTTTGAGGTTGCGGGGAGGGATGGTGCGAGAAAGGGGACTGTGGAGGAGTCAGCTGGGAGTAAGTGTACGAGGATGGAGTGGGTTGGTGGGAACAAGGTGACCATTTTACCCCATGCTGGGAAACTGGCCTGGAGGGAGATGTGTGTGAAGTATTTGAAATGTTTGCCAAATGCTGTTCACTTTGAGAGAGACTTCTGTTCGTAGATAGCTTCAGTATCGGTCTTGGAGAGCTTCGAGCGGAGCCTGCTCTTGACAGCTGTTCAACATCCATTAGTATGAAGTCATCCATTGAACTCGGCAAGCAATCAAATAAGTTTAGCTCGATACGTAAGATGAATACTATTCGTCTTAAAACCGAGCAATTAGTCCCAAAACAGCACTAGTTGAATAAACCTTTTTTATAAAATCAACAATTCACCAATCTATGGTTTATATAAAAGTTTAAGATTTCTTCATATAAGCACGAAAAATCCTAACTTATGTGAATATTGCACACGAGAATACAAGGGAGATGAAGAATGAATGCAGTTTCTTTCATTCGTATGTCTAAGATTTTTACTTTCAATTCTGAAATGTACCTAGAAAAGAAAAATTTTAAAAAAACCATACAGAAATATTCCTAAATTTTATTTTTGAAAAACATGCAACAACAAGTAAAAAAATAATAATCCGAATACAAGCAATGAGACATACAATTTTAAAAATAAATTTGTTCAAATTTCATATAAAAAATTCAGCTTTATACGTATCAGCGGGAGAAACTCGAGAAAAATGTGAACTCGAGAAAAAAATGTGAACTCGAGAGAAAAATGTGAGCACCTCGCAGTTGAACATAAATCAGTGAGTCGACCGTCAGGCTGAGCACACAAATGACGTCTTGAATGGCAGAGCAACATGAACAGAGGGGGCCGCTGCTCCCTAGGAGGGGGCGGCATCTGGGCAGCCTAAATTTACCGCGCAGGTAGGCCACTCACTAAATTCACCGCGCAGGTAGGCCACTCACTAAATTTACCGCGCAGGTAGGGCACTCACTAAATTTACCGCGCAGGTAGGCCACTCACTAAATTTACCGCGCAGGCAGACCACTCACTAAATTTACCGCGCAGGTAGACCACTCACTAAATTTACCGCGCAGGTTGACCACTCACTAAATTTACCGCGCAGGTAGGCCACTCACTAAATTTACCGCGCAGGTAGACCACTCACTAAATTTACCGCGCAGGTAGGCCACTCACTAAATTTACCGCGCAGGTAGGCCACTCACTAAATTTACTGTGCAGGTAGGCCACTCACCAAATTCACCGCGCAGGTGGGCCACTCACTAAATTCACCGCGCAGGTAAGCCACTCACCAAATTCACCGCGCAGGTAAGCCACTCACTAAATTCACCAAGAGGGTAGGGCAGATGATATATTTACATGCAGGCAGACCGTTTACAAAATTTACAACGCAGACAACCCATACTATATTTGTTCTGAGGGTAACCCTTACTAATTACTATATTCAATTTGAAGACAACCCTTACTGTATTCAACCTGCAGGCAACCCACACTATATTCACTCAGCAGACAACGCTTACGCTATTCACTCAGAAAACAACCTTTATTCACTTTAAGGGCAATCCACACTATATTCAATCTTTGGACAACTTACACTATATTCACTCCGCAGGCAGCCCACACTGTATTCAATCCGAAAGCACTATTTTCACTATATACTTTCACTATACTATTTTCACCCTGCCGGCAAACTACACTATATTCACTCTGCGGACAATCTATAGCATATTGACAACTTGCAGATAATCCACGAGAGTTGCTATTAATTCGAAAATTTTTCTTAAATATGAAATCAAGCAAATAAAAAAGCGATAAAGTCACTAACTGCCCAGTCACCAACATGGGCAAGTAATTATGATATCTAAAAGCAACTCATGGAATCGAAACAACGCGTATATAATGAACAGAAAGAGTCCACAAGTATCACTTCCTACATCATTGAAGGCAATATAATAAATGCATAATAAATGTAACGTAAATTCACTTAAAATCGTTAACTAACAGTTTTATGATAAACTAGCTTCGAGAGAATCAGGAACGTTGAAGGTAATAGGCTTCAACGAAGCGCCAGTCAAATTCTTTATTAGTTTGCATTCAATACACAATTTATGTTTACATAGTAGCCAAGACTATAGACTAGCCACTGCCAGCACTGGCGGTCATTGCTATGAAAAATTCATATACAGTGGGGGGGAAATAAATATTTGTACACTTGAAAAATCGTATTTTAATGTATGTAAGTACACAAACTTAACAGGAAAAGTGATTTAAATTATGTATAGAGACGCATAGTATCTGTCTCTTATACACATCTAGATGTGTTCAAGANTTGTTTTTTGTTGCATTGAGATTTAATTTCTTTTGATAGTATTTTTGAATACTATGCGTCTCTATACATAATTTAAATCACCTTTCCTGTTAAGTTTGTGTACTTACATAAGTTACATACATTAAAATACGATTTTTCAAGTGTACGAATATTTATTTCCCCCCACTGTATATCAATGAAAGGCAGCGAGCAATAATACCTTCCCAACTGACATTTATCGATAAAAAAAATTAAAAACTTGTGCGAAATGATGAACAGTTTCAACATTTTGAGAGCTAAAATCGATTAGTAGATTTTTTAAAAAATCTGGTAGGGGATAAAATGTGTATCCCCTACCAAATACTCAAAAAAGAGTTTACGCCTCTTACGCCATCGAGGCGATTGTTCTGTAACAGCGGTCGCCAGGGCATATGCACGTGCGCATGTTCGTAACTGCGGCAGTCACGTTGCACTGCATTATATAACCAAGGCCATAACGTCTAAACAGAACCAAAGGATTTCGTGCAACAATCATTAATTCGCGTGGTTTAGGTCCAATAGTCAACATTTCGCACACAGGCTAATAGATATTAATAATGCACTATTACTATATTTGATTTTTCTTTTCAAAAAATCCAGGTAATTAAAAAAATAGAAACATTTTGCAAGCCCCCAACACTCCACATGAGTTGGCAGCAGTTATTTTTCAACGTCAAACAATGATCGTAAGTTATAGGTTAAGCAAGACACGCGTTTAATTTATTCCTCGCGACGTTTCCTTGTCGCCAAAAGCCCGAAAATTCGCAGCGATTACACTTAATTCCTGAACACAACGTACACGCATCAGAGACTAACGTAAACTACGAGCATGCAGTGCCGAACCGAACGCCAGCCTTTATAGCGTTGTGCCCTCTGAATGGCAACGAAGCCACAATTATAGTACCGACTGAACGAGATAAAACCAGTGTTGTGAATGATCGTTAACAACTTCACACAGAACCATTTAAAAGATAAGTGAATAACCGAGGTCGAAATGTACGTGGACTATGAAGCCAACCGCTTAATGTTGCGCCAGTTAACATTTTGATCTATCCAATAGAACTTCAGGAACCGCTTAATGTTGCGCCAGTCAACATATGATCTATCCAATAGAACTTCATGACAGCCAATCACTGCATTGAGATCCTCAAATGCGGACACATGTCAATGTTTGCCGCGAAACCATTTTCAAATAACAGCAACGATATTATATTTATTTATTAAATTGATCGATGTGAATAGTAGCACAGACAGCTTAATAACAGTAACACAAACGTCATCAAAAATCGTTGATAGCACAAAAACATGGATAAGAAATAAATACGAGTTTTACAAATTCACTAAACAAAATCTTTTAGACGCGACACGAAATTTCACCGATAAATAAACGAAGCACAAAATTGTCAAATAATGGACAAAATGCTTTGATTTTTAACTTTTATACTCGATCGTACGAAGCACGTCGAACAAAACATCTTAACAGATATACCATGATTTCGATTATAAAATAAAATGAAGATTTCGACACCATATAAAAGCCAGTCAAGTTAGAAACACGTGCCGAAAATAACTCGATACTCGAAAGCAACAAATGATGGCTTGTTAGTGCCCTGACCTGCATAGGAAGAGTGTCACCTGTACCACTCACAGGCACTAAGATGCCATGATAGCAACACGCTGATATAATTGACACTGTAACAGGAACAGACTCATTAGCACACCAGTTGTAGCCAGCTGAGAGTCACACGAACTAATGAAGTGTACCTATCCTACGTGTGCGTTAGAATTGAGTTTTGAAATACTCGGTAGTGAGAAGGAAAAGACGAAATAAACATTTTTCTTAAAATTTAAGAATAACAGTGCTGGTGAAGACAACTAGTCTAGTGATAAATGAAGTATGAACGGATGATGGTATTTATACTTCGATTGCTTCAATAATTAGAAAGGAATCATCAAGTACTATCAGTTGTTACTGAAGATTTGCGCTAATCGCGGCATTATAGTATAATTTGTGCTAATTACGACTAACGTATAATGACGAAAAGAGGCGAGCTCTCAGGCTCGTTCCATTCTTTCATGTGTTCGAAATGACATTATTTTGGCATCAGCGTGACCGGGGACTAGGAAGTTCCGAACTCATCATAAGGTCATTACATATCTTTAAAAACTATCCCGCATGTCCACTATAAAGTGCCATCAAAACGCTTTTGAGCAGGTGGCTAAAATGTTGACATTTTGCGGGCCTCAACATTTGCCAGACGCCAGCACGCCGCAGGCTGTTTTTCACCTGGGGCTATACGATCAGTATACTCCCTCGAATACTCATGGCGACCTAAGTACATGATTTCTCGACTGTGATTGGTGGGTTTAGCTTGAAAAGCCGTCAGCAATTTTCTGACGGAGTTACGAATTCTTAAATATTTTTGATAGCACGGCCACATGCTTTGAGGCAACATGGCCGCCCAAAAATCATTATGACTCATCGTGTAGCCAGGTACCAATAATCTTGGCGCCGGATGACGAGGGTGCAGACTCTAAGTAAACTACGACGTGTATAGAATGTAGAGGTGAGATCTTAGCCTTTAGAATCTAGATTTTGCATCAATGGTTTACGTGTCGTCACTAGCTCTCATCTATATTAAAGATCACAGGACGGCTGAAAAGAAGACAGCAGTAGATCCTTCAACACATAAAATTCGTCAATATGGCATTGTTCAAACGGCCGGTTGTCTGTAACTCGTAAAATTTGAATGAAACACCCGTAAGTGCTCGGCTACACCACTAACTCATCCGAAAAGTTCTGTTGTCAACCTAATTAGCTGGTTTGGTCAAAATGTCGAGTTGATTTTACAATAAAATCAACTAGTAGCCACCATTAGTAGTTCGTTTAAGTAGCAGGTCAAGGTGATTCCCCACAATAAGGATCGGAATTCAAATCACAGCCTCGGAATGATCAATATTTTTTAGTCAGTAATAGAGAAAAATCAAATTAATACAGTTTACTTTCGAAACATCGTTATACCCAAAATAATCCGTCTCAAACTCCAAGATCTAATAACGCCTCAAAAAAAAAATCACAACGCTGATCACCAGAAGGTATATGGCGCAGCGCCGCGATATATATAAACCCGATTGCAAATGGCGGGCGGCAGCAGCTGCATTTCTCTACCTTCACATCAAAAAAAAAAAAAAATAAAAAAAAAATAAAAAAAATTTAAAAAAAACAGCCAAGCTAGCCAGAGCGAACAGGTTGGTAGTGCGCAGTTGTATCGCCACTCTCCAGGCTCTCTTTAGTAACAACGAGCTGCACCACACAGCTTGGGTCATACACATGTCTGATGTGGCGCCTCCGCCCTGCCGTGTAATAATAAAACATGAAGGTGGAGTTGGCAAACTAAACCCCGGGTCTTAGGCTATTGAATGCGGCATTCAAAACTTGTCTTTGTGTTGCTCAATAATAATTAATGAATAATAATTTAATTATTATAATAATTATAATTAATAAAATTCAATTATTATAATAATTATAATTAATGAATAATTCAAAACTTGTTTGCGTTGCTTAATAATTATCAATAAATGATAATTTAATTGTGATAATAATTATGTTTAATAAATAATTCAAAGCTTATGTTTGTGCTGCTCAATAATAGGATGCTTTAACTGACTTTTGATATTAACTTTTGGCACAGGTAATGCTTCATCAATAGGACGTATCTAAAAAGTTTGATAAGCTATGGAGATGAATTTACAATAAATTTGAAAAGCGATTCGAAAAGTTATGGTTTGGTTGGCGCATGAATTAGACGTTTCTGGTGTAACGTAATTAGACATTTACTCATTAAGCAGTTATCCGAAAGACTGCAGAATAGGACGCATCTACATAATAATAAACATGAGCTATTCATGATAAACATTACATTAGCTTACAAGTCAAACAATTAAATTAATTCACATAAGCATTTTGCCAACCGTCTTTCATGAGGCAATTGACCTCTTGGAAGCTTACCAACATTTTCTCTTTAATCTCACGACTTTTTTGCCATTCATTCCTCAATGAATGATTAATTAATGCATGTTAACAGAAGGGGTAGCGCTGGGTCATGGGCAGATGACCTCAAAGAGCGAGTGCTGGCGACAGATGCCACTCATTAACATGCAGGCTACGCTGCTACAGCATCAACAGCTGGCAACCATTCGAGGCAGTGGTCTGTGCCAGACACATACGTACGGCCTCGGTCACGCGCGTCTAATTGTTTCTTGTTAACACATAAAGCCAGGTTGATGTTGGTAATAATAAATTTTGAATCAGTTTGAATCAATAAATTCTACAGCCAGTCTATCCGTAATCTGTAAGTTGTATTTTACGGTTAACACTAATGGATTCAATCGATATAATTAGTCATGCGCGTCGCGTATAAGGCAATATAAGGAAACCCATGTTTCAAATTAGACTTGAAATAAAGTTGAAATGGCCAAGAAGCAGGATGGAACAATAGGCAGAAAGCATAGACGGGTAAAAGCTTAAAATTTGAGATGACGAGGGATACTGTAGCGCTTTTAATAGCAGGGTGGGTAAGTAAATTTCCTTGATATGAAAATGAAAAGAAAGATAAAAAACCCAGGACTCAATTAACGCACATTGAGATTGCTGGGAAATTGTAATGTGCCACTCCATAGAACCAAAATTAACTCCTGCAAGTTCATTTTTAGACGAGTAGGAGGTGCTAATGGTAACAGAAGCAGAAAAATAAAAATAATATATAAAAATATAACTAGATATATTTTAAGAGAAAACAAACGAAAATGATGAATGTTCGAGTGCGGGTCAGCACCTATATATCAAAGATGTTTGCGACACTGGGCACGAAAGGCAAAGGTGACGAAAGCAGTATAGATACCGAGTCTGCAGTATAGAGCCTTTAGGAATAAGCGCTAAGAACAATTTCAGTACTCTACACTATAGGTATTAGAAAAGCGCTAAGTACAATTTCGGTGCTCTACAGTAGGTGTTAGAGAAGCGCTAAGAACAATTTCGGTGCTCTACAGTAGGTGTTAGAGAAGCGCTAAGAACAATTTCGGTGCTCTACAGTAGGTGTTAGAGAAGCGCTAAGAACAATTTCGGAGCTCTACAGTAGGTGTTAGAGAAGCGCTAAGAACAATTTCGGTGCCCTACAGTAGGTGTCAGATAAGCTATTAAGGAAGACCTAGGTACGTGGCATGCGCGAATTGGTGTCAGGGCAGCTCTTCATGATTTCTTAAGCCAAAACCGCATTTCTGACGAAAACGTGGCCTAGAACTCATATTCAACGAGGATTTAAAAGCCACCCGCAGACAACATTTATACAAACACTCGAATAAAAACTAACCAGGGTCCATGATGCTAATAAAATATATTCGTGGACAATTTTAAGGAGACATTACTAAGTATATCTCACTCCACAACATGTCTACAGTGCAATAGCGGGCTAAGATAGTGGCAAAGCTTATAAAGAGCATCTCGAGACTACATAATGCATCTTAGTGAGACGCGACGTGGAAGATAACTATAGGATATGGTACCCGATGAATCTCATGTAAACACATACAATATATAATACGTTATTAAAATTATTAATATAACCATTCAACGAATAAACAGCAACTCATAAATTGTCTTCATGTTATCTTCAATGGCTTGACAGTGAAAAGGCACTAGATTCGAGTCTTCCTTTCTGCGAAACGAAGATGAAAATGACGAGTACATGGAATGTCAGAAACGAATCGCAAAAATTCGGTTGTTCCTCTATACACAAATCTAAATAACCTACCAGGAAGCGCTGCACTTTAATAGCAAGCACTTCCTAATAATATATTAGGAAGCTTCATTTAATAACAAGCGTAAAACTAAGAAGCGAACGTCGCCACCGGTATACGTGCACATGTGGGCAATGCACACGCGATGTTGCCGAATGACAGTGATCAAATTTTGCTGACTTGCAGGTTGCTTAATCAGATGGTAGAACATCTGATCTGGAGACTCAACAACTATATATATATACGAGTAAAGGTCAAGAGCGTTGTTGAGATAAGATACTCAAAAGACCCAGCCAAAAACGAGACGAATTTGCATTAGCATTACCCTATACCTATAGTAATGCATTTGGCTTGAAAGGCAATGACGTTCGACTCGACGAGCTACATAAAATGACCAACATAATATGCTCATTTGCAGCTGGGGATGATGAATACACGAGAAATTTGTTCAAACATTTGAGAAAATAATTTACAGAATTTCTGTCTGATTTAGTGAGAAAATTATCCAGAAATCGTTTACATGAGCAACTTTAATGAGCACGTACTGGCCGGAGTCAAAACAGGTTGAACGTTCTACAGGTGCGCACGTGTCGCGGTAGGAGACGCAAACACCTGTCAGTGCTAGGCAGCTGTGTCGTCCATATACGGTCATTCCAAGCCCATAACACTATACACTTCATCGCTTCACAACAACTATACCGAAATGGATGGGTTCGCGTAATAAATCTTAAATTTTCCGGTACTAATGTTAGAGACCCAAGTGCAATAATACAATAACACTGAAAATATCAAACAAGTTATGGTAATGCGAAGACCGAAAAACTGGGACCACATGACACTCTGTCAAAGTCCCCCAGGTTTCCGTACAAGGTCATACATTGAACAACCTCATTCGAGCACAAACCGTAATTTTTCAACTTTACCCAAGATAAGTTACCTCACAACACCACTCCTTAGTCCACAAAATATCATAAGATTATAACAGTTAAGACTATTTCATGTGACACACGGAGAGCGAGGCTCGGCTGAGTTCACAGAGGCAAAGGGAGACGAGCATTGGCGCCACGCTATGGGACGCCCGGTACTGCGGTGCACCACTCTCGCTGGTGCAGCAGGCTGGTGCAACTCCACCTCCACAGTCTTGACTTTAACGAGGGCTCTACATACCAATAAATTGCGAATATAGGGTAGAATAAGGTGGGTTATCATCGCAAGTACTCTACACGGCCTTGACACAAGCTGCGACCATGAGGTATACCTCTACTAATGCAAGATGTGTGTTATTTGAAGGTCCCGATGTAGTATCATACTGAGGTATCTTGTAACAACGAACAATGCAGTCCCTCAAAGGCCAGGTCTAAGGATTATAAACACATAGAGTAATTAATATTTGATTTAAAATTTATTCTAAACAAATAGCGGGGCTTTAGTCCTCTACAACATGGTGGGGAATATGCAATAGTTTTAAATAATGCGGCAAATAGTAAACAAACGTGCAAAAGGATCTGCCTCCAGTGACGTTGGAGAACGCATCAAAAATAATGAGTGGCAAATTTGAAATTATGAAGCAATAATTACAACACACGATTTCAAGTAAAACAAAGCGATAAATGCTAATATAGCGGGGTTAGTCTGCATACGAAACGACAGATTTCGTGAAAGAACGCATTTTAAGAGCCGAATTAAACTCATGGCGATTGTTTTCTCAGCCTGCAACGAGCGCCAGGTTCTCCCGTTCACCCAGCGCCAGGGAGAATGGAGACTAATTAATTAACTCCGTCTCAAAAGAGAACAATGGTTTGGGAGATTAATTGAGTTGAAGCTTGCCTCATACCACTCTTAAGGAGTGCCAAGACATTCTGCGCTTGTAATTCATTAACTTAAGACTAGGTTAACACGAATTATAATGCTGTATCAGAAGAGTTGAGATTAAAAATGTTTACCTGCGGTCTTTCTAAAATAATGTTTTAAAAATAACTTATGAAAGAACAAATGGCATAAACACAGATTAAAATCTTGCGTATTAAAAAATAAAGAAGCTATTTTAGAATATTGAAAGTAAGAGCCTATTGTAGTTAAAAACTGACAACCGATTCAAAAACGTTTTAACCATAACATCAATGGGCCACTTTATCGGTAAGCAGCGTTCACCGTTACAGTTCACATTAATCACAAATGCACAGAGCGCTTTTCAGTCTCCGCTTACACAACCTCGACACAGTTGACCAGCCTGTGATATAGCAGATGCAACCAAGGTAGGCACCGAAGCACCACTGTCTCGAAACGCAGCGAACAACAAGGCTATGCAAATACAGCAGCGAGCTACGCATCACCATCAGGAACCGCAACACACGCTTCATTCATGCGCCAGATCCTGCCTGAAACTGCGACAGACATAAAAGGTCCCTTGCGGATACGCGATATTGCGGTAGTGCCTTGTTACAAACGCGCAATGCGTGTCATAAATCCTTCGTGATAAGTACACGAACCCGGTACACGGACAGCGACATTTATAACTGTGAAGGGCACAACCGCTAAGCATGATGCACTAACCTTAAACTGATACTTGATAACACGTGTTTAATCAAATCCTTCATTAGCATAATGGTATACAAAAACTGAGGGCGGAACTACTTCCAACTCTCACATGCACTTAAATTTCTGCGACACCTACAAGGCTTCGGTACAAGGCATGCGCATGTACATGGTACATCAGAGGGGCGGAATTATGTACGTAGTCCAAGGACATACAACGATCATCATATATGCTTCTGAGGGCAGTGATTGTGATAAAGATTTCCAATGACATATTACAAGGGAGCGTGCGAACATAGTACTCAAATAAGAACAATACAGTAGTAATCAGGGAAATGGATCTTAATGAGTACAATTGAAGTAAATAAGGCTAAAAATCAACAGTATCGGCTAGAAAACCATGGTTTTAAATCTAATGATTGATATTTGAGGCCCAAGAGCGTTCATATCACCACGACAGCAGTATGGCATGACTTAATAGTGCTGAGCAACAACAGTTCCTTCGTTGAGGCTTAGCCGTTGCAGTCTCAGGCTCCGCAGGTCGTTCGGCCTCCAATAGTCTCACTTTTCTAAAAATCCCTCCATGGTCAACTTTTGCCCAAAATATAGCGGTGATCCAGCAACTGAAACTGGTAGAAGGGATTTAGAGGGGGAAAGTGTTATCTCCTATTAAAGAGTTCAGCTTCCCAAACTGCAGGAACCTCCTTTCTACAAATTTCTCAAATACCTTATTTACATGTGATGTTAGTGTCACCAGCATGTAAATTTGGGGTTTGTCTATATCATCCCCCTTTCCAGTTTGGGAGCTCCATTTGACGTAACTAGGAACGTTTCCTTCTCTCAAATGAGCTTTTTAGAGCAAAATCAGTGGGACCTTCAGTGAGCTGTGTCACACTTATTCAGCAACACAGAAGGGATTCCATCCGCCCCTGGAGCCGAAAAAGTCAACATTTCTTCAACACTTCTCTCACGGTTTAAAGTTTTAAACTCAATGTTCACCGACACCGTTCCTGCTTGCAGTTGTAGCAGGACTTTAAATTCACTTTCCTGTTTTGGGTAGATAAGGTTACTGAAGACTTCTTCTCGAACTGCGAGCTTCCCCCACCCCCACTCGCACTTCTACCGCCCACTCCTCTGACTCGTGCGAGGCCTGCAGCTATAGTTCAATTTTCTCACGTCGTTTGACCGGTTTCAGCCTTTCCTTATCCCTGCAAGTGGCCACTATCTGCTTGTTCAAACTCGTTCGCGTAAATAATCATGAGGATTCGCCTGAGGCTTGCATGTCCCATAAAAGGTACTTTATGGGATTATGAATTATTATATTCATATTATATTATATAATTATGCGTCCCATAAAAGGTACTTTCGGCACATGACACGCTCACACTTGCAAAAATTTTTCACATAGCTTGTGCATTTTCTCGGCATTAAAATTCATTAACTTGGATCTCCAGTCAACTTCGGTGAATTAATTCAGTTACATGTGCACCACATCATTGCCTACGAGAACATTCGGCAGGTATACGCGCAGCACAACACAGTCACATGTATAGAGTAGCTGAACGCGCGTATGCAGCAGCTACATATTCATCTCATCACAACGCTGCAATGCAAAGGTGCACAACGCTGCACAGGTGCACAACGCTGCACAGGTGCACAACGCTGCACAGGTGTAATCAGCAGCTGTAGGTACGCTGCCACAATTAAATGCGACAGCACTAACGAGTAAAGAACAAAGAGCGCGATGTTTCAGTAGTGCGCTTCTCGACCGTCGTAAGTCTGTCTCATTAACGACGCAGCCACGAGACACAATGAGGGCAACTAGGGCGCCCAGCATCCACGTGACCTTGAGTGTCTACACTCAACCGCAAAGTGCTACTTCACAACAGTTAGTTGTTCGCGTGTATTAAATTTGTATTGAGGAATATTAATTGTGTAGTTATTAGATCATTGAAAACCATGTGGTTATTAGATCCTTATAAGCCAAGTTAACAATGCTCACCATCATCCGCATAGCGCTACTTTAGTGCAGTGTAATAAACTCGCAGTTTGAAATTTGTTTTGAGAAAAGGAAATGATTCATTTACTTAATCCTAAAAGTCAAATAAAGAATATATTCTGCAGCAATTTTTAGTAAAATAAACCGAAAATCTTCGTCGCAATCGAGATTGTCTGAAAAACGAAGTTCATCAATTATATTTTCAGAAACATTCAAGTGAACGTACAACATTTCTTCCTACTTCTGAACTCATTCATGTGGCAATATTTGCAGACAGTCTAGGCAAGAAGGTCACACTTAAAAGATGGCGCTCAACTTTACGTCGCATATCTGCACATGTCGTGGAGGCGTTTGACCAATCGAAGAAAAAGAAAACAGATAGCCTCAACAAGGCGCAGTTCAGACGACTGTCAGCCCGTTAAATGTTCACCATAAATCGACTTAATTGGACGTGAGCACTTTGACCAGAGCAAACAAAAACAGTGGATCTCAAATACAGATATAATTATGGCGCTAAAGTTCGATGATACTGCTGTACAGCGTGTATTTCTTAGCAAAACATATCACCGATGGATAAGGTCACCACAATGCAAAACACAGGTTATCTTCGAAAGCTCGATGTAACTTTGCGAAATTAAATGCCAGTGGACGCTGTTGAGCGGAACGGTAAGTGCCCAGGCAGTTCAAGTTTATTGGAACTCTCAAAGTCGACATAAAGGCGGGAAACCCTTTTATATTTAGGTGAATTGGCCGAAGAATGATAGAAATAAATTTAACACTTTAAACCTAGCTCGACACCGCAAAACTTTTCATCACTGTTAAATATTTTGCACTGAAACTTGAACAGAGAGAAAATCTGATAGCCTAAGGCATCTGAAGCATCTCATTTACCGTAGATATAAAATAAACGGTTTCACAAATGCCACGCATACAACATTCCTGCATGCCCGATAAGCGCAATATAACTGCACCACCACAGAGCAGAGGGACTGAGAAGCTAGTGTGCGAGGATGCAACGCGAGGGCACTAAGCGGACACCCACATTAAGGGATAACTCGGTGTACCGCTAAGCAAATGAGGAACAATCTCTACACAGGAAGAGGTCGCCCAGACAAATGCATTGCATGCTTTTGCTGGTTGCTGAGTCACGGCAAGGTTGTGTCTCGGCAAATCCTTTCCAATGTTTCCCAGAAATATGTGCATTAACGGTCTATCAATCACTCGTATTGGAACAGGCGCACCTCTGCGACGAGGGTCAAGCTTAGCAAACAGCGTTCATTCAACAGTCCTGCACAGGGTCTAACGAATTCAGGATAAAAGAAATGTCAATGATTAGCGTAGAAAGACGTTCTAATTATAATTGAACAATATGTTTAAATCTAAGTGTGAATGAATATTTGCTTATATTGTAACAAGACAAAAATTTCGATGGAAAACATCCACGTCAATTAAATACGACGTTTTGTAAAAAGTAGCGAAGAGAGTTTACAATCTTGCCTTCCAATGCAAATAAAAGAGAATTAAAAGGATTAACATTGAACTACAGACATATGGCGAAAAAATTTTTGATGAAGAGTTGAAAACAATTGTCCAGCATCAAGTTCCGTAGTCACACGCTATACCTCATCAAATAAAAGCTTATCGGTTGTCTTGACGTTAGAGGTGCATACTCACCTCCAAGCATTTATCCCCAGCAGCGGGCGAATTGCTTGGAGAGTTGAGTGAGAGAAAGAGAATTGACTGAAAAAAACTATTGCTGTCAAAAAATGCAAAGGTCCATTTATAATGCATGCTTGTAACTGATTTAAACAAAGGCGTTTGAACCATGAGAAAGAACACGTGACATTCAACGTATATAATAAGTTTTCCGAAGATACAGACTAGAATAAATCCGTCAATCTGTGGTGAAATTGTATTTTGTAGTTGATGTCCGGATTTCTTAAATAAAAAAACTCGACGGATCACAATAAAAAAATGTATTAGTGACATACTATTTTGAAAATGAGATCCACCTGTTTGGTAAATTAAAAAAAACAGCACAGCACAAATTAAATCAAAAAGAAACCTAAATGCTGACCGACCAACGAGTGGTATCGAGAAAAAACACTAAAAGTTTGAAGAGGTCTGGACCAAAGCTTAGCTTAAAATAAGAATAATTCATTGGGTGTTTCACCCCAAGTTTTACGGCATATATAAGATCAAAACCAAATGTTGAATAAATTTTCTGCTCAAGTCTAGACAGATATAGTGACATGATGTACTAAACTAAACAGTCTGAATGCTCCGTTACTGAAAACAGTTCTCAATTTAACAGTTGACATCTCAATATAAAAACACAAGAAACTGAAATTAAATATTAGCCTTTTTTCTTGACAGGAATTCGGATTGTTTCGTTCAAAAAATTAACTGCATACGATCGAGGCCGCGTCGTCTGGTCATGCAAATAGAGTTATACAATACGTACGCTTGCTGGAGATGGTCGTTTCGTAGATCTGCTCCACTAAAACTTTAAATATGCATTTTACGCAGTATATACTGTATTATTTATTAATACTTCCAGGAGTAGAAGTGTATAGCATGAAACTCGTTTTAAACGAATAACTGAATATATACGAGTTTACTTGAATTCGAGGCTGCGGTTGTTATACAGCGTTATGCTCATTTCTCCATGAGTAACGTCAATATGTGAGTAGATACAAAGATTGTCAGCACACGCAGCTAGCTAGCTAATCGTGCATGCGTGATGGTAAACTGCTAACAGTATTGATTCAATACACGCTGGAGAATCAAAAGGCGAGGCTGCTGGCAGCGAGCTCTCTATCATTACACTCTCAAAATACCAAGAGGCTACAGGACAGAGTGAAAAAATCTACTAAATAGAGGCATCAATTCACGAGAAATTTTAAAATAAAACAAACAATAATATTAAAATTCAAACGATAAAAAAAATCTCACAAGGAGATGAATAAAAGCAAACTCCAAAGATGAAAGGCATCATCACTGTTCTGCTATCAAATATTGGTTGCGTTGCACAAAAAAAGTAAAAAAAAAACAAACAATGGAATAAAAGATTTAGATTTTTGCGCATCCACAAATGCTGGAGTGAAGAGGAATGGTCTGACGAAAGGGCAGTTTTGCAACGAGCAGAGGTCAAGAAGTACATTAAAACTCAAGAATATCTAAGGAATTTCCATAAACATTACCAACCAATACGGTGGTTGCGATGTAAACAATGTGTTAGAGAAATTACGATTACGATATCTTAGTATAGGTACGGATTGAAAATATCACTAGGTGTCTCGATACAATTTGATACAGAAAAAAACGTCAATCGGGTCATTTACAAAAGACGAATTTGAAAAAGGCGGAACGAACAAGAATATTAAGTATCTGGAAGAGGACAGATGCCATAAAAGTTGGAGTCGATAGCAGAGTATAGTCGGTTTACGACCCAAGAAAGCAATTCAGCCGTGCCTGCTAGGCAACCCACATGATGCCCCGCGGCGGCAACAGCAGCGATAAAACCGCAGGTCACATCGCAGAGTGCACAAGAGAACACGTAGCAAGGATACCGAATTAAGGGTCTATCAATGTTTCCATACCCAATATGCGTTGCAAGGAAATAGTGTCCGAAGACTATATCTTCTAGCAAAGAAATAGTGTCCGAAGACTATATCTTCTAGCAAAGATGTCCGAAGATATATCTTCTAGGCATATAAAGTAAAAATAATGTTAATTACGAGTTGTTAATGTTCAATAAACGTTCAATCAACGTTATTTCAACGGTACATGCAAGGAACAAGTATATAATTTCCAGAGCAATAAGACGCATATTGCAGCTTTTCGCACAGCCATCATTTGATAAAAAAATAACTGAAATTCCCTTGCCGCCTGATTTTCGAACATTGGATGAGCATGTAGAGGTAATGTTATTGCTACAATATAAATAATACTAATACAATACACAATTCACAGAAAAATGCTCATGTAAAGCTTGTACTATGAACAATGACGATAATTCATAGTGCTAGTGCCAGTAGAGCATTCATCGCCCAAATAATGAAGATAAGATTAATACGATACTAATACAATACACAATTCGCAGAAAAATGCTCATGTAAAGCTTGTACTATGAACAATGACGATAACTATAGTGCTAGTGCCAGTAGAGCATTAAATAATGAAGATAAGATTAATAAGAAGATGTACTCACGTATGAATGAGACCTCATATCTTATTTACTTAGAATGCTGGAACATGAATCCATTTAAAGGAGACGTTGAGATTATCGCATGGAGCTACGAGAGCGACCTTGAACACAGTTGCTCATGCACGATTTACCTGAAAAGTGAGAGAATTCGAGATTAGAAACATAGTCAACTTAGTCGTAGATATCTAATGACCATCGACTCGCAAAATCAAGCCTAAGAAATGCGGGTTTGACCTTGACACTGAAAAAACCTGTCACCAGTTCAATTTAATGAAAAATGCATGTTTATTTGCATATCAAGCATGAAATATATAATTCAGCACTAAGTATTTCACTGGGATGGTAAATCAGAGAAAATATTCGTTGAATTGTTACAATGTTTGACTGACATTGTTGCAATGCAAGACACATTTTATTCGAAATTATAAGGCAACAATCTAACAAACTACGATCGATAAAGAACCTGCGAGAAAAAAATTGTTAGAATAGAAACACTTTTTAATGTAATGGTAAGTTAGGATTCATAGTCACTGAGAATTGATGAACCAAATAAATTGAAGAGCTAGATAATTTGGAACACCAAGAGTAGCTTATCGAGCACTGCAAGCCCATCAAGAAGGTTTAGGAGTTCGAGGCGATAAGATAAAGACAGCTACCGCACATAGCATAGACAGTATTGTAACATTATAACGGGATTGCGGCTTGAAGATAGTCAATTATACCATTATGATGCTGACTCTTTTAGATGTTCCGTTATCTTACACTTGCGATCATGAAGGTTAAGCATGCAATCTTGCAGACAGTTCGCAAATTTGGACAACAAAATATCTTGGCATATAAATTTAACTCCAATTTCACTAGGAGCACGTTGACATTCAACGCCAGCTACACTAGAGTACAATGACATTCAACGCAAACTCCACTAGAGAATGTTAACATTCAACGCCAGCTTCAGTAAAGTACAATGACATTCAACGCTAACTCCACTAGCGAATGTTGACATTTAACGCCAGCTTCACTAGAGAATGTTGACATTTAATGCCAGCTTCAGTAGAGTACAATTAATGACATTCAACGCTAAATCCACTAAAGAATGTTGACATTTAACGCCAGCTTCACTAGAGTACAATGACATTCAACGCAAACTCCACTAGAGAATTTCGATATTTAACGCCAGCTTCACTAGAGAATGTTGACATTTAACGCCAGCTTCAGTAGAGTACAATGACATTCAACGCTAAATCCACTACAGAATTTTGACATTTAACGCCAGCTTCAGCAGAGTACAATGACATTTAACGCCAACTCTACTAAGAGCTCGCTATGACATCCATTTAAATTTGCGTACGCAAAAACCACGTATAGCCAAACCACGAGGTCAACCTGTTAATATTTAATAGCGGAAAAAATTGTTGTGTGAGACTTGCGTCCTCAGTTAATACAAGGCTGAGGACATGCAGAATTCGATGCCTCGAATAACACGTACGTGAATATGTGATAACTTGAATAATTTTAAACAGAATCAATTAAAAAGTTTTCGTTTAGTTCTGTTCGAAATCAGCAATTGGCAATTTTTAATATGATATTCTGGTTTGAAGTGGAAGTCTGATTCTAAGTAAATGTAACATAGTTAAGTCATAAAAGCTCATACAAATTTTAGGTTTTAAGGCAATGGCGAAAATTTCGAAATATTATCGAACTTATTCTCATTCTAGAAGAGAGGTAGAGGCGAATTATTAGGTAATTAATGATGAAAATTAATTATCATGAAATAGTAACCATTAACACGTTTAAGCGGGATGAAAACGTATAAAAATGAATAAATGGGAAGATAAACCTCTGCAAAGCCTAATAAGGAAAATTCCAAAGATAAAAAACTAGATAATGAACTAGAACAGGGATGTAACGCTCAAAGCCAAACGACATTATAAACGAACTTTTCTAATCGTCAGCCATGTACTAAAAGTCTTGAGTACACAAGCCAATGGAGTGCATGGCAACAGGTAACGTCGGGGAAAGCCTCCACGTTCGCCAGTGTTGAGGCCCGGCAGCAGTGTCGATTACTGCGCAGTATGCGAAGTATAGTAGAAACATGGAAGGTAGTAGGAATAGTCCATGCTCGCCCCTACTCAATCAATGGAAAATTCCACTGCAGCCTAGCTGCGCATTTCAACATGCCACATTTATCGCTCGGGTGCACTTGACGTGACACGAAGACAAGTTGAACTTGACGTTACTTGATCGAAGGCAGAAAGCATTCGGTGTGACTAGAGTGAGTCCAAATTTTATATGATAACTTGCGCCTCTGGGACAGTCAAATGCGCGATAGTGACTCGCTCGCATGTTTAATTCAAACCAAGATACGGAATCGCTAAGCTCTTTTACTGAGAGCAGGAGATACAACGAGAATCATGCTAACAAAAATTAAACCTCAGAAGTTAATCACATCGTCACAGTATAGTACAGACAATAAAAAATGTGGCTCGAATGAAGACCATTTTAAGTTAGAAATATGAAAACAATTGTGGTTCAAGTATTAGGTACTATTAAAAACAACGTTCAACAATACATTCACAAAATGGGAAATTATAATATTTTATGCACGGATTGCACGCATACATGCAATTTAAACTTTTACATATATAGAATATATATAGGCAAACGCACAAAAAATTAATTTCTGAGTAAAAGTTGTAGAAATGTTATGTTCATCAAATTCACGAAGAAGAAAAAACTCAGAGGAATCATATATAGAAGTTGTTTAAGTACTCAGCACTTCGGAATTAATTAGGTCCATGCGTCGTGAGCAGCTTCTTTTGCTGCATAACTCGACCCAAGCGAGATACATACAAAAAATTTATTCAACCTCAAAACAAAAGCTAAAATCTGAGTTTAGATCGCCATGGCAGCCGGCCCACAATTAAGCAGCTCTGTAAATGTGATATCATTCAAGTCATTGGAATCACTTTTCAAAAGAGAAACAAGTTCATTCTATTCCCAGATACGAGACGAACAACAACCGTTCGGACAACAGACGATTGTGATCAATTACACCACAATTTTTTGATATGAAGGTCGCCTCATAAGGATAATTATTTCATAATAGGAGCGATATGATATACAAGTCTCATCCACTCTATTACACTATAACGAGCTCGTCATTTCAGAATAGGGAGTAAGACATCAGGTAAGTCAACAAATGAGTCATGCTTCCATATGTGATCTATATATTTCATGTTATCTCTCGATAACCAATGTCCATCGACATTAATAGACGCGTGCATATTGGTCTCTAAAGACCAGGAGCTATCACTTATAGCTGCGGCAATATCGCCTGAAATAGAACAAATAGCCGTTTTAAGTTAATAATAGCTGCATGCCGCACAAAATATAGCCTCGCTCTTTATAATAAATAGCTGCCCGCAGTAAAACAATAGTTGCGTGCAGTAGAACAAATAGCTGCCTGCAGTAAAACTATAGTTGCGTGCAGTAGAACAAATAGCCGCGAGCAGTCGAACATATAGGCAAGTTGCGCACGGTACAATAAATAATCGCATGCAGTATGACAAATAGTCGAGTATATTAATTAGAACAGCAGCGAGCAGTAGAACAGAAAGCTACCTATAGCTGGAATCTAATAAAGCAGCAAAACAAAACACTCCAGGGGCCATACTTTCAAAACTCGCTAAGTGAACGTAAGTACTTACGTTCTATTATCTTGTCTATGATTGGTGGATTTGGCTTGAAAGGCCGTCAATGATTGGCTGATGAACTTACGATCTCTTAAACTTTTTAAAAAGTATGGGCCCTGCAACACAACAGAGCACGGCAACGAAGGTGCGCACAACCATTCCAGGCCTAGCACACCGTGTAGGTGATAATTAATTACAAATTAATAACGCTTATACAAATTATAATCAAATTCACTTGCGCATTTCATCAACTTTGCGCGAGCAAAGTCTTTCCTTCAGTACAAAGGCAATTTCTTTTGTAACGAATGTTTATGTGTGAATTGTTATTTCCAGTTTTAAAGTGGCTTTGACGGGATTGTGTCATTTTATTGTATCTATGAACGTGTTATTTAATTAAACATGACCCCCTATGGGATGTTTGGCTTTGAGATATAAATGAAAAACATAGTCTATAAATAGAACCATAAAATTGATACAACCGTCTAGAAAGCAACTTTAAAAGTAAATAAAAAATCACAGAGAAACAACCTGTAATGCTAAGACGCGGTCTCGTCGGTAACATTCGCTTAACAAGCCATAAAGTAACGGAGTAAGACGAGCAACAGTAAAAAAATTATGCGTTCTGAACGAGTAGAGCATACTAGAATGAAGACGCAATCTTCGTCTTTTAGCGCGAGAATTTTTACGTGCGTTTTTGTTGATATAGAGTGACAAACTACCATGAGAAGGACAAGCTTCAAGCTGTCAAATAAAAAACTATGGTAAATTATCAGTCATGGAAAAAACTGTAACCGTATAGAAATGCTGAGGTAAATCCGATAACTGGACAGTGAAGGACTTACAAACGGGAGAAAAGCTAGTGCAGACAAATGAGCAATCAAACAAACAAGACTAAATCACGGTAAGCCCCAGAAAAACCGCGAGGCCTTCGGGTAAGGAGGTAAAGAGGCATGGCCGGGGACAGATTGAGTGTATCCAACAGTCAGGAAAACGTTACTTACTTCACCTTAATCTGTTAAAGTACGGCAGCATTGTCGTATCAACAAACTTTATATTAAAGAACGTACGTATATAAAAACAAAAACATTAGAGGCCCCACAGTCGGGTCGTGAGATGTTAGCTTGTTTGGTAACCTGAGAGCATCCCCTGCTGTGTTTGGAATTAGTAAATACCCTGCCTCCTACGCATAGCAAGCCGAGCAAGGGAGAGAGAGAGCAGCAGCGCCGGCTGCATACGTAGCAACACACACGAGTCTTCAAAGGCAAGAAAAAGTGCGCAACATTCACTATTTCAACTCATGGAAGGAGCAGATCATGAGATTGGTGCCCGAAGAGTGGCAGCACAATATTTTTGTAACCTATGATTGATAGCTCAAAATGCTGTAATCGATGAGTGACAGAAAAGGCATTGGTTAGTGAGTGGTAAAAGGGGGAAAATTAATCATCACTTAGAAAAATAGGCTACGTAAATCAGAATAAAACTTTGTTTTTTTTTTTTCGATTTGGTCACAAGCGTCTTATTGTAGTCACGGAAGAATAGAAGCGTATAACCTGGATACATAAACCTTATCAAGATTGGGAGAAAAGCGTATTCTGTCGTTACAGGGAAGCATTAATCTTGATCATCTTGATGGACATGATGTAGAAAGATGACGCTTCAACAAGAACAAGTTGATTATTGAATATCTATTTAATCAACATCAATGATTAGTAATATATTTGAGGACGAGAACTCTATACCTCAACACCTGACAAAATGAACATATAAAAAGGAAAGCGAAATATTATAATTCAGAAGCAGTTGGTCATAATCTTCGAATATCTTACGCATGACAAGTGCGCTCACCAGGTTTAGATTTCGTCCTGATATCGGGCAGGATCTGAAGCGAGAAGCAGCTAGGGCTGCCACGATCGTTGGCTGCGAGCCAGAAGATCGAGCAAAGCTACCTAAACATTACGACAGTAATCGAGATCAAAATAGTGGGTAGATCACACCAGTAGACCTCGCTAAAAGGTAAACGTGGAAGAGCCGCAAGATGTTCTACAGGAAAATCTTATTTCTCTGAGTTAATTAGCCAAACACATTGTTGACTCTTGCTGAATCTGGATAGTTGGATCAAGAATACTTATACTAATAATACTTATGGGATACGCGGGAAAATTTTTTTTTGTATATTGGAAGTCTTCAATGTTTCGAGAATTCTATCAGTTATGTTTGAGTAAATGTTAAGGAAATCTGCTACATCCACAAAGGCTCTAATGAAGCATTAACCCTTTACCGCCGTAAGTCACTCTCCGGTGACATAAATTTTAACTGAAATTATAAGTAAACTATTGAGTGTAGCAACCTGAAGACGTTGGTACGCAACAGAGAACATTTTAAATTTGTCGTACGTGGCGGCAACCATCATGCAAGTCATTTTGCGCTCACTATAGAACGTATCCTTTTTGGGAAGTAGGCGCGTGACAATATTGCTACTCATGTCAGGCGGTAGAGGGTTAAGACGGCCAAAGGAATAAGCACCACAAATTTACAATCAGTACCTACATAAGAGTGGTTCAATCTCTTGGCTATACTAGCTCCCCTAGTATCCGCAATTCTCATGCAGTGTGTTGGGAGTCTGAACCAAAACAAAAGCCGTCAACAAGACTTGCTTTACTCCCGGTCAATTGCCTACGCATGGGAACATGCCAGAATAATGCGACCTTTGTACACACGGTTCAATGAGACCGAGTTAAAGTTCAATAGGAAGTTCAAAAATCTCAGTTTGAAGTCCTTTGATTTATAATCACTCATTCTATGAGAATCAACGATGATGAGTAAACAGACAAAATCATTAAATGACAGTCAGTATAATAAATAAAATCCGTTTAGGAATAGATATATGCATGGCACATACTAGTGAAAGTAAGAAGCGCTAAAATGTCTGCCAAACAAGGAGTGATCCAAAGGTTATCTAAGCTTCAGGTTTATATTTACTTACAGGTAGCCTGATAAGGCATTCAAGAATTGAATTGAAATAATTGTATTTATTATGCACTCAGTTCAACGACACTGGCTTGTACATGAGAACACAATACACAATACTACCATCATTGTTTGGCACGACAAATGAGGTCCGTTACGAGCCTGGGGCCATACTTTCAAAACTCGCTAAGTGAACGTAAGTACTTACGCTCAATTTTCTTGTCTATGATTGGTGGATTTTGCTTGAAAGGCCGTCAATGATTGGCTGATGAACTTACGATCACTTAACTTTTTTTTAAAGGTATAGGCCCTGTATGCCCGTAATTGCATCGCTACACGCAGCCCATATTGGGAGCATGCCAGAGATCATTGATCGTCATTAATTGAGATCAAGCTTGCATTGAGAATTCATATTAGCATCATGACAGCAGAGCCAACGATTATGAGCCAACTTAAACGAATAAGAATGAAGTATAAAAAAAATGCCTATGAATTTAAACCGTAATAAACAGCAAACTTGATAAAAATCCAAAGAAAAGTTGCAATTTTGCAGTAAAAAAGAAGTTTAAGTGTAATTAACATCTCACAAGTCAACAGTCAAGTCAAGGCATGAAGCGCATCAGAACATAAACTTCCTGTTAAATGGATCAGACAAAAAATGCGAAAGAATACAGGGTCCGCGTATTATTAACAGAAACAGCAGGCGCGACAGTGACATTAAGGTGGTGCTTGAAAGCCGCGAGCTCTCAGGCAGGCTTGGCTGAATCCCTATGGGAATCTATCACTACGTATAGACATTATAACTCCGCTCGTAAATGAAATATCAATCTGAAATTTTTCAGGCTCATTCAACTATTTATTTACAATTTCCCGACAGTTACAAAATATATGTAAATTTTTTATAATATCAGTTATGATAGAGTAAAATAATAGAGTAAAATAGAGTAAAATACTTGCGAGAGATGCGACTTACCTAAATTTTTGAGACATGAGGAAGTAGTACTATTTTTTCTCTTTTGATCGGTATTAAAGTCATATTTGAATCACCCTCTATTTTGTAGAAATTAGCTAACAAAATACTTTTTCATCACTCCTGAATCGTAGATTTCCCATTTTCCTTGGGACCTGGCTCCGAGCATGTCAAAGTGTCGTACGTTGTCGTACANAAAAAATAATTAATAATCTAGCGATAATTTGTCTTTCGTGTAGAAATTTATACTATTTAAATTAAATATCATAGACACTATTTCGGTTTTGAATATAATGCATTTATATACTAGGGATGAGAATATAAGCAAATAAAAATAATTAAATTAATTAATTACAATAAAAAATTCAATTTATGCTTATATATTTTTAAGGTTTGGCGCAATCATTGTTTTATGCTTATTTGTTTTTTTAAGATCGCGCGATCGCGCTGTAAATAGCAAAGAATTTGCTGGCAGTAGTCAAAGCTCATTCATTACATGCTGCACTGTTGTGAGCTTGTACTGTGGTCCAGCCAGACACGGCCTGAGCAAGCACGCATTCCTATACGGCATCGCGTCGGCCAGACGTAAGATAACCAGCCCTCACGCGGCTCGGCAGCAAACTCGAGCAACCTCGCTGTGGAGTTCGGGCGGCTTTGAATACAAACCTTAAAGTTAGCCTTCAGTTAACAGCGTCGATAGCCTCAAACAAACGCAGGCATCACAGAGAGGAATGTCCTGTAGTGACACCAAACAAACGCAGGCATCAGTGTTCAGAGAGGAATGTCCTGTAGTGACACCAAACAAACGCAGGCATCACAGAGAGGAATGTCCTGTAGTGACAACAAACAAACACAGGCATCAGTGCTCAGAGAGCAGCACAAACAAGTCCTCAGTCCCCAACGAGGAGTTCATCAAAGGCATAAGCAGCACTAACAAGTCCTCAGTCCCCAGCGGGGAGTCCCCTGTAGCAGCACTATCAAGTCCTCAGTCCATAGCGGGGAGTCCCCTGTAGCAGCACTATCAAGTCCTCTGTCCCCAGCGGGGAGTCCCTGTAGCAGCACTATCAAGTCCTCAGTTCACAGCGGGGAGTCCCCTGTAGCAGCACTAACAAGTCCTCAGTCCACAGCGGGAAATCCTCCGTAGCAGCACTAACAAGTCCTCAGTCCACAGCGGGAAGTCCCCTGTAGCAGCACTAACAAGTCCTCAGTCCACAGCGGGGAGTCCCCTGTAGCAGCACTAACAAGTCCCCAGTCCACAGCGGGGAGTCCCCTGTAACAGCCCAAACAAGTCCTCAGTCCACAGCGCTGACTGCAGGGAAGCTGTACAAACAAAAAGTCTTCATTCCACAGCGGGGACTCCCCTGCAGCTGAATCAAAAAGAGAAAAAAAAAAACACTGATGACGTCAGTCCAAAATTTCTACTTTACGTGAGTAAAACTATGCTCTTCTTGTGTTATGAAGTGTATAAATATAATAGGAGTTTCTAATAATAATAATGATAGAAGACCATTATACGTGTCAATTATCATGTCCACCTAAAAACAGTACATGAAATGGCGAGCACTTGAAAGGCAGTAAAAAGAGAATTTAATAGCAGAGCTATTAAATTATTATTTTAAATAATAATTTAATTTAAAATAAAATTTTAAATAATAGCAGAGCTATTATTTATTAAGCATTTAAAATGAAGCGATCGCATGATATCCAATGAGGAAACCCTAACACAGTTCGACCTTCACGTGAAGTTCGAAATGCCCATGAGCCTCGCAAGATCCGTTAGTAACAGCAGCAGTGTTGGCATAGCAGTATTACTGGCAATGACAGTAGTGTTGGCAGTTGCAGCAACAGTAATGTCGTAGTATTAGATGCAACAGAATATATATACTATTAATAATAGCAGTAACTGTAGCGTAAGCAGCGCAATATAAGCAGCAGCTGTGTTAGCAGTAATGGCAGCAGTAGTGACAGTAGTTGTTTATGCAGCGATAGCATTAGTAGTATTAGACGCAGCAGTAGAGTATGCAGTATATTTTTATAATGCATTGCAACACAGGGGACAGAGACATAACGGAAACAATCATTAAATTCAATGAGAGCTGACATATAATGCGAGGGCCAGCTAATATTAATCTAAATTTTAACGTACAAATTGTACTAGTATAACTGGGGATTACACTGTTAGAAAAAACTGTGAAAAAACGGTCCCACTGGCGTTCTAGTGGCCGGTCACCCCGTGAAAATAAACAGTTTCGCCGTTTTTATCAGATGTTTTACAGATTTTTAGTGTTGTATTAGAATAAAAACGGCGACACGGTGTTTCTTTTCACGTGCCGACCGGCCACTGAAACGCCGGTAATACCGTTAACGATAATTTTTCTAACAGTGTAGTTGCTTATCCATATTACAGTGGGGGGAAATAAATATTCGTACACTTGAAAAATCGTATTGTAATGTATGTAAGTACACAAGTTGAACAGGAGAAATGATTTATATTACATATGAACCGACAATGAATTTATCAGCTTCATCAATCGACAAACAAGTGGGTTAAGTATACTAACAAAGAATTGCGTTATCTGCCATCCGACCGATGACACTGAAAAACGTAGACATATAATCATCTTGATCATATAAACAAATATTTCTGGTGGGGATTGTGTTAAAAGTCATCTTCATGGGTCAGTCTATACTTTTTAACCGATTTCGACCGAAAAAAAAAGAATTACATCATGAAGAATATTCAATGTAATTGTGCAGATATCAGAGCCTAATTTACTATCAAATAAATTGGCCACATAAACAGAAATACATTAATATGATCCAATTTTAAATTGAAATACAAGTAAATCGATATTTTAGCCTGAATGGCTATCATTAAAAGAATCAAGAAAGAATATTGAAACAGTCTCTCTCAGTCTCTCGTCTAAATAACATACAGTATACAAGAAAACATAAAAAATGCCTTCATTTTTACGATCAAACCAACACAATACAGAAAACATACAAAACCAATCGACTGATCGAGAATCTGAGAAAGGAGGACAAAACGTGTACTTTCTCCAATACTGATTAGGAGAGCTTGCTGGTATGAAACAGGTAATCTGTAATATATTCCTGCTACATCTACATACAAGTCATTAGCGCAATCTTCTTACTGATACAGTAATTTATGCATTTCCTGAATTTAACTATTAGAAAACATTTCCGTGAATAAAATCAATAGATAACCCAGAAAAATTTCTCTTCATTAAAGTGTTAGAATGAATAATAAGGCCATTAGCGATAGTACCAACAGTACGCTCTGAATCTTAGGACCATATCAATGAGGCAAGCTCAAGCAAATAACATAAGAGAAAATGCAGGACATATTAAACATGTTGTATAAATGTATAGAGACACTGTATGTAGGTGGCACTGATACGCCCTTTGGCCGGGCCAAATAGAGTCAGGATTACTCACATAAGGGCAAGAAGTCTATCGTTATTTGGATCAAGTCTCACTCATTTTTTCGAGTGTAGCGTTGGTGGTTGCCACTTAGCAAGTTTGAACGCTCGTAGAGTGTCGTAAGATCTTGAGGAGAGAGGGAGGGAGGGAGAGAGAGAAAGGGAGGGAGAGAGAGAGGGAGGGGGAGAGAGAGGGTTGTATGGACCATACCTGCAACAGGTGCTTTGGTGCAGGCTTTTTGCTCAAGATGACAAGGCAAGAAACTGCGGGTAGCAACAAGTGTTTTTGGTTATCACAGCTACAGGGATATTCATTGAGAGTATAATAAATAGAATAATAGTGACGTTAAACATAAATAATGGCGTTACACGAAATTTACGGAATAGGGCGAAACTTGCCGGGATCTTGTCATGATTACAAGCGCATAGCAACCCGGCGAAGCTTTGAGCGATAACAGTAAAACTAACCATAATCTGAGGCTTGTTAGGCACCGAGTATCGCTTTATTGCAATTTCAATTACCGTACTATCTGTATTTCCCTGGGATCAGGTAGTCCCTGAAAGAATAACTCTAGAATAGAATAGAATAGAAGTATCGGCGTTGAAGAAATAGGCCCATGGCCTGTTGCCGATTCTTGAACTTTTCGCGACTTGATTCACAAGGGATCCGGCCTTTGGAACCCGATTTTTCCATAGCTGACGATTGATTGCCATAGCTGACTCTAGGCCAAGGTGTGATAAGTTTCTCACAACTTTTATATACATTGTATTAACGTTCGCCGATATTCATGGTTAGATTAAGTATAAGAATTATCCTTAAATAAACAAATCTTCATCAAAGAGCTCTCAGCTATGGTCACCAAAGAATGCATAACAGAAAATTGCTAGTTGAGAAAACGGCCGATTTTGGGTGTGACTATATAATTTTGGGCAATTAAATCTACGCACATTACGCATGACATTATAGCAAAACCTTACGTGAAATATTGTTCGATGTCATAATGTTTGTGCTGGTGACAGCTTTTATCCTCTAGCACAGTGGTTTCAAACTTTTTCAGGCTGGCGCCCCCTTTGGCTCCTTAGTGAATTTCTATCGCCCCCCACCAGGCACATATAAAAACATACGCCTCTTTCTTGAAATTTTGTACGCTGCAATTTTAAAAGATAAGGTTAAAAACAAATTTGTATTTCACAAATAGAACCCCATTTAGTGAACCAATATGTTTTTAAGCTGTTTTAACTGTTTCAGCACTAGAAACCTAGGACGTCTCGAGCAAATTTACGGCCGGACTCGTGGCCGGTCGCACGACCAATCTCCAAATTCAATTATCAAGTAATATCTCCCAAACTAATGAACGCAGCTCAATGAAACTTGAAACATGTATTCATCAGAACCTAACGGCCGTTTTTAGCTAGTAAAAAATTTTAAATTTCACCTTCCTTCGTGAGTTATATTGCTTTAAAGGCCGAAATTCGCAGTGATCAAAGAATTTCTTCCAAACTACTGAATAGATTTGAACGAAATTTTAAATATACATTCCTAACTACCAAACGGTGATTTTTTTAGCTTCTAAAAAATTTTTCGATTTTACCTTCGCTTGCGAGTTTTTTTTTTTCATTTCACCGTCATTCTTCATTTCACACTTCCTTATGTTCAGCCCGTCTCGCCGGATAATTTGTCGCTTAAATTCTCGGCGATCAAGATATTTCTTCTAAACTACTGAACAGTTTTAAACGAAACTTTGTATATAAGTACCTTACCTCCAAACGGTGATGTTTAGCTCGTGGCAATTTTTCTATTTTGCTTTCGTTCGCGAGTTACACAGATATAGGATAAACGACCGGCTTTTCCACCGGCCGGTTTAACCAAGAGCCGTTTACGTATAGCCGTATAACTCGCAAACGAAGGCAAAACGAAAAAATTGTAGCAAGTTAAACATCACCGTTGCTGAGGTTAGGTATTTAAATACCAGGTTTCGTTCAAATCTATTCGGTAGTTTTGGAAGAAATTTCTTGAGTACTGCGAATTTGAGCACGTATTGCTGTTTAAATCACAAATGAAGGTGAAATGAGAAAAAAACTCGCGAACATAGGCACAATCGAATAAATTTTCACGAGCTAAACATTACTGTTCGGTAGTTAGGACTGTAAATTCAAAATTTCGTTCGAATCTGTTCAATAGTTTGGAAGAAATTCCTTGACCACTGAATTTCAGCCCGCATTACCATGTAACTATGGCAAAAACAAATGAAGGCAAAAGAAAAAAAAATTTCACGAGCTAAAAATTACCGTTAGGTCCTAATGAATACGTGTAACGAGTTTCATCGAGTTAAGTTCATTAGTTTGAGAGATATTCCTTGATCATTGAATTTGGAAATTGGCCGTGAGACCGGCCGCGAGTCCGGCCGTTAATTTGTCCGAGACGTAAACCCAGGAGACGTTAAAAACAGATCTGGGTGAAAAAACCATCGCTGGGAGTCATGTGATGCACGTGTTGAGTACAAATAGTCAAACAAACGTTGGAACTTCTGACATTGACTTCGGACTACCGCCCCCCTACCGCCCCCCAAACGCCCTCTTCTTCCTTATCGCCCCCCAAAATCTATCCACCGCCCCTAGGGGGGCGATATCGCCCACTTTGGGAACCACTGCTCTAGCATTATAATTATTATTTAGCATACCAGCCTCCCGATTTCGCGATTTAATTTTGAAGTTCAGGAATTAATCATTATTACATCACAATAATACTCAAAATCGAGTCTTCCTAGTTGGTTATAATGTTAACTGATGTAAGCAAAAGTTTGAAACTTGACACAACTTTTCATAGCATACCGAATTCTCTGGTTACGCGTACATTCACCGACGTCAGTTCTATTCGTATTTATAGACACTAATAACCAGAGTTACTGTTAGTAGCCAATTAAGTGGCTAAGACAGTAATCGAAGACGTGCATTAAAAAATGCATAAAATTTTCTAGTAGTTGGTCAAAAATTTAGGAAACATTATATTAAATACATATCACATAACACAAAGCATTACTTACGTAATTGTATTCACTGAATAATGAGTCACTATTTTTATGCAATAACAAATTAGAAACATCATCAAATCATTCATGATGAGTACTATAGCAAACAATAATTAGGCAGATGCATGATGCAACAGATTGCATTACTCATGATGCAACAGATTGCATTACTCTATATAAATCTTACGTTATTCTATATCGTATTCATTCTCAAGCACGTAGGTAGGCAGAAAGTAGGTTACGTGACAATCCACTATCCGCTACACTGGCAACTAAACTCAAACGTTGTATCGTGTACTGGCCGCCATCAGACACTGGACACTGCATGAAGCAGCCACTACACGAGGCCTAAGTAACGATCACTTGTTACACAATTCACGGACTGATGTTTACGCAAGAAATGTCGACAAAAATGATATTTACACGTATAATGTAGAATTTAGAGTGCAGTAATACAGGGCCGCATGATCGCTGAACTTAGATTTCCACCAAATGAAAGATTAAAGCAAGTTATAGATATAATCGCAACAAACAAATCCTAGAGGGAAAATTCTGAACAAGGATTCGATCATAATTTTTCAAAGGATTTTAATGCATAGTGCTCAAAATTATCAAATAAAATTCATAGTTGAGGCGGCAAAAAGGGAAGCAACCTCAATAAATGGATTTTTTTTTTCGCACACTCGGTAAAAAAATACCAGAGCGAGGATATTAAAAAAAACATGGCATTGAAATTCTTTAATTGGGCTCTCAATCTCATCCCCTTCTCGGAGCTAAGAAAACATGCGAGTCCGGCTTTGGTTTTTTGGGAATGGTCACTAATCAGGTTTTTCAGTATTCACAATAAATGAGTTACGGAATACACTCAAGGATTTAATTTATATTATGCGAGATTTGAGACTAATCGTGGAAATGTTGTCAGATGATCCGGACACTCCAGGAGTGTTAATTGTTTCGTCTTAGGAAGGACGATCTTCGATAATGTTACACCAACTTTGTAAGTTGGTGTGACATTGTAACGGAAACGGTAAACGATGAGCGATACTCTTCACATTCAAGAATCAGTATGTCTCAATTTTCCTGTTTACGGCGAAATTGTTTTAATTTATTCGTATTATTGAATCAACGATTTTCATTGGTTGGCCTTGCAGTATAAAGGAACGATCAGAGAGTCAAATTACACAAAAAATTGCTCTGTACAATTCGACGCGCGTAGATTCGCACAAATTATTGAGGCGTTTGTGTGATAACGATTATACATCTTTCAAATTTAAATCCGTTTAACAAATATTGAAAAAAGTCTAAAACGTTGTTTCAAGCTATTGCTAAAGTTTGATTAAAAAAACGAAGTTAAACAAAAATGCACCTTAAGAGATTGAATTATATAACTTTAATCTAAAAATTCTGAAATAAAAAACGAGAAGCTCAACGAACTTTTGGAGCAGGAATTTAACTGTACAATATAGGTTTACAGGCTTCGAGTTCTTTTCCTAGAACGTTTAATTACAATATTATACCTCGCCTTCCAATGTTGGAGACATGCTTCGTCGTTTCATGATATGTCGAAATCATGACGTTACAACACTCAATCAACAAACGAAATATATCATCTGTAATACAGGAAATGCAAAAATAATGAACTAAATCAATACTTGAAACATCATGTTCACCTGATAGTATAAATGAAAGATCAATAAATTGATTATAATTTAGAATTTTGCCGAATAATTCTTGGCTTCACGAAGCCGATCATAATGTAAAATGAAAATTCGATTCGCAATACGAATACCGCCTACGCACAGAAAATATATGTGAAAGTTTTCGTCAAAAATCGAAAAAAATCGTCAAAAAATTTAAGAATTTTTCTGGACATTTGTCATAAACAAAATTATGTATCGAAATACATCATTTTCGAAATTCATCAAAATTCCAACAGAGTGAGTAATTTCGTAAACATTGAGCCTCGTAAATACCCACAAAAAAAAATAAATAACAGCGCCCACACACCGAAAACTTAGCAAAAAAGTTTGTCAGAGTCGTAAAATTATCAAAGTACGATATTTCTACGTAAATACGACAAAACCTCGCGCAAAAGCTGGACATTAGTGCGTGAGCCGACAAGCATGTGCACTGAAATAAATGATGGTCATTGTGCCCAAAAACTGGCACACTTTCTTCCCGTATCAATGATACGTACGCCTTCTGAGTGGGTCACAACGACTCACACACAAACAGGAAGTGCATCAATATTTGAACAAAATCTCGCTCACTTTTCTGAGTGTGGAGGAGGCTTGTAAACGCGCGGGCGCCGTGCCAAGAGGATGCATGCGTGCGCGAGTGATTCGTCACGTAGAGCAGAGCCATGCGCTTGCATAAATGAAACTTACAACTATTAAAAAATTATTTTATTTATTTTTTAACTATTATTTTACAACTATCCGGACAATTTATAACAATAATTACCGATCAAAACAAGACCTGTGTATTCCGCAGTGTCTGAGTTCATCGTGAATTGGCCGCCAGATATGATTAATTATTTATTCAATTAATAAAAATTGAATTAATACGATTAATTGCCTCAAGTAATTACCACACCAATGGCTACAATTTGATATCAATTTACCTAAATATTCGAACACTACATTTTTCAAGGCTTAATTCATCTTTTGATGTACAATAAAAGTAGAGGAATAACATGGAAATGAAGCCCGTTTGCCTGGAAAATCTCACGTCTCGACGTTCAAGAAGCTCAATCCAACCAGCGAAGTTTGCCCGTATCTCAACTTTGTACGGGAATAGCGTAAGTAAACTGAAGAGGCTTTCCTTAGCTTCACGCATATGCACACTGGACACGTACGTAATTTTGTCAAGGAACCTGCGACTTGACAATAATTTAAAATGTAAATGTTTAAATGTTAAAATAGAATAAATACTTTGTACGGGAATGGCGTATAAGTAAAGTGATGAGGCTTTCCTTAGCTTCACGCATATGCACACTGGACACGTACGTAATTTTGTCAAGGAACCTGCGACTTGACAAAAAATGTGCAATGCGCACTGCGACTTGATGGGAAATAAAAATATGCGTTTAAAAATTACTTTTTAAAAACAACACTTTTAAAGAATCCAATGTCTCCAATGTTACACATATAAAATGAATTTCTAAATTTTATTATAAAATATTACAAAAATGAATTTTCAAATTTCAGTTTGAAAATTAAAAATAACTAAATTTTTCAAAATTATTTATTCTGTTAATTGATTCATGCATTGCCTCCGACTTTACGCAAGTGTGTAAAATTTCAGATAGATGAGAAAGGTGGAAGTGTGTTAAATGTCGATTATAAGATTTGTAGCAGACAGACAAACAAAAAACGACAAAAAGTGAAGTTAAAGAGAAGTGTTGTAAAAAAAATGTTCAATGCGCACTGCGATTTGACAAAAATGTTCATTAACTCCAGCACTTCAGGCTATATAAGAGAATAAATATTCGCATGAAAATAAAAAGAATTAAAAAATAATGAGGTACAGGTTATGGCAACGAACAGAAAAGAACAAAACGCGTCTAGTTATCGAAACTGAAATTGGACATTCAGAAGAAAAATTTTGAAAACAAGAGTCAAGGCAGATGTAAAATGCGGTATTTTAGTAGTAAAGCTTCAATTAATTGCGAATACCCAGTATCAGATAATATTCAGATTAGACAAAAACTTCAATACATAACTATTGAAAAAAAATTAACATCTTTCGAATTCGTCTGATTGTATTGTAGCTACCATGGCTTCACCAAAATAGCAACAAATTCATTTTCATTTTCACATCCGTCTGGGTAAACTATCAGAAGCAACTTAATTGAGCAGTGGGCCTTCATAGAGTCCTCTCTGATCTTTACATGATACCGTCCCTCATCTTCGTCGCGAAACAATACTCATGCCCTACGTACTGATGTTCTTAGTTATCAAAAATCAACTTCTATCTATCGATAATGTATGAAAACAGTTCAAAGTTGCCAAAAATAAAAATACCGGACAAATATTTCATGTAGAGGAGCTGTATCACAGATACAATGCAATCCGTTAAGACGGACACAAATTTTCAGAAGAACTTAAGAATCACAACGAATTTCACGTGTCTGCACAGATTGGGCAAAATTATTTCGCGGTAATCTAAGAAGCTCCCGTTGAACGTATAGTAGTCCGGATTCAGTTGAACATAGTCCATCTTCCGCGATGAAGAAGAATATCTTTCGCCGTATTTTCTCCTGCTGTCGCCGACACAAGAGCAGTGAAGTTTTGCGCTCACATCATGAATAGTCGACGGATAATTTATAGCATCAGTCTGAAATTGAATTCGAGTCGAGCTCAAGCGGTATCGAACACAAGTGTTGGTGTGGTGGTTCGTATGAAGACTTACTGAAGCTGGTACAAGCAATTGAATCTGCAAAGAAAAGCGGTACGGACATAACTTCAAGGAGTTTTCTTGAAAGTGTCTAGATATCACATCAACTATATCGCAGCAAAAATTAATCAGAAAAAATTCATTCGTCCGCATCCGACAAAAAATAAATTTCGGTCCCACTTCATAAGTAACTATCACCAAGATCGCAGAAGGATGACCAGCAGAAGAAACCGCAGTAGAATGACCGAAAGGAAGACCCCCAACGGGTACCGCTGCGCGATGAGCTCCATAGTTATGGGACAAATCAGAAGAGTCTTGTCGAAGATCGGTAGATAGCGGGCGAAAACAGCGGTATTACCAGTGATTAAATTGGAAACACCCTTGTCCCTTTGGATAAGAAAAACGTCAAGAAAATACGCAAGAACGACCTAGGTGCGATGAAGCCAGTCAAAGATGGGACATAATGCGAAGTGGAGGACAAAAAACACTTGGGATGCTTGGTTCGTTGCAACGATTGTCAGAAGCTTTTCGTTTCGGTTGACCCTAGGACTGCACCTATCAATAAGAAGGGAGCTCCCACGAAGGGCAATGGTGCAAATGGGAAGAATTAAAGTGCTAGAAAGGAAGGCGGTACCTCTGTGCGAGTAAGCACTATAGAAGATTACATGCTCACTGAATAGCGGCGACAAGAAGAGAAGAAGCATAACGAGCGAGCCAGTTCTCCGGCACAGAAATGCCCACATTGTCAAGGAACCATCGTGCCTATGTCCGATGAGACGTCCATCTTCAGTGTCGTCATGCTTGATCCCGAAAAAGCAAAATAGACCGCGGACGAGGCAGTGTACGTGCCACTCAAAGATATGTTGCAGTGATAGATTTTCTTACGTATGAGTTACCTTGTTTAATTTGGCGTGAAAAAAGGTTCTTTTATGTTAAATCATGTAATTTATATGAATAGAGTGATCACGTGAATTCTTACAGAATATGTTTTTGATCACGAAATATTTGTAAATTTATTGAATAAAAACTCATGTTTTTTATTAAATGTAAGAGAGATGAAATTTTTTTTATCCCTAAGTAATGGAATTACCATTTTGTAAGGAAAAAATAGAGAATCTATCGGTAACATTGAAACATACTCTTACTCAAGCGCCAAATAATTATTCGAAATGATACATGATAACGTAAAACAGACCAATTGTCACTAATTACTCTTATTCAAGGTCTCCAGTTGTCTAATAAAATGAAGCTACTTTTATAAAAATTACGGCTTTAAAGTTAGGTTAGAGGATATCATAGGTTGTAATAAAAAAACTACCACCTGCCTACTCGACAGCGAGAAATGAATAACCAAGCTGCAAAAAACGTGAAACGAGAAACGTAATAATGATATAGAGGCAGACATAGGAGAGCAAGAAGCATAATGATATAGAGACAGACATAGGAGAGCAAGAAGAATAATGATATAGAGGCAGACATAGGAGAGCAAGAAGCATAATGATATAGAGGCAGACATAGGAGAGCAAGAAGCATAATGATATAGAGGCAGACATAGGAGAGCAAGAAGCATAATGATATAGANTATAAGAGACAGGATGTAGAGGCAGACAAGGGCGAACGAGAAGTGTAATGATCTCAATGCAGACCGGTCGATGGGTAAAGTTCTGACCTAGAATCAGATACGTGGAACAAGAAGCGTAATGATCTAGAAGTAGACGAGGGAACGAGGAGCAGATGAAAGGCAATAAAAAAAGGCTAAAAGCAGCAGCTGGAGGCAATTGCTAAACAGGTTTTCGGCTGGCCATTGGACCGCGGGTGTGGCTCAGGTTAATAGCTCCTATAAGCGTCTATATATATACGCTGCATCTGGTACCTGTTGGTAGGGTGGGGGAATTCTCTGCTTGCATTGATCAACGATGCGAGTAATTCATTCAGTTCATACGCAAAAGTTTGAGTTCCACCTACTCGGCAAGTTGGCATTACAGAGTTATTTATGTTGGAAGACAACGTTTTTGTACAATCCTCGGAAAGCAGTTGTAGAAGATTGTACAAATTTAGATAACCTGGCCATCTATTCGGAGTTTTACTCTAAAGATAATATTGAAATACCCGTAATACTTTTTGCAGTTAATGTCGACGCCACGAGTGCTATATGATGCCCTCTAAAAATAAGCGAAAATTTCGACGCAGAGAAATCGAAGTCCAAATTAGCTCTCCATAACCAAAAGAGAGCAAAAATGTTACTTGGTTCAAGTGAAAACATGAAATAAAAAAAAAACTACTCGCATTATTAAAAAATATATACGACGTAAGCTTAAGAATGCGGGTCTTCGGCAAACGTGGCAGACGTCTGGCAGAATTGCTGACGTCAGGAGGATCGCAGCACGTGCGCAGGTAGGTCCGTTCACTACGCCATCGCCATCGCCACACAGTCATTACGCCATCACTATGCCATCCTAACACTGATAATATGCCACCGTCATGCCAACATCACAAAACCGTCACTAAACACTTTCAATGTGCCAATATCACGCTATAATTACAACATCATCATGCGGACATCACGCCACGACAATGACAAAACCAACATATTTGCTCAATGGCCGTCTTAGTTTCGATCTTTTGACGAGAGAACGTGTTCGCAAAAGTGTCAGATAGGTAAACGTTTTAGGTTCTCAGTCTAGATCTGGTAGGTACTTAATTAAGTACATTGTTCGAAAAATCATCGTTAACGAAAAATTATCATTAAATGCCATTACCGGTGCTTCAGTGGCCGTCCGGCCCGTGAAAAGAAACACCATGTGCTGGTTTTTATACCATGCTATTTAACACTAGAAACCCTTATAACATCTAAAAATAACGACAAAACAGTTCATTTCCACGGAGTGAACAGTCATTAGAACGCCGGCAAGACCATTTTTTCGCTTTTATTTTTTTTTTTTGAAAAGTGTGCTAATGATTTTCATGGGGCGACCGGTCACTAGATCGCTGGTAAGACCGTTTCTCACGTTTTTTTCGAAGTGTACTAACGAACATGTACTAGACACAGCAGACTTTACCTGAGAAAGTTTCTGAAGAAGGCGTACACGGAGAGCAGCGAGTTGTCGTTGATATCAAATTTGCTGGACGTAGGAGGGGATCGTCTGCGACGACGAGACGCTTTCCCAGCGAGTCGGGAGACTGGAGAGGTCCCGCCTCTCCCGTTAAGGGGATCAGAGGCGTGATCTACGCTCGCGTGGTCGCCAGAAAACAGCTCCTCAACTGGGGGGCTCAGCGGTGATGCGTAAAGAGTTGCCGAGTCCACAGGCGTAACGTAATGCGTTGAAGATACTAAAGGCGATGCGTACTGCGACGGAAACGCATTACGATCTTGCATTGAAGGCTCGTCTTCTAGTGACGACGATGGGACGAGAGGCGAGAAATCTTCTTCCGTCGAAGACTGTGACGACAGATGGGAGGAAAAGTCGGAAGCAAAGAGGATGTCGGCAGTGGGAGGCGATGATGAGCCTCCGCCATAATTAGCGATCAGAGACATGCTACCGGCTGCGAAGATGGACTAAACAGCATGACGTGGTCCAGCGATAGGATGTAGTCACCTCTGTATAGACGGCTGATATGTATTACAAACCTCTAAAAACAAATGAGCCCTACCCCTCTATGACTCTCACTTCCACAGTTCCTAAATTATTATAAACAAACACCAAACCCCGCGGGTTGTATCAGCGAATAAGCGCGCAGTACAAATCGGCTTCTTGTCACTCTTTAGACATCAATAAAAACGAAGCCCAGGTAGAGGAGCAGGGCGAGCCACGGCACTAACACGACACACACAAAGAGAAGCATCAGAGGGAACTGAGTCACTTCAACCTGCCGAGCACCTCTGTTGCTGCAGCTGCGACCGCCCCCTGCTATATGCACGCGCCCACCAAATGCTTCAACTATAATCTTGTAAAACGAGTCACTCGTTGAGATAGCACGCTAAGTCCCAGCAACTGCACGCCAATGTCAACATCAACTTTAAACAACCAAGAACTCGTAAATAAATAAGTTTAAAAATACTCTAACGTTAATCTTCAACAGAAAAATATGTATTATACACGAGTGAAAATATGAATTGGAAGATTATGTGTAGTCATAACATGCTCATGTCAACAAGGAAACAAAAACAAATATTGCAGACTTGATCAAACTGGGAAGTTATAGCTGCGTTGATAAATGAACAGATGCAGTCAATAGTGCGATAACCTAGCCAGACTTCTTTAACGTTATCATGCTTATCAGTGAGAGTAGCAACCGCTCAAACAACTCGCCTCGGGGAGAGCTAAGGTACATAAGTTGCTGCTGCATTCAAGTCAACAAAACTAAACATGAACGATGCATCGGCTTAACACTGTAAAAACTTTGATGGCGAGACATGTTGGCACACATGATTATTGACGAGCGTATTTATCGTCTGTCACTAATTTTAGCGAGCTATTTGTACAAAAATTTCCCATTGCAGCAAAACTTAGACGGTCAATATTTATAATCTTATACTTGAAGACACAATGAGAATTTTATCATAATAAAATTCATTTTGGAAAGGTTTTCTAAGTAATTACAGCATTTTTAGTCGATGGAAATGCATAAGAGAACAGGCGGTTATCTTTTTCTGTACTTGAATAATAGAATATAGATATGACGATAAAATCGCAGATAACTTACTCACCAGAAGCTTGATTAAACTAATTATCACGCTGCTATCGCAAAATTTACGAACAACACAAATAAGCATTCAACTGAAGCGACTACAAGACGTGCTAAGAATTTTAAATATTCTCACAACATTTGGACAAAAAAAAAAAAAAAAACATTAATACGCAGCAGCTTGTAAACCACAACATTAATTTAAAATGATCAGCTAGAGTTCACAAATCGCACAGTATATAACAGTTGATGCACATCAGTCGCACAATATTCCAGCGACGAAAAACCAAGCTAGTCCATAATAAACAATTCATAAAATAATAGCTTACAGACCCCGATTCATACAAGGTACCTATTTGCTACATCACATATGGCCATCAGCAGCAAAAAAATACGCACAACTACCAGGTAAATGTTTTATGAATGCACTGTATGAGCACTACAAGGCCGAAAAGACGTACCCTCCCAACGATGAAGAGGCAGAGCAACATTGAACGTTTAACAGATGCGGCACAAGCGTTAATTAAAAGCAAGCTACCAATTTACTAATGCACCGAGATGGACTTGGAACCCATCACGGACTAATTTATGAAACAATTTAGCAGGAAAGGAAGGTGAGCGCCAAGAATGATATTCCCTAAATGCCTCATTAGCACATAAAACTAATGATGTTCAGGCGTAGATAATTTAAGGAGCTTAATTCTGTCAGAGGTCTATCGCCGTGAGTCTTGAATATGGTTCAATTCTTGGCAACCTAATTATTTTTGTGTCTCGATCACATTATAAGTATGACATTTTAAGGCAGTCAGAGCTCAATTGAATGGTTTTTGGCACCGTTAAAGGTAATTATATTCGTACAACATTCATAATGTTCACAAATAAGTCACCAAACGTCAAATAAATGAGGAGACTGCAAGCACAGTTAACTCAATTCACTTAAATCTTCAAAAAAAGTCAAGAGTAAGGAAACGCGCATGTCAGCCAAGTAGATCAGTATTTTATTATTTTAATATACTGATGAATGGTCGCATTTATGTACTTTAGACGGTAATTCTATCAGCAGGCTTCGATGACAAGTTCCACAATTATTTGGTTATAAGAAACCATAGAAACGATATGCTATTTAAAGACTAGTGCCTATGTACGGTATAGTAATAAAGCATCAGCAAAGCCTAGCTACAAGGACTTGGATATTCTTCATTATTTTCTAAAGGCTCAAGTTGAAACTGTTTTTAACGAAAGGATAGAAATAATTGGAAACATTTGCTGCACGAATTGATGGATGACCTTTAGATCAGTCCAAATATGGACTGCCATGCTTCATTATTATAGACTTTCATTTTCAACTGTACGTTCAGTGGAAAATTACGAAATCTGATGAATTATCCTAAATCAACACTAAAGTGACAGAAGAAACTTTAAGATTAAAAAAACATACGTCAGATGGAATCAGCTCCAAACACAGATATTTTCATTACCTAATAAAAAAACATAGAATTAGTTAACAAATATTCAACGAAATTAAATCTAGGTTACGTATTGTGGATCGGTTAAAAAACACGTAGAATTAGTTGATAAAAAATAAAAATGTAAATCTAGGTTATTGTTAGCCCGTTTTCAACACGTAGAATTAGTTGAGAAATATTGATAAAAATTAAATCTAGGTTATTGTGGATCGGTTAAAAAACACGTAGAATTAGTTGAGAAATATTTAAAAAAATTAAATCTAGGTTATTGTGGATCGGTTAAAAAAACACGTAGAATTAGTTGAGAAAATACAAATGTAAATCTAGGTTATTGTTAGCCCGTTTTCAACACGTATAATTAGTTGAGAAATATTGAAAAAAAAATTAAATCTAGGTTATATGCGCCCGTTTTCATTGTGCATAGAAAACGAAGAGGTAGCAAGCAAGCAAGTGACTACCCAACGAAAAACATATAAGCTGAGATGGACAGTGCAAGTGTAGCACAGCGCGGCCATAGCAACAGAGCGAGAGGCCCCAAGCTGGCTGCTGGGAACTGCTTCAGCTTTCGCTTGCCACGGGTAGCAGGGTTGCCAGACGTTCGCAAGAGAAAAACAACTAATATGCTTACAAAAAAAAAGCCAAAACCGGCTACAATTTAATATTAACTAGTAAATTTGTAATTTACGTTGCAAGAATTGTATTTTTTATACATTGAAAAATACCATAACTTCAAGGTCATCACAGATTTTTTCCGGCCATTACAATTTAAAAATTTCAAGTCATTGAATTTGGCTGAAAAAAGGCCTATCTTGGTCACGTAGGCATCACGAGGTACAACCACACAATCACGTGGGCATGGACAAGTGATTAAACTAACATTAAATTGCACGTTTACTAAGAATTAAAAAGCAAAGAACACGCCGTGAATGGAGCTGGTCTCCGACATGTTTACATGAAGATATGTAATTAATTTACTTAATTGGGCTGTTATTTGTTTTGAAATTCTGCATGAATAAGTAATTATGCTCATATTTAGTACAGAAGTTAAGGCTTATCATACCAATTCGATCAATTGGATGATTGATCTAGCGCCAGTGAATACGATAACATTCAAACTCACCATCGTCATTTTTCACCATCGCCAAATATTAGAGAAATATACCTAAAAACAACATTGATAATAACTGTTGTAAAAACGATGTTAAAAACACTGCAAAGTTTACCTTACTTCTGAAGCCTGACAAATCCTGCAGCAAAGTGGTTTCTCCGACACAACGAACATCACTTTGTGTGCAGTTTTGTCAGCAGAGAACAAGGGGACGGCAAAAATTACAATCATAACAGCAGCAGGGAAATTACAATCATAAGTTAAAAATGGACTAGAGTAAAACTAGAATCGGCAATGAATGAAATTAGAAGCAGCAATGAACGCAGCATTGTGGCTGAAACAGACTCGCAGAAAGTACCCTAAAATAGGTAATATATTCAGTGACACGCGCTACGAATAAAGAGACAAAACATTACAGGCAAATAAACTAAACACTAAACAGCATGAAAGCAGTGCACATCGTTAAATAGCTTCGTAATCCTAACTAGAGGACATAAATATGTTAAAATAGAGAAAATAAAATAGAGAAATAACGCAATAAAATAGAGAAATAACGCAATAAAATAGAGAAAATAACGCTATACTAGCAGAACAAATAGAAGCAGCGCTGTAGGTGAGAAGGCAGGCGCAGCAAGCAGCGGCAGGGCCAGGGTCAATGCCCTCACTAGCTGCACAGAGAGCTCCCCCCCCCACCCATCCTCCGCCCCCACTACGTGTGCGTCCTCCCACTCCCCCCACCACGTGTGCGTCCCCTCACTCCCCCCACCACCACGTGTGCGTCCCCCACCACGTGTGCACCCACTTACAACGCCTTACATTCGGTACCCGAACCTCGTTTTTTACACGCCATTCACAAGCGGCGTGAAAGGAGTCTATATAGTATCTTCAGCTTGGAGCACATTGTTCCCAGTACAGGAAATATATACTCGACCAACAATGAACTACTGTACTTCATCCGCCCCAGAAATTGTCGTTTTAAAACAACGTGCAATTCAGGTAAGAATGAAGGCAGATTTAACCAGTCAAGAGTCAAGAATAGCTTATAGCGCCGGTAGGTTAATATTTAATATCATACATTAGCGAGGATTCTGGATCAAGAGATTTTGACCGTATGGTATTTATAAATATTTTTTGTTTATTGATGATACTCATGTTTGGTTAAAAATAATGCCAGTTTTATTGAGGACTTTTTTTGAGTTTAATCTCTCAAGCTTTCTGATAAGAGGTACAGTAATAGATATATAGGTACAGATGATACTCAAAATACTCTCGCCCTATGTGCAAATGGCGTACAAAACCGTGTTGATTAAGCCAGTAATTTAAATCGAACGGCCCCGACTTTCCAATATTTGTCCTGGTTTTTCACACCGAAATTTCGATTTCATCAGAACACACCAAAACATGTCGCACAAATAACAGTCTTACGTAAGAAGAAGGTCTCCGTAATGTCAGAACTTGGCACGTCTGTAGCATGCGAAAGCGAGATTTGGTTCACGTGCCCAAAATTCAAGCGTTATTCAGTATCTTCAAGATTAGCAGGAAACTGCAGAGAGTCTTTTATTGAAAACAATAATTTTAATGTGAACTCTGGTGCGTCAAAACATTCAAAAGAACTGTTTTATAATACACGAATAAAAATATTATCTTGTCAGACGCGACAAGTAAACCCTCGATTACTTTACACAAGGCTTAGCATTCGATGATCATCTAAACAAGGCGATCGAATAAATACAAAAGTCAGATAATATATATAATACTTAAACTAAATAAATAGTCAACTGAATACTGCAGCCAATCGAGTGATTACATCCTTCGTAGTTAAGTGACCGTTAATTTTGTTAGTTAAAATAAAAGTTAAGACGTTCATGAGTTCGACTTAAGGGCATCAGGTACGATAGAACATTTGCTTGCAACTCTCACAACTGCGAGTGTGGCTCGCTACCTGGGGCTATACTTTCAAAAAAAGTTAAGAGATCGTAAGTTCATCAGCCAATCATTGACGGCTTTTCAAGCAAAATCCACCAATGATAGACAAGAAAATGGAGCGTAAGTACTTACGTTCACTTAGCGAGTTTTGAAAGTATGGTCCCTGGACATATATAAATATTTTATATTCAATCCGCGCTTGAATTGCAGAAAATTTTCGTGGTATCACAAATTCCGAGTTGGTTTCAAACCGCGAGCACAGGTATTGCGATAGAACGATTTGCAGCGCAGAAGCATGGGTAAAAAAATCATAATATTTATAAATGTTTCAAACAACTGTATGATAAATGATGGCAATTGACGGCTCTTGGCTACAGAGAAGCTCTGCAGAGACCAAAGTTTTCACTTCGAAGTCAAGATAAACAAACAACAAACTGATTTAGAACTGCTCACAGGCACGAGAAGGCAGCATTCCAAGGGTGATAATGAATTAGCCACTACACAGCTAACACAAATGAATGAAATGATTACAATTTGAAAACTGTGACGAAATCCCACACATGCTAAGCTGTCTAGCATCGAGAAGCTCAACACTTATGAACAAATTTATATGTAGAGTAGCAGGAGTATCACAAATATATACCTAAACAAATAATTTTTCAACAAACTTCTTCGAAATAGTTTATACTTAATAAGGAAGTTCCGAAACCTAACAAAGACATTTTATGGTAATAAACTCAATGTAAGAACTTCGGTACTTGAAATGAAAATTAATAAGTGTAGATTAAGGAAAATATGCAGCGTTCCTCGACATATATTTGCAATGATGGCTTCTAACTACATATGGTAACCCATATGATTAATATGGATAGCCACACGACCAAATCTAACCGACAATAGAGCGCAATAATTATCTGGTTGTGAAACTAGAGAGACGATCAAACTTAATTGCCTTCTCGCCAACCTCAACATCCCTATAACAAATAACGGTTGGAAACACGCGAGTGGAGCAGGGCAGAATGTACGGTGTAGACAAGCGTAACAGGAACAAGCGTACAAAGCGTACAGCGTAATTAAGGGGAGTACAAGCGTACGTGGACCGAGGTCTGATCGAACAGAAAAAATGTATGAAGGCATATGAGGCCACAAGTGACTTGATGTAAAATCTGTGCTGGATACTAAATGACATGCAAAGTGAGTTCAAGGACATCGAAGTATAGCAATAGATGGAAAATTATAGCACGGCAGGATCAAGTTCGGCTATCGGAAAAAGCATGCAGGTTCGTTGTACACATACGAAAACGAAAAACCTAGTGAAGGACTAAAAAAAAGGGATTCAATTACTCAAACTATATATGAATGGATGGTTCTCTTCAGTAAAATAATATGGAATAATTTAAATGACTTAAAATACATTTAACTGAGCGCAGTGCAAACGAAATTCGAGACTAGCAACAGCTTTTGCATCGAACGATAAAATATTTAATTTGTTTTCACAAAGCCATTTCTCCTTAATTGTAAGGGAATTTAAAAAAAAATTACTGGCAGAAGGTTGATTATTTCGGTAAATTTAACATCTTTAATTCTCAGTATGCAACATATGAAAACCCCAGCTCAAACCTCGCAGTTGCGGGTAACATAAGCCGTGTTAGCCAATGTTCCTGTCGCTGATTAAGATGGAGTGATGCCGTAACGTGATCGATAGGCCCGACCAAACTACATTACTACACACAAGAGAAAAGAAATTATCAAGTCATAATATAAACCATGAGCATTTAGGGTATGTTACCAGGCTATCATTAGCCACGTTTAAACAAAATTATCATGATTTGTAGAACAAATTGTACCTTTTCATTCCTTTTTCAAACATAAATGCTGAACGCAAAGTTATTTCACTCATTCAACTGAATAAAACTTTCGCGGAACGAGCGGGACAGTGGCATTAGACTGAATGCTTCAGGACGAGCTTGAAGATTTGGCTGAAGCAAATACATAAAAAGCGGTTCGCAATAGGTTCAGCTGTCATTTGCATTTTTATTTATTTAAATTTAATAACACAATCTTCTGTACGTTCACAGAGCTAATACTTCACTGCAATGCAAAGCCGATCCATTATCAATCAGTCATATGGTTATCGATCAATTAATATTCAGATGGCCAAATGCTAATTAAATTTACAACCTGCTGGCTGGACGCAGTTAATCTTGAACTAACGACAGAAGGGGGCACGATAATCTCAACTCAATTAATTAATTTGCTGATTGCTAGATAAAATTTTAGATTATTTGCCCATACGTTAGGCTAATTGTTCAAATGAGGGACTCACCCTCGAAGACGGCCATTCAAGTGAAGTGTTCACGCTGAACAATCGCTGGCTTACCTGGAACGAGAACAAAGGTAAAGAGCTGATGAATATAAGAACATAGTAATATGAAGAACATCGTGAATATTAAGGTATAAATATCACAAAATTGGGCTTTCGTGTCACCATAAATTCCTTTTAAATACGTAAGCAATGCAATTCCGTGTAAAAACAAGAATTTTTCATCAATCTAAGTTCAATGAATGATTTTTCCTCGGAAAGTTGAAAATTAAAAGCAAAGGATAAAGTAGAGAACATCGGTACCTTTTAATAACTCACACAGGCTTCAATGCACACTGTTTAAACGCCCTTTAGAGAGGCAATTGATGAGATGTTCAATATTGTTCATCAGGATCGGTGAACACGTCACACATTATTCGTAAATATCCGTAGAAACGTCGAACAATATTTACAAAAATCTAAAAAATTACCTTATAAAATCGTGTAAATTATAGCAGCGAAATGTAACATATTCAAAACATCAAATTAATGACTTACTAGTTTATAAAACGAATGAGTAACAGAACGAATGAAAATTGCATGTTATAAATTATAACAGCATTAATAGTTAGGAACAAGGGTCATCAATCCCAGTGCATACAATGTGTCAATGCACGCTCTATAACTATAATTAAAAAAAAACATACGCAGGAATGGTTATTCAAATTGACATTACCACGTAAGAAGACTTTATAACACAAATGCCTGAATAACAATCCCATCTCGGCACGCAAGCATAGCGTTTCTGTACACAACACACGCGCGAGAAAATCACAAATTATGTTCATACTAAAACTGGGCAAAAACCAGGCGAGGTGAAGGGCATGGTGAGGGAGAGTTGGTGGACATGGGGAGAGTTGGTGGACATGGGGAGAGTTGGTGGACATGGGGAGAGTTGGTGGACATGGAGAGAGTTGGTAGACATGGGGAGAGTAGGTGGACATGGGGAGAATTGGTGGACAAGGGGAGAGTTGGTGGACATGGGGAGAGTTGGTGGACATGGGGAGAGTTAGAGAGTTGGTGGACAAGGGGAGAGTTGGTGGACATGGGGAGAGTTGGTGGACATGGGGAGAGTTGGTGAACATGGGGAGAGTTGGTGAACATGGGGAGAGTTGGTGGACATGGGGGAGAGTTGGTGGACATGGGGGAGAGTTAGTGAAAATGGGGAGAGTTGGTGGACATGGGGGAGAGTCGTCCATCTAACTAAGACTGTCATTTGTCAGTTACATTTAAAATAAACAGAACAGGGAAGAGAAAAAACACAAGAAATGACAGGGCAATCAAACACCATAAAACAATAGTTCATTTGAACAGCGATAATTTTAGAAAACAGTGTATTAAGACTGGAATTTACAATCAATTATGAGTGAGGGAAATTGGTGAAACTAGGATCACGAAGAAAACTGGAAATAGATACAATTTTTTACAAATCGGGAGAGCCAAAACAGCTCGGCAGGGAAGGATAATTCAATAATCTGAGAACTCTTGAGTTAGTTAAAGCCACTCAAGTGGACCTGCAATGAGGGCTGTCCATGTCGCGGAGTTGTTGATCAACAGGTGAGGGCGGGGGTAGACTGGCAGTCTCCCTGAGCGACGCAGAGTTCCCGTCGTGAGAGGCACGATACGCCAGGCGATTTGGTCGTGCAGGTCTGGAACCCAAGCCTGCATTTCCAGCATTGCTGGTCAACTGCTCCACTTCGGTGTCATGGACGCAAGGGAGATGACCGGCGCTGCCCCCATGGTCCTGACGGTGAAGAACCTTCGTGGTTGTCGAGGTCGGAGGATAATAGTTTCGAGAGAGTGGTTGACCTCCCGGGGCGGTAATTGATGCCGGGATAGAAGAGTTTGCAGCCACACTGGTCGCCGTAAAAGGAAACGAATTTTGAGGACCGAGTACTCGTCCTGAAGGGATAGACTCCAGTGAGAAATTTTCAGATCTTCCTCCATCAAGGACACGGAAGCCTCTAGGTGACGAGTTCAGGGCTTCGCGATATTGACGATGTTGCAATGCCGTTTGAGCCAAACTCATGTAGTGCTGCGAAGCGTCACTTTTGGGGCTCCCACAGATAGGGTTCATGCCGGGTATTATATCACCCCTTGATTCGAGAGGAACGATAACCGCTCCTTCAAATCCTTCACGTCCAGGACCTTCGAGAGGCATCATTAGTCCCCTGGGAGGAATCTGGCGCTCAACCGCCGCGTAAAGCTGAGGAAGACTCTCTACAGACGAGTCACGGGACGAAATAATATTCTCTGCAGGAGAACAAAACGGTGGTACAGGAGATGATCGCAGCAAGGTGGTGTCGGGACGAGGAGGAACACTGCGTGATCGAGGCGGCAATGGTGGTAACGGTGATCGATGTGCTGATGGTTTAAGCGATATTACATCCGACAATTGCACACAGTTTGCCGTATCTTCGGGAGGAATTGGGACCTCGGTGTTTCGCACACATGACGGTTGGCCAGTTAAGTGGCAGGACCCTAATTCAGCGGAAGGAAACGGCACACCAAGATCCTTGGCTGATGGCAGGTCTGAGGACCCTGCTCCGATGCCCGGGTAAGGTGGATTCAACTCCAAATCCGACGGTGGATTCTGTTCCGACAGTGCAGCTGCCAGTCCGTGCAAGCTGCAAGTTTCAGGCAAGGAACGATTCGGTGAATAATATAATAATAATATGATAAATGATTATAGATATATATATATATTTAAATAATAATAAGAAAATAATTAATATATAATCCAAAGAAATTACTTCATAGTAAGAATATTTCAAAGAGAGAACTAATTCAAGACATATTGTTCATCTATCCTGCGAACGTAGATTCAAACACTCTTGCTTCGTACTTTTGTTTACTCGTTGGCAGGCGAACAAAGAATTATGCAGAAATTCGAAGTTCGGAGGCTACTACTGGGAAGCATGACCAATTCTCAGACATATTTATTCCGGAGAATTTTCTAAGGGAATCACTTTCTTCTAACATCTTTATTCCGTGTAAAATTGAATATGCATATATACAAGAAAAATATAGGACATAAATACGGCCATCATCAAATTACTGATATTAATTGAGGAGTTATTACATTGGAGAGAATAAAGAACGTGATGTGGGCCTTATTAATTGAGAGTAAACAGTTGTCTGTCCATCTAATGAATTAAAAGATTACAAGATAACATAAGATAATTCTAGAATCTAAAATTAAAAATTAGATTCGTACCTAATGCAAGTGCCCCAGCCGGATCTCAGAATCAAAAACAACGTAGATCAGTGCACTAACAACTACTACTATTTATTTTAACAATGCATACTCTAGGGACTACTATCTACTATCTATTTTTAACAAGTGTTAAAAGCTCCAGCTTGATAAATATTCTTCATGTGCAAGCTGAATGCCATAATAAGCCTCAAGTTTCATATACACGTAGAAATTCCCTATATGCAATTTAATAGAGATAAGACACCATGATAAAAATTTTTCTTATAATGTTTTCTCGAGGAGAAAAGCACAGCATGAGAATGTCAGTAGAGATGGCGACATGCCGTCGATGATGTCAGAACTGTCTTGAAGCCTCTCAAGCGTTGGGCGGATTACATGTTGCCTAGCAACAACCATAGGTCACAAAAGGGCGGATTACATGTTGCCTAGCAACAGCCACAGGTCACGAAAGGGCGGATTACATGTTGCCTAGCAACAGCCATAGGTCACGAAAGGGCGGATTACATGTTGCCTAGCAACAGCCATAGGTCACAAAAGGGCGGATTACATGTTGCCTAGCAACAGCCATAGGTCACGAAAGGACTCAGTGTGCATGACATGTCCGCGCAGCGGTCGAGAATACTAAACTACTACTCAAACTAATTCTCGACTAAACTACTACTACTACTCTACTAAATAATCAGGTTCTATTAAATAATCAGGAAGCCGAAAATTGACTCGCTCATAGTTCTTCATATTTGCCATTTGCGAACGTTTACTGAAGTGCCAGTGTCTCCATTCAGCAATAATTTTAGAGACAAGATATCGATAATTTCATACTTGGGTGAAGGAAACAACACGGTGACACACTTCCAATGTATACGCAAAAATACCATAGAGCGGGACGTTCTTAAATGGTTCGGCGCTCCACGAGCGGACACAAAAATCCAGTCCGGAAATATCTCTGCAAAACCGTCGTGGTTTGGGGACGACTAACAGGTTATATAAAAGCTGGTCATCACAGCGAGCATAAACAACAGCACTTTGTCTCAGCCTACGTGGCGCAATGCCAAGAATTGTGATGTAGCTATACAGCGCATCACCAGGCGCATAGCCTGTGGTTACACCACAGCTACAGAGCCTTCTACAAGGCATATGGTGCGCTACGTATTTCTACGTGTTGTTGTAGCGGCATCTGGTGCGTGGATCTTGCTGATGCGTGTTGTTGTAGCGGCACGTAGAGTTCGTCAACAAAATATCCAAGTCATAGGCAAACGACATCAGTAACGCTTAAAGCACGAAGTGCGAGACTAAAATCATGAAAAAAATTAGATTTCATCATTCGATTAAATTTATCGATTTCATTGAGGAATTTCCTCAACGGATAACAATATTCTGAACTGATAATAAGCCCTAATGTGAGCGTAGCACTACACATATGAGAGTAAATAAATGTTTTACAGCATATGGCAGGAGAGTAGAACGTGACTATTTATACAAAAGGATTAAATAAGCATACAACCGTCACGTCTCACAATAAAGCGTCAGGTCATCAATATCAGTGATCGGGCCATCGAAAATATCCCTTCAAATGACGATCCTACGAGTAACTTGACTTGAAGACAAGATCATACAATTTCGGTAGTACAAGATTGCGACCGAGTTGACGTAGGTTGTAAATAAAGCTGTTAATAATGAACATATTACAGGCCAATTGATCTCCGTGAACAAATTGGGATCATAAATGCGTGCTAGAGCGTCAGTCTGATTGGAATATTGAGGAAAACACTTATTAACAAATCTTCAGGCAAACTAGATTCGAAGTGCGACATATTTATGTACTGGAAAAAAAACGCTAGCAAGTCGGTGCTAAAAACAGCTAGCAGTCTATAAGCGTGAGAAGTAAAAACAAGGCCAGCATTCAGTACTTCTGAGCATAAACCAACAAAATGCAAAATCTCAATCGCGTTTTCAAATAACAAAGAGGTAACGTACTTTCTGAAAAAAAAAAATAAATTTAAACAGAACTTTTCACTGTTAGAGCTAATTCTTGACTTTTAACGCTTGCTCGTAAAACCTACATAGTTGCAGCACACTGTCGAATAAATCATGATAATTTAGAGGACATTTTTCTCACTTAACTCGAATAACACGTGCCATTACAAACGAAGGAAATTTCGTGTTAAACATGCAGTGACTCGAAGAGCAAGAATAGACCGTGGGGCTAGTTGCTTACACGTGACGAACGTAAAAGTTCCGTTTGCTTGTGTTAAACTCTCGGTCTGCACTACTGTTCATTGACAATCATATATAAAATTCAATTTTCAACTTCTGTGTTCAAATAGGTCAAAATTATGACAAATTTTCATAGGCAAAAAAAAGTTTTGTTAGCCACAAAACAGACTGATAATATGCAACTAAAACCTGTTGGGATAAACGCGCCTTGCTTGCTCTGTAAACAACGAGAAGAAGTCTGCTGTCGATAGTCATATCGATAACCAAATATTATGTATAGTACACAGCGCACAGTTGCCAGGCGGGACTGTATCTCTGTGATGATGTCATCACTAACATCAGCCTGCATCTCTGTGATGATGTCATCACTAACATCAGCCTGCATCTCTGCGATGATGTCATCACCAACATCAGCCTGCATCTCTGTGATGATGTCATCACCAACATCAGCCTGCATCTCTGTGATGATGTCATCACCAACATCAGCCTGCATCTCTGTGATGTCATCACCAACATCAGCCTGCATCTCTGCGATGATGTCATCACCAACATCAGCCAGCATCTCTGTGATGATGTCATCACCAACATCACTTCACCAGCCCAGAGTGATGCGTGTAGCAGGCGCACTAGCGGTCAACAGCATGCAAGGCAAAATTGCAACACATATTAACACCAACGTTTGTATTAGGATAAAAGATTGAAAAGAATGATTTAATAATGCATTTGTAGAATTTTTTGCTTAAATGCCAAATAACCAGATAGTTTAAAAGCAAATAGAATTCAAAATATTTTTACTGCTTTATGAAAAAAATACGTTGAAATAGCATGACATTTCCTTAGCTTTCCAATTCTAGATTTAAATGAAACGAATCGATACATTTTTCGAGTTGCCTTTTAATCGTTTACAACGTTAAATTTTAATTCGTAATTCATGAATCTATCCTGGAGATTTATAATCAAAGAACAGAAAATCGGCAGCGCTTTTTAGCGCATTTTCTCATTTATGGAAAAAATTCACTATTGTGCTCGCCATGTCCTTCTGTCTGTCTGTCCGTCCGTGACCTCAAGTTTTCGTCGACGAGAAAATGCGCTCTCTGTCACTCACTGCAGTGAGTACTGAGTTATATTTTTTCACTGTACATTCCGCAACAATATTTTGGTGCGCATTATATATCCGTACTCGAGAACATGATGCTTTACATTTTAAACAGTAGTGATATATGACAGAATACTAATCGATAACATTGGGATACCTGCAAGTTATTTTGATAGTGTGTTGTTATACAGAGAAGAACAGGGCTGTTCACAGCATCTCGTACATTGGGCACATCTGGTAGAAAAAACGGTGAAAAAACGGTCACACCGGCATCCTAGTGGCCGGTCGACCCGTGAAAATAAACTGTTTCGCCGTTTTTATCAGATGTTTTACGGATTTCTGGTGTTAATTTGGAATAAAAACGGTGAAACGGTGTTTCTTTTCACGTGCCGACCGGCCACTGAAATGCCGGTAATACCGTTAACGGTCATTTTTCTAACAGTGCATCTGTGATGACGACATATTATTTAGCTATTCTTGCTGTGCCCACGAATTAAACAAATTACTACAATGAAAATAAACTATTATGATATTTCGTTAACACGAGTGAAAAATCGAACTATATAAAGTAACTTTCTTGAAACATAGTCTGCGATAACTGAATCGAAAAATTAGTATCGAATTCAGCGACAACTGCCGGGAGAAAATCAAATAAAAATAAAAATAACTAAAAATATAATATAGTTTGGTACGAATTCTGCGAAAACTGCCGGGAGCAAATCAAGTAAAAATAAAAATAACTAAATAAAATATAATTTGGTAAAAAAGCGGCCTGTACGGGTGAATTTGTCTGCAGTTTCTAGAGCAAAACCGGCTGGGTCCAGAGAGAACCGAAGCTCAAAGGGCTCCTGCGTTCCACAGAAGTGACGTCAGCGAATAATAGGACCAGCCTGGAGCGATAGAGCGAGTCCACTGGAACACGGTGAAAAAATCACAGTCAGGTGTAGCCGACACACCTGTCACCTGCTTCAGCTTCAGCTGATATAAGCGAGGCAGAGAGAAGGCACGGGCCCAACAGCTATGTTACGTTGAATTAATTCGAGGTTGATTACACTAAAGAATGTCTAATTTAACCAAACAAAGTGTAATTCAAAGTTGATTCAACCAAGCAACGTTTAATTCAACGTCGATTCTTCAAATAACGTTTAATTCAACGTTGATTCAACCAGACAACGTTTAATTCACCAAACATTTTATTCAGCGTTGATTAAACAAAAAATTTAATTCAACGTTTTATTCAACAAAACGTTTAATTAAACGCTGATTCAACCAAACACTTAATTCTACGTTGATACAACGTAAGATGCGTGGTGAGATTGGTGGCTGAGTTAGTGGAATGCGTCCACCTAACACGGACTTCCCTTCCACACAACGAACTCTCTCGACGCTCGATAACACTACAGCCACTGATGGGCAGTGCCGCGGAGTTCTGAGCACGTAATGCACTAATACCCACACAATGCTAGTTCATTTCCACCAGTCATTGGAAATTGCACTGCAAATCATTGAATTTTACACCAGATATCAGCGCGCGAAATGAAATAAATTACGTTTTTTGAACGGATTTTTCCAGAGAAGTTATATATAGGTACTTCAGAGGTTGTACTATCGAAACTTAATTAAATAGACGTACAGTTCTTAGTAAACGTAGCGGCCGATTTCTCGTCTGTGATTTGTAGGTTTAGCTTGAAAAGTCATCAGTGATTGGCTGAAGTGGTTACCAAGTCTCTGATAGTCTGGCCACAGATATCAGCGCGTAAACAGAAATAAAAGGCATTCAAGAAATTGAATTTTTCGTAGCGTACTTTCCAGACATTTAATACCTCGGGGCATGGCAAACGCACAGCCAGCGGAGAAACTCTTGTATAAATGAGCGGCATGAGTGTGCACTTCTCGTGGCGTGCAAGCTACGCTGAACCAGCATTCAGGTAGAGCGAAAAAAAATTACCGCTGTTTTCTCGCCGAGATGAAACGAAAACACGAGATTTTTCAGATAAATTAAAAAATCTTCGAGACATAAAAAGATGGAGAGACCCTAAATCCTGCTGCACTTCGTAACGAAAAGATGACATTTCAAAAGAAACTGAGGCAAAATGTGCGGAATGATGCATACACCTCGATTGAAAAATATACATTGATTGATGTCAATTAATAGATCGGTCAATTAATAGCCCGTGGGTAGAATTTTTTTAATAATAATCGGAAAATAGTCAAATTTTATGATTAGCGCGATGTCATAATTATTCAATGCTGCAATACTATCGCGTATAAAATAAGATAAATTAAAAATTAAGAGAATAAGAACATAGTTAACAGTGGTAAGCTACATCATTATTCAGAATGATAGCCACAGAATAATCGCACTAGTATTGCAAATAAGCTAGAATACTAAGTGTATCAACCTGCAAGCCTACTTGGGGCATATACAACTTATCATAAATTTGATGAAACAACCTCAACCCCTTATCAATGAAACACAACCTAACATTGACAAAAGACATAAAACCAAGAGTGCAATATAAGCATATGACCCCACACATCAACATGACATGGAATGTGTGGCAGATCCGGTCTCGCAACGACTAGAGAGAGAAGTACGTTGGTTAGGTTAGGTTAGGTGGTTCGATCCGGTATCGCAACGACTAGACTAGAGAGAGAGAGAAGTACATTGGTTAGGTTAGGTAGTTCATTATATCGGGGTAGAGCGGGTGCAGTATCGGGGTAGCAGAGGCGCCACACAGTCTCGTAAGTCTGACCGCCTCAGCTGACTAGGTATTGTAAGAAGCAGCTGTGTGAAACTTGGCTGAATGGCGCACAAAATACGCATGTTTACAGGTACGAGTCCGTGATGCAATTGTGTTATAAATAACAACTATTATATATTTGAATCTACGATCTTATTGTATAAAAAATAAATACTATTATTTGCATGTCAGCGATACTTTTGTGTGTGAATAACAATTATTATACGTTTGAATATAAAATGCTATTGTGCAACAAATAACACTAATACCATATTTTATTATACGATGCTATTGTGGAATAAATTAAATTTAAAACTAAATTAAACTAAAAATTAATTAAACTAAAGTAAATTAAGATGTCGAATAATTAATTTAATTTAATAAATTAAATCTCACGGGAGGATCAGTTATCCGTGTTCGACTGTATAGTTAATAGGATAATAGAGAATTTTGATAGTTAATAATGAGAAAGGCTCACTTGGTGAAGGTTATTCGAAGCTCTGCTACTCGTATCGACACAGATGGTACATCGCTCAGAGAAATCAGTGGGACTATGTTCGAATTGGAATTTGGTGCGTGTTAACCTCCGGTCACGACCTTTACATCGGTCACACACGCTGCATAGAAGCTCTTTTACTAGCGTCAAAAAATTAAAAGTTCACGTCACACTCATATGTTAACAAAAAGTTAAATTAAAACGTATTCACATGAATCCTAAATAAACTAAAGCATTTCATTATGCAATATCCCAAAAAAAACAGAAACAATGCACTAAAACATTCAGCACGGTCACATTTGTCTTCCCACTCTCCCGTCTCTACCCTGCACACCTCAAGACCACACACTTATCCTAAATAAACTAAAACATTTCTTTTGCAACATTCTAAAAAAAACAGAAACAATGCACAAAAAAACATTCAGCACGGTCACATTTGTCTTCCCACCCTCCCGTCTCTACCCTCCACTCCTCAAGACCACACACTTATAATCCTCTCCATCATCCTCCACACGTTTTCCAAATTTTGAAAACAAATATAATCCAAAAAAATATCTAAAAACGTTTTGTCTATCTGACTCAGCAAAATGGGGTATCAGTGCTACGGCGGCGCTGCGGTAAGAAGGTATATCACCATATTGATAAATTGACCCGATATTTTTGTGAGTGAGACTATATGTCGAGAGCAACGTTTCAGCTCGGAAAAAGCATAGAAACTAAACAGGCTAAGAAACAACCAAAGTATCTACGCGCCCACTGAAGGAACAAGCCTTATTTCCATGGCGAACCAGTTGCATTTAGCAATAAAAGAGTATCAAGAAATAACATATAAAAAATATAACTCAGTACTCACTGCAGTGAGTGACAGAGAGAGCATGAGCGCATTTTCTCGTCGACGAAAACGTGAAGTCGCAGACGGACAGACAGACAGACGGACATGGTGAGCACAATAGTGAATTTTTTCCATAAATGAGAAAATGCGCTAAAAATACCATGTACATGCAATATGTCTAAATATTCGTTAGATGATGGAGCAAACATATTCTGTACATGCGTATTGATGTTGATACACCATCGCATCAATAATACGATTTCAGTCACTGGCACGTGATATAATAATATTCTTGCAACTTGCAAGTCAGTCTGATCACATTCAATATATCTTAGGAGATATCCGCCATCTTTGGAGATCAGTTGGAACGAAGACATTTTTTCCGGGCAAATTTCATATAAATCGGGGACCAAAAACTGTTAGGCTATCTCCTAACAGAAAATAGTTCAATTAGGAAAAGGGAGCGATGTTGAAAAGTTGAAATTGATGGCAACTTGGTGAGTAGTTGGTAGATGAGTAGTATTGTCATTTAATATATAATAGTAGTTCAATTCTGCTCAATCGTTAGACCTACAGACCAGCTATGGGATGCTGTACAGCACAGGTGTTATTCCAGGGTAAAAAAAGGATGTTGGCCTTAGCTAGGCCTTCACCAAGTGGGTGAAACTTTGCCATGGGCATATCAATATAAAACTGTTTTACCGAGAAATTTAGGTTTTCTATGGAAGCAGTAATAGAAAATCTACGCCGGAATTTAGGTTTCATGGCTAACTCGCTCATTGTAAGACCCAGCCAAGGTCACTGGATGAATCATGGAGCCGAGAAGGAACAAATAAGGGGATAAAGCAGAGAAGGAATAATAAGGGGAGTACAGCAAAGTAGGAATAATAAGGTGGATACAGCAGAGTAGGAATAATAAGGGGAGGATAAAGTAGAGTAGGAATAATAAGGAGGATAAAGCAGAGTAGGAATAATAAGGATGATAAAGCAGAGTAGGAATAATAAGGAGGATAAAGCAGAGTAAGAATAATAAGGGGATAAAGCAGAGTAGGAATATTAAGGGGGATAAAGCAGAGTAGGAATAATGAGGGGGATAAAGCAGAGTAGGAATAATAAGGGGGATAAAGCAGAGTAGGAATAATTAGGGGGATAAAGCAGAGTAAGAATAATAAGGAGGATAAAGCAGAGTAGGAATAATAAGGGGGATAAAGCAGAGTAGGAATAATGAGGGGGATAAAGCAGAGTAGGAATAATAAGGGGGATGAAGCAGAGTAAGAATAATAAGGAGGATAAAGCAGAGTAGGAATAATAAGGGGGTTAAAGCAGAGTAGGAATAATAAGAGGGATAAAGCAGAGTAGGAATAATAAGGGGGATAAAGCAGAGTAGGAATAATGAGGGGGATAAAGCAGAGTAGAAATAATAAACTAGGTACCGGTAGTCTTTATTTTCTTCAGTTAAATAGGTACCAAATTAACTACATACGGTACTCACATGAATTATTTAAATTTATTGTAAATTATTGCTGATTTCAAGAAGGAATTTAAGGCAACAACTGAAAGTTGTATGGAAGAAGGTACTTGTATCAACACAAAATTATAATATACATAGGTAAAACAAGAATATTTTGACAGAAAAATTAGTTACCTCAAAGGCTTCTTTCAAAGGGCTGCAAATTTGCTATGCTCACATAAAGAAAGACAAAGATACTTAAAACATTACCAGTATTCTTATAAGTGCATTTTTCAACAAGCAATTTATTATTCACAAAGATGCTTTTAACCCAGTAAAAATCAAAATTTTGTACAGATTCACATCAAATTTATAGGTAACTATGATCCCATAGCTGTAGATACCATTTCAGCAGATGGTGCACTATCTTGTGCAAATAACTTAATTTTAAATACTAATATAATTTTGCAAATTAATGGCAAAACACAATCACGCTTAAAAATAATAAGCTTCATCAGCCAGCACATATATACATATAAATTTGTGATGGGCTAACCGAGGTTTCAGCAAAAAATGTTTACAACAATGGGTTCCTAAATTACAATATTCATTAAATTAAAGAGAAATAGGAATACATATTCTCTTCCCTACATAAATAACATCAAATAGGTAACACCAAGCATATTAGTCAATGGTCATGATGAAGAAAATGTAACAAATACATACTGTAGACCGTATATAAATAAACTCAGATAAGGCAAGGAGTCAAACAAGTCTTAGACTTTGGAGTCAGTGATCCATGTAATTATATATACTCAGCCATTGTATTTGCAATGAACATTTATCAAGAAAAACCGCAATGTATATAATTAGTTTAACAACAGAGAGCTAAGGTCATATGGAGAGGTAGTAGGAAGAGCACATGTATTTGGGTGTTATTTTTCTCAAAATATGTTGGTTCCTTAGTATTTCTTTATATGATGAAAGCACATGCATTCTCAAATTTATGTCCATTATGGATTTAAATAGAATTAGGCAAAATATTATACAAAAATATTTTATAAATATAGAGTTACAATTTTATTTTATATAAAAGATATTCTGATGCAATTTTACTATCCTATATTTGCAATATATTTGGCAGTGATACAAATTACATGCAGACATAATGAAAATTGTCACAAGAAATCTCAAATCAACAATTCACATTATTCTCAACTGTAAAATTTAACATATTAAAATTTTGAGTCATAAAATATTTACATCTACAATAAATAAGTGCAAACAAGTTAGGCCTGAATAAATTGTGAATGAATCTCATTATATATGAATGTTTATAATCAAGGTTGCAACCACACAGTGCATACACCATATAGAATTATATCATCAAGTAACCAAAGAAATAAATGTGACATACGGTACCAATAGTAAAATAAACAAAGGCAAATAAGTTTTTACAATGATTAGTGGAATTTTCCTAACCTATAAAGAAGGCAGATGCAATGAAAAAAAATTATTTTTCAATAAAACTTATCATCAATACTTTTTTGCTATATCAATACTATAGCCTTGACAAATCCATCTTATATGGTTCATATATTTACCTAATGCTGTTAACTGTAGTGTACTTTCTAGCTCAGATAAATCAATGAGACATAAATTTTTGATGATGTAACATAAGATAATTTTGTGACCATTAAGGTTATTTTAAACTTTGATATTTTTAATTTTAGGCAATTTTTTATTAATAATTGTAAAATTTATAAGTATTTTTTCAATCTAAAAATAATTTCATTGCTCTTCCTTTTATGTGATTCTAGTGAATGGGTAGAAAATGTTATCTACTTAATGATAATCTTGGCATTTTCCTCTTTCAATAGGTAATTCAAAAATAAATAAAATTGAAATAGGAATTGGCTAAAATTTTCAAATTCATGAGAACAAATTATTAATGCAGGTTTCCAAGGCTGATGATGAATACAATTTTTGAAACATTGAGAAAGAAGTCTAGGTTGAGGCATTGGCTAAGGCACAAATTAGCTTAAAGATGTTCATGATAAATTGAAAATTTCAAATGATTTCAAATGTTCATGAAAATTTCAAATGATAGAAGGACAAGACAAATGCATATAAAATGCAACTGTATATAATAGATTTCTCACCTTGGTTTGTCCTCGTCTCCTGGAGTTGCTTCATCCGATGCAGCACTTGCTTCAGGAATTCCTTCTCGAGCGTCTGAAGTAACAGCTGTGATATTGCAAGCAGTCTGGGCTTGCATCATTTGTGGTTGTACCAATGTAGCACTACTGGAAGCCATCTGATTAGAATTGTTGCTTGAACTCAAGTTTGCAGCATTAGTAATCGTATTAAAAAACCCAGCAGATGAGTGCACCACTCCTCCCTGAGGCAGTATACTTGTCCCACCAGATTGCAGAATTGAGTGCTGGGGCTGCTGCTGTTGTGCATAGGTCATTTGAGGTGACCCTTGGTTAGATAGTACTTGATTTTGTCCTTGAGATTGAAGATTTATGGGCTGCTGAACCATCTGTGATTGACTAGGTTGAAAGCTTGGGGACTGGTCATGAACAACATTCATCTGGTCTTGTTGCATTGCTTGCTGTTGTTGTGGTGGTGGTAGTGATCCCTGTTGCATCTGAGTCATAGGTGTTTGCTGTGGCTGTTGTTGAGATGGAACAGAACTGGGCTGTTCAGGATGTTGCATTGGCATAGGTTGATAGTTCTGCTGAGATTGTGAAATCACTGACTGGTTCTGCAGCACACTACCAACACTCTGACCTTGAACAGGGATGTTTTGAGGCTGGCAGCCATCATGATGTTTCAATGGCTGCTGCATAATGCCAACTGCACCTAAAGCTTGAGCACTTGGAGAAGACTCACTTACACTACTACTCAAAGGTGCTGTATTCACCACCTGCTGGGAATCCATTACTTGACTAGCAATAACAGAATTCTGATTCTGTTGCATTTGATGTTGCTGATGTATTTGCTGCTGTAATTGTTGCTGCTGAATATGCTGCTGATATTGCTGTTGTTGCTGCTGCTGAATGTTCATTTGAATACCCTGTTGACTCATGGTGGAAGAAATGCTAGTTCCTGATTGGTATCCTTGAGATGACATTTGAGATGTATATACAGGCGTTCCTGAAGCCATACTGCAAGTTTGAGTCATGCTCCCATACTGATGCTGTCCTAAGGCAGATGACTGCTGAAGAGGAAGCTGTGGAGAAGTTTGCTGATTTTGGTGAAGTTGAGGTATTTGCTGAGGCACATTTTGGCTTAACATGGGTTGATTATGGCTTTGTGGAATTTGAGAAGCCAAGGGAATAGCCACATTGTGCTGCCCAGGAGTTTCTGGACCTCTTACTCCCACAGCAGATGTTGCCGGAGAATCCATGAAGTCAAAACAAACCCATCTTCCTTTTTTAAAAGGCTTGTTAGAAGCTATTTTTACTATTTTAAATCTATTGGACAAATTTTCAGTGTCACTTGGAACTACACCATCAGCTTCTGCAAGAGCAATGCCTCCTTTTGTAACATTCACTGTAATGCCTTGGGGTAATCTTGATGTCAATAATCCACCAGATTGATTCTGCTGTACAACAGCAGTAATTCCATACTGGGTACTTGTGGGCAAGACAGCAGCAGTGCTAACGCAAATTGGTTCTTCAGATTTTGAGTACTCCTCAGAGTAACTAGGAGTTTCTTTCTCAAAGTCAGACTCAATTTTAGAGGAGTCCAAAATGTCTGACATATCTTCTGTTTCATCAGGACTATCTTCAGCACCATCATTCAATACCACACTGGTAATTTGAAAGGAAGAATGATTTTTCTTTCTCTGATAATTCTGGTTGTTTTGGCTTTGAGGATTGCTCAATGAGGTGTCAAGAGAATTTAAATTAGTAGGTCTATCCACATCTCGTAGTTCAATACAAAAGGCTTCCGACGAGAAATTGGTGTTAGTCAGGGGTTGACTAGGAACTTCACCACCTGACTGCTCAATTAAAGGTTGTTCTCCTTCCATATTGTAGTTCAAAAATTAGAGCAGCCTTTAACTTCCAAATCGAATCAACTAACTTGATCACTGTTCATGACTAGTCATAAAATAAGTACAGCAGTAATCAAATTGTTTCAATTATAACATCGGCAGAACCAATTTTGAGGCACGGTTTTCAATGATTTCACGAGTTCCATAAACCAGAACCACCGATTTTTCAATCTGTTAAAGTATAGACATATTTAATCACTGTAAATATTCAGTTAATCGACTTACTGAATATTTAAAATTTAATGTCCAAAAATCCATTTTAATTAAAATACATACCGCTGCATGAAGCAGGAAATACTGACACGATGATAAAGTTCCACGGTCACAGAAAACATACTGATTTGTTTACTATTTTAGACAATAGACTCCAAAACACTAGCAAGGACTACGCACATATCGGAGAATTTATACAGTATTGAATTCTATTTGTGATGCTACACGAGCTTCATTTGTCCGAGGGTTTGGTTACAATAGGATTAAAATGCTTACTGTGTAGATAAGTAACATGCAAAAGCTATATTATATGACAGTGAACTATTATCAAAATGCAGCAAGTCATCAACGGAAAAATTTAATGGTTTATAGAATGAAATACAATATTTAAAAAAGATTTGACGATATTGCTTTGATGAAATAGTAACCATAACTTCCGGAACTACTTTATATAAACATTTGAAATGTTGAATAAAAAAAAGGCCTTGTTTAATTGAACATTCGGTAAGTAATTATAATTAACTATGAACTCAAACGCAGAAATGACATTTTATTAATTTCACATGCAGTAGAAAAAACAGCTGAACCTAAGTCAAAAATAGCGCAATGAGCAAGCATACACATTTTAATATAAATGGAAGATATTTTTCGTATTAAATCAAGATTGAAATACAAAATCAATTCATGGAGTTCGATCATACCGCACAAAATTGTCTCAAAACTTAGACTGGTGGGGTCTAAAGCATGAAAGAGTGTTGAATAATGGAATGCAAAAAGCATCGTTAAATTGGGCCCAACATATATTAAATTGGGCCCCAAATGGTACGACCGACTGCGTGTAGGTACAACACGCGAAACGGTGGTGTGACACGGGACCTGGGGGAACGACACACACGGCATGAAATTTCCCCGCCCAAGTCCGACATTGACCCAAGATTTCATTAGCGCTTATAACGCTAAAAGAATACGCTTCACTCATTATAGCATTTCTTTGTCCGATTTGCAATAGCGTGGGTCAGAGTAAACCTTCCAGGTGAGTAGGTGATGTCGATAAATTAACAGTTTTGAATCACTTGCCTTATTATGTGTTATTTCGTCTTTAACTGGTTTCCATGCGACTCCATTCTGAGGTTCAAAGAGACGAACTTCCTAGAAATGCATTGCAAAAAGGCAAGCGTGACAAAGAGAGTACATATACAGGGTGTCCCCAAAAAAAAGATACTCAACTTTGAATGGCTGTAACTCGAAAAGTTATGAGTTAAAAAATTTTGGAAAGTCAGGATGTGTTCCCTACGTTTTTCTCCATCTCTCCACCAAAAATCAGACAGATCGATGTAGCCATAAGCGTTTGATAGAACTTTCAGTGACATGTGCTAAAATCGTGCTTGCGCAAAGTTTTAGTAAAATCATTTTGCATAATCATTACGTTGTCTTGACATGTTTTCTTTTCGCTGTTTGATTTTTAGCGCATTTTCTCATTTATGAAAATCACTGAAAGTTCTATCAAACGCTTATGGCTACATCGATCTGTCTGATTTTTGGTGGAGAGATGGAGAAAAACATAGGGAACAAATTCTGACCTTCCAAATTTTTTTAACTCTTTCTTTTCGAGTTACAGCCATTCTAAGTTGAGTATCGTTTTTTTGGGACACCCTGTATCGATAAAACGATGACGTCATAAAGTGAGTCGTGATGAGGGGTGGGCACAAGAAAAACTGTCGAAATGAGGTACTAGTCAATACCTCCAAATAAAACTCGGAAAAGCATAGATTTATCCTTCAAATCATAGATTTTGCTATGACCACTCAAAATCTACGGAATTAACTCGAGAGCTTAGTCTAGCTCAACCTGCCTTCTCTAAGCGCAACTAAACGGATGTAGAACTGGTGTTTCAAGGTGATTTCTTGATACACGTCAACGACTCACGAGTGGTTTGGAAATTATGGAATGAAGTTACAAGCATATTAAGCAAAAATTTATTGAATTTCCAGTATAAACTTACCGGCCCAACAACAAATCGTCAGACACTTGGGACATCAAAAAATAATAATAATACAACTGATGACATTGTAACTACAAAATTTGTTCTCAAAATTAGAAAATTAATTTCCATAATTACAATACTTGAGAGAATGGAAGATGCACCCCTAGTTGGGGTAGGAAAGTTTGGAAAACTTGACTAAATGGAGGCGGGAAAATAGCTACACAAATTATTATAGGAAGTTCAAGAGGTTTACGGCAGCATCATAACAGTGCGTTAATTCGAAGCACCAGATGGAAAAAATAGAAAAACTGCCACTATCAGTTTTTGTCAGTCGAAATCTGATGCACTCGACCCAGCCAAGCGATGGCGAATAATTGCACTAAAGAATGTCATTAGCCATGACAAATGAAGAGAATCACAAATTAAATAAATAATTTTAACGTAGTACACCGAACAAGAATATTGTAATAGTATACCATAGAAATAGGAAACCATTATTATAGAGAATGACAACGCAGTCTCAGTATTCGATAGAATTGCTGGTTCCTATGAGCTCCTTCAGAATGGCCTCCAGTCTTTCAAGCCTCAAGCAATTCTGCCGACTCTCTAGCAGTAGGCGCTGTTCGGTCTCTTCGCGTCGCTTGTTGGCTAGCAAAAGTTCTTGCAATTTAGCTTCAACACGACGAGTGCTATCAGAGTTCATTTCGGTATTTTTCCTTATAAAGTTTTCGAAGGCATCGCTAGAGATGCGACAGGTTCGTCTTGATGATGGAGCTTTCTTGTCAGAACGACGCAATATGTCACGGCGCGATAGCGGTCTTCCCATAGGGAGTTTCTTCTTTGAACCTGTGCGTATACCCGCAGTCTTGTTATTAGACACACGAGGAATTCTGCTAGACAAGTTATCCTCTAAAAGACCATCATGGAGACATTCAGTAATCGAATTATCGATATTGTGAATATGTTCAAATTCAGCTGGTGGCAAGGTAGCAGACGATTCTGAAGGTTGAGGAGAACCCGTTGCTCGAGAAGAGTTGCACCTGACAGATGGCTTAACTTTGATGTGATCTCGTAAAAGTTTGTTCATGCTCTGAGGAAGGGAAAGAAAACAGGGATGTTAGACAAAACCCCATAGCGAGAGCAACGCAACCACTTACAATTAGAGCACAGAATTAACAATGAATATTAAACACGAATTTAATTGACGAAAATTATCTAATAGTACCACATTGAAGAATCATAAGTATTTTGAAAGTTTATAATGGCAAATGTAGAGTAAAAATAGAAATCAACCCAAGAAAAATCTAAAAAATTTGATAAAAGGTCCAAAAATCACAAATATCATTGAATAATAATGGTCAGCAGAAAGACAAGACGGTGGGATGACTTACTGACACGAAGAATATTCATTACAAACGACCAAGATAATCCGATACTGGATGTGATGACACAAGTCGAACAGCAGATTCTTTGGCCTATTCACATTCTTTAATCATAAGTACATAAATTCGACGATTATCTAATTTAACAGAAGAAATTCAGCCGATTCTTTGGCCTATTCACATTCTTTAATCATAAGTACATTAATTCGACGATTATCTAGTTCAACAAAAGAAATTAAAGTATGTGTAAGACACATGTACACATTTCGAGTGAAGCATGTTTAGCTTCAATTCTCTTAATTTAACTCTACGTCAGCCAACTGTGAATATAATTTTGTCAGATTAAAATATTACTTCAAGGATATATCGTACGTGTTTGACTGCGTCTGGGTCAGATAAATCGAAATGAATCTGAATGGGTGGTTCATATGTGCTGAATCACTTGTCACACCTCATATGATTACATAATAAATATATTGACCGTCTCAATGCTTTCCTAATCTTATCGCCTCATGAAAAAAAGCCACCATTATGAGTTGAGTGCCGGTACAAGGTCCGTCCATACATTGGGAGTCTCGAGTGCCAATACTCTGCGTTAAGTATTAAGATCACTTGGCTGCTTAAGTCGCAAATTCATCAGGAATTAAAAAAAAAAGAAAGTAGCCAAAAAGTTCACCATTTCTTATAAGAGAGAACGTTTCGGAGTCCAGCTCCATCGTCAGTTCAAAACCTAGAACACAGGTACAAACAATTAGTAGCCTAAAATTCACATATGGAAAGATCGGGTTCCAAAGGCCGGATCCCTTGTGAATCAAGTCACGAAAAGTTCAAGAATCGGCAACAGGCCATGGGCCTATTTCTTCAGCGCCGACACTTCTATTCTATTCTTCTATTCTAAATCTTCTTCATATAGTTATATTCCCTCATGTATGTTACGCAGCTCTGTTCATTGGTCTCAAGAACCCTCATTAAGTGCGGAGGTAAGATAGCTCGTTGAAATCACACAATCCAGTTGCAATAAAGTACCTTTCAATATGTTTGATTAGATAATTGGAGTAAAGAAAAAATTTTTAATTGTATTCTACGAAGAAACAGCTTGCGGTTCAGCTTGTTCTTTGAATTTTTTCCTTGATTTTCATCTCTAGGAGAATGTAACATTCAGAATTTTTAACATTCGAAGTTTTCTGACGAGCGATCGTACAGATGATGTAGCGCAAAAAATTGTGTTGATATAGATTATGGGCAAAATTTAATGGTAGTTAAAAGACGCCTTGCGACAAATTACAAGCTTATAATCAACCATGTCTCTGGCGGTTGTTCCTAGCCATGAGTACGGAGAATTTGCTGACGCTATACGCAAATGTCATCCTCATTCGTCCCGGGTGAGTATAATTTTTGGTATTATATTCTTGAAGTTTAGGCTTTACGTGCTTTACATCTAGTTATTTATTTTTACTCATTGACATAACCTATTAACAACGCGAATCGCATTTTAGCTTGTTCTATATTTTCTCCTAAGCCTAGCTGTCATGCATACCTATCTAGCGTTCATCGTCATCTGTCGTCAAACGAGGACGCTGGCTATTACCCTTATAATTTTTATGATAAGTCCGAGTAATAAAATAGGAAACGTGACAAACTTATGGATTTAATGGCCAAATATTTGTATCGTAGAGGTGGTATTGATTTGTGTCAAATAGACCGGTGCTGCGGAGATATTCCCTGATGAGATTGATGGCACCTCATAAGATTTAAACTGTTGAAACTCGTTTTATATTGGTTGATAGACTTTTTTAATTCTAACAGTTTTCGGTTTTAGAATAAATTTTGTAGGCAAAGAGTGTCATCAAATTAGGAAGTATTTATTTCAATATTTACAATTCTATCTTATAAAGGACTTGAAAATGATAGCTCACGTTGCACGAAAATACAAATTAGTCAAATTCAGTCACAGGCCGGAGCGCATACAGGCCGGAGCACAACTGGCCGGAGCGCAACAGGCCCTACAGCAACAGCTACTCCTAACGTAACCTAACCTAACCTTATATCATTAGTCTGCTTATATCGCAAGTTCACAAGGAATTTAAAAGCAAAGAAAACGCCAAGAAAATTCACCATATCGATATTGAAAACGCCAAGAAAATTCACCGTATCGATATTGAAAACGTTTCGGAGTCCAGCTCCATCAAGATTCTTTGGCCTATTCACATTCTTTAATCATAAGTACATAAATTCGACGATTATCTAATTTAACAGAAGAAATTCAGCCGATTCTTTGGCCTATTCACATTCTTTAATCATAAGTACATTAATTCGACGATTATCTAGTTCAACAAAAGAAATTAAAGTATGTGTAAGACACATGTACACATTTTGAGTCAAGCATGTTTAGCTTCAATTCTCTTAATTTAACTCTACGTCAGCCAACTGTGAATATAATTTTGTCAGATTAAAATATTACTTCAAGGATATATCGTACGTGTTTGACTGCGTCTGGGTCAGATAAATCGAAATGAATCTGAATGGGTGGTTCATATGTGCTGAATCACTTGTCACACCTCATATGATTACATAATAAATATATTGACCGTCTCAATGCTTTCCTAATCTTATCGCCTCATGAAAAAAAGCCACCATTATGAGTTGAGTGCCGGTACAAGGTCCGTCCATACATTGGGAGTCTCGAGTGCCAATACTCTGCGTTAAGTATTAAGATCACTTGGCTGCTTAAGTCGCAAATTCATCAGGAATTAAAAAAAAAAGAAAGTAGCCAAAAAGTTCACCATTTCTTATAAGAGAGAACGTTTCGGAGTCCAGCTCCATCGTCAGTTCAAAACCTAGAACACAGGTACAAACAATTAGTAGCCTAAAATTCACAATCAAACAATTCACCTTAACTTGTGGACGTTAGAACTTAAATCGAAAATGAAACAAATAAAAATGAGATAACATGTGGAGAAGGTACTATCTATTTACAATTTGTAGAGGATAGGAACTGAATGCGGTATTTAAACTGGGCTTCTGTTTGAAAATATATAATGATTCTAAAATTCGTAGGTCAGAAACACCGGTTGTGGAGGCTAAAACTCCGAAACATATTCTCTAATAAGAAATGGTGAACTTTTTGGCTATTTTCTTTACTTTAAAATTCCTGGGGAATTTACTCTGCGTTAAATGTCATAAGTAACTTAATTACCTTTAATCACATATCTACATAAAAAATAGGAGTATGTAGAGTCATGCTGAAGAAAAGTTGAGTGAAATGAAGTAGAAATATTTTAAGCATGGATTGCGCTGGAAAGAAATAAGCATTTCACATTCGTCCGTTTTCCAGTGTTAAAATTCCGCGTCCAAAATTGTAAAATAATGCAGGAATATTATAAAATAGTTCCGTTACGTCGCATCATATGATCATTTAAACTAATTAACCCCACGCTGCGACTGAACAAGGTTCTCGTCACACGACTGAGATCTGATGTGCAATGCAGATAGCAGCGAACGAATGAGGGATGATAAGCCAATGCATATACACGTTCAAAGTTTGAATTCTGCACATAGGAAACTATTTTGAATTTTTTGCAGTAACTTAGTGTCATGATCAACGGAAAGTAGGAAAGTAAAATGTTAATCTGGAACGGTCTTAGTTCAACACAATTATTCCGCATTGAAATTAGTTCAAGTGAAATGATGAGCGTTAATGAGTGTTATTGGAATCCCTTAAATTGACGACAGTGATGGACGATATCGAGAAGAGATGGCAGGGCAAACGAGAGTATACTGATGCAATGTTGGATAAAAGAAAATAATTGCCTGCCTCCTGCACTAAAACATCACGATACGGACTTATTTATCTTCTTTTTAAAACCAACAAACATCCGAGTGGAATTAGACGACCCTGATATCAGCCGACTAACTTCTTGATTACACTCCTTGTTAAAGTGCAATCCTCGTTGAGTTAGGATTCAATTAGAAGTATCTCTCGGGAAGATTTATGGAAGAAATCCTAGGAAGATTTTAGAAGTAAAAAACAACAAATGGATAATAAAAAAGTTTATGCCTTTGAAGTAGCCGCATGAGGTTAGTCGGTTAATATAAATATTACATGGAACGGCCTGAAATGCGACACACATCTACTAAATGCGCAGAAATTGACAATTGTATTTACTGGGAAGTATTTCCAGCAATTGGTGTGTTGTCTGCCGGCCTTGAGGATGGAGTAGTAGGTGCTGAGGAGCGTCTCCCAGCAGCGGTACACTTGTATCACGCTGCACCTGATGCCTTTACTGCGCAGGGCGGGGCACACCTGAAAAATATAACTCAGTACTCACTGCAGTGAGTGACAGAGAGCGCATTTTCTCGTCGACGAAAACGTGAAGTCACGGACAGACGGACGGACGGACATGGCGAGCACAGTAGTGCATTCTTTCCATAAATGAGAAACTGCGCTAAAAATATAACTCAGTAGTCACTGCAGTGAGTGACAGACAGCGCATTTTCTCGTCGACGAAAACGCGAAGTAACGGACGGCCAGACAGACGGACATTTTTTCCATAAATGAGAAAATGCGCTAAAAAGCTTATTAATAAGAACAATAGCACACAAGTGATGAATAGACCTCAAAACTAATGTCCAATTAAGAACAGTAGCATACCGTACAAGTAAAGAGCCACCATAAAAACTCTTCATTCAATTATGAGGAATGACGCAACTTTACCTTCAATTGAGAACAATCTCAAGCTTTTGCTGAACATGAGAGATCTATAAACCGAAAATTAAATTCAACATTATCACAGATATTTCGTGATAAAGAATGCGGCGTTTCAAAGCCACAAATTTCAATTAAAAATAAAGCAACAAATTCAAACTTTAGTAGGCATTATAAAACATATGATGGAAGTTGGTTATTAGACCACTTTTCTCTTCAATGTTGAAAAAATCTAAGAGTTTTACCATTTCAAAATATAAATTAACAAAGTAATACATTATCGTGGCAGTACCGAATAATTCAATTTAAAAACTCTTAAGAGTTTTTATAGATAGGGTCACCGGAATTTAAGATAGAGAGAAGCATCATTTATTGATATATATTAATTGCTGTTACTAGTACAGGATAGCATGGTTTGTTATTTTATACAAGTTTGATTGACAACCATATAATGGAAGATATTAATCGTTTTTTATTTGTGTTTTAATGGGGCTAACAATATTATAATGCCCTGCAAATAAAGAAGTACAATGTTCAGCTCACAACTCTGAGCAGCATCTTGCGTTGTTGAGTAATATCAACCATATAATGGAAGATATTATCATATTTATTTGTGTTTTAATGGATCCGACAATATTATAATGCTTTACATACAAAGAAGTACAATTTTCAGCTCACAACTCTGAGCAGCATCTTGCGTTGCTGAGTGACCAGGTCAGCGGCGTCCAGCTTGCAGCACTCGGCCAAGACGAGCGCCATCAGGTCCTGCTCTCCAGCACATTCCTGTCACACACAATGCAGCTTTAAATTCACGATTAATTGCAATTCAGAGGCCGTACTTTTAAAATTCGCTACGTGAATGTAAGTACTTACGCTCTATTTTCTTGTCTATGATTGGTGGATTTTGCTGGAAAGGCCGTCAATGATTGGCTGATGAACTTACGATCTCTTAACTTTTTTTTGAAAGTATTGGCCCAAGCTCTCAATGAGCTCCTATAAATAGTAAGCTACAAACCTAGCAGCCATTTCTATACTACCGGTACTCCTATTTGGATAATACACATTAGAAAATGTTCCTTTTTCTGGTAGCCTAAAGTATTTTTATGTCAAATGAAAAAAAGAGAAAGAAGCATTCCACCAGTCATTGATAATGACTGGTGGAATTAGCATAAATAACAATTATATCGATTGGCGATGACAGCATTAGCAAAGCATTAATAAAACAAGAACTAATGGATAATTTGTTTGTGCTTGATTCAGCCTTCCTTTGAGTAGAATGTGTGTTATTATATTACTTATTTCTAAGTTGTTTATCTAAAAAATGTGGAAATGACAGGCCTTGACAACTACTAAATCATGAATGAAATTATTTTTGAATGGAAATTTTTCAAGATTTAGTTATGATTATTGATCAGCATGACATTAATGCTGCCATTGATTGATGTGACGCACAAACCTGAGGATAAACATTGCACAAAATACATTGAGTGACAAGCTTGTGAAGAATCTAGTATGGTAGCAACATCTGAAGCCTCACTGAGAGCCAAAGATCAAGAATTTAAGGAGCAACATCGCAGCATGAGTCAGGATAAAAACTATCATATGTTTTATGATTTGAACAAACCTTTCCTATAACTTTTTCATAAACTATAGGTGTTCTTGATTTGTGAAGTCTTTCACTAGCCGAATCTGTTGTGATATCCACTCCAATTGAGTCATCATGAGGCACTTTACCTGCAACAAGAAGTTAAAACACTCAAATTATTTTAAAAGTATTGTGCTAAAGAATTTATTATACTTGACACATTCATTGCAGTGTAAATCTTAAGAAAAGCTCCAGTTTTAACTAGGTCAAGGTACCTCAAAAAACTCCAAATTAAGAATAATATTTGTGTATGGAAAGTATAAAAAATTGAAATAAAAATCTAGTAGAATTTAGTATTGATTGAGTGTGAACAGTGTACAGTGGTCATATTGTTTTTAAAATTTGATGTTTCATGTTATATTTCAATAAAACTTGGACTATACTGAGCAAGGAAAGACAATGCAAAGCTACATAGGTATTATAAGCACATGAATAAAAATTGAATCAAGAAGAACATGGTGAGTTATAGTAAAAAAATTAATCATAAGATGAAAAGATTTGTGAAAAAAGAATTGCATTTTTTGGTTATAGAAACATCACAATCAAATGAAACAAGTGTCTCAAGTTCCCACAGAAAAAGGCTCAATGAACAACAATCATTCTAATTCCACTTGCAAGCTACATGAGAACTGAAGAAACTCACATTCTTCTGTAAAGTTAATGACAACACTTGAGTCTTCATCTAAATAGTCCCAGCATTGAATTGTCTGCTCTTCTATATCCTCAGCAGCTGTAACTTGAACAGATAAGTTACTCAAGTTCATCTTAGTGGTCAATGCACTTTTGGAGTCTTCAGTTAAATCAGTTGTGAGTGAGAGAGAAGCAATGCTTTCTGAATTTCCAATTGATTGATTTGCAGGATCTGTCATAATTTCCTTTTTGTTATCAGAATGAGGATTGGCATCAGTCAGATGCTTTTCAAACTGCTTTGCATCCCAAGGGATACCTTCAGTAGGAGCAGTGAGGTGCATTTGAACTGAATCTTGCTCTACAGGTTGCAATACATCATGTGGGCTAGCAACATTAGATAAGGTGAGCAAGCTATCTGATTTATGCTCAGGTTCAACAAATGAAAAATCAGGCTGTGGATTATTCTCATCAAGATAAGTGTCTCTTGCTGAAGTCTTATCGAATTGAACACTTGCACTCAGCTCCATGTTTTTTCTGCCAAGAACCTGTCGTTGTTCAAGTTAAAACATTAGGACATCTTAAAGAAAAAGCTAAATAAATCATTTTTCAAATGACCAAGTTTTAAGAAGTCTCATGATTAAAATTTATGAACTAAACCGGGAAGCAACAATTAATTGATTATTGCCTAAAAAATTAGCAATCAAATGTTTTTCAATATCTTTTTGCATGATAGGTTGACAAATTGCCAAATACAGTAGCCCTGCTCTTACCAATTTTTTACAGCAGTGAATCAAAATAAAGTGTGCCCGTGAGTGGCCTCAGTAAACTTGGGCCTGAAATTACTGGCCAAGTATTGACATCCACTCATGGACTTTCATTTAGAAATCTGTCACCTATGTTGGAGCTGACTTAAACAAAAACAGTGATAATTAGTACAAAATATTTACTAACATTAATGAATAAAATAGATAATCATCACTAATTAGAGTGTAGTACAAACTTGAAAACTCATAAATATAGTTGATCCCATCACTGCCATTAAATATGGACAAAACATAAAATCTCACTTTTCTTCTCTGTCTCTGAGAATAGCAGCTAAGAGTGTGGTGAGCAGCTTCTGCCATTGAAGTAAGCCAAGACTGACAGGTGACACACTGAAGTTGTGTATAGCCTCTGAAAAAAATATGTGAACTAAAATGGCAATAATAATACATCTTTTTCTTGCACTCAAGACTCAAGAGCCCTGAGCCTGTGATCCTCAACTAGTCAGAGAATCGGATCCAGAGTGATAAGTATTCAAAAGAAGAACATACTAAGTTACTAACAAAATAAATAGCACATTTCTTAACATGAAATCTTATTAAAAATGTATAAAAAAGTCAATTTGAATGATAAAAATATCAGAGTTCTTGAAAATTTGATATGTTTTTAGTGTAAGAGACTCAGCCCATGCCCATAGCACTCATGATAGCAGGCTTAGTGGTTGCCAATACATGATTTTATACATGATCATGCTAGTAGCCTAGCTGCCTAGCTGGTAACCATGATACTTTGCTGGTCTACTTTTTGGACTCAATCAGGGCTGGCAATGATTAAATCTAACTGATTAAATCATGTGATTAAATCACTTGATTTTTTATAAAAAAAATGATCATTTTTTTATTCATTGATTTTTCACATATTTAAATATATTAAGTGGCGGTCTTTAATTTATTTTTAGGTATTGTTATTATTGCTTTTCTCATAACATGTCTCATTTCAAGTCACTTGAGGTTTGTTTGGTTGTCATTCAGTTCAAGCTTAGTTTTGGTAAATTGGTCTGAATCAAATGGGAACAGTGCTGTCAGTCACTCAGTCCCTAGGTACCAGTCATTGACTCAGTGTGTTTAGAGGGTAGAGCCTGGTCTGGTAGACTTATAGGACATAAAACTAGTAGATCTATTGATAGTGTTGTACATTGTGCTATCAGCTACCTATCTCTATCTGTTATGTTACGTGACTCTTCAATGTTTAGAAGATCTGTATTCCTGAAGTGTTGTATAGGTATTGAAGCCAGTTAAATGGCCAATATTTAGCTCGTTACCTTGCTCCATACAAACTTTACAAAGCTAATGAATAGACTTATCAATAATTGTTTACCCAAAAGTCCCAAAGTGGCAAACACCACCTTGGCCATTCTTGAAAAGTTGAAAACAATAACTGCCCTTTTTAGCCATCCATATAGTACTGTTATTGTTAGTATAGGCTAATTGCAACATAATAAAATAACATAAAAAAACACAAAAGTTGAAAAAATAAAAATCCTTAAAAAATAAAAACGAAATGTTTCTTTCCATTTTGTTGATTTAAAAAAATAAAAAAATCTCCAACCCTGCTCAAAATTGAATGTGAACTCTGTCAGAACTCATAGCTTAGTTATTGGAAAATGGTAATTAACTTTAGTCTTTAGACTTTAGTGAGGCTTTTAACAGGCTGGTAGCCTATTATTGTCAGTTTAAGTTAATTTAAGTGTGTTACGTATATTTCAAATTTCAAGTTGTGACTTATGAGTTATGTGTCGTTGACTGTCTACATATGCCAGCACATAATTTTTTTTTGTGTCCTGATGGCTGATTATTTTTAGTATAATTCATTGTGGCAAAGCAGATTTTCCTAGACTCTTCTTCAGCAATAGAACTCTGAAGGATTCTCACTAGCCTATCACAACAATTTGTTGCATTCCATGATAACATAATAGATGTGCAGCAGTTTGAGTTTGTTGATGTGCAGCAGTTGAGTTGTTTAAAAAATGGGTCATTTCTTTCAAAGGCTGGCGACACAAGTGCCAAGTGCTGAGACAGTTTCAACTTTCAATTTGAGTAGCTATTTCTAAATTCTATTTGAAGTTTGACATGTGCACACAAAATTACTTTTCACAGCACACAACACAACAACACAGTGCTGAGACAGTTTCAACTTTCAATTTGAGTAGCTAGCCTATTTCTATTTGAAGTTTGACGTGCGCACACAAAAATTCTTTTCTCAGCACACATACGAAAATACTACGTATAATACGAGCTGATCTTACTTACAATGAGAAAAAATTTGATTGTCTGAACAGCATTTTTTCATGTTGAGTCGCAATATGTCCGGGTGCCATATTGCTTATACAGGTCATCTACGGAGAACTTGAGCCGCACTAAGATTTGCGCCAGCGGCCAATGCGAGTGGCCGAGTGCGACTGCGACGCGACTTGCAACCTGCAGTGTGCACTCTGTGCAGCAGCCAGCTGGCAGGTTGCTAGTGAAATGAATGATCAGCTGTTTTCCGGGAAAGGTCAGCTGTTACGAGAATAACGAGATATTAGTACTGGCAAGTGGATAAAATGTTGTGCAATATGTCACATTAGAATGATAATTTTGGTGCAGATTGCAGAAAAAACTTGAGTGGTTATATCAGAGACAAAGGGCCGTTTGAACTTTTATTTACTTATTAGTAGAATAAAATATCTATTTGTTGAGTAAAAAGTTGCCTAGCCTAGAATCTAACCTGGGTTGCGACGTGTCGGACAATTTTACGGCCGGCTGGCCGTATCAGTTTATCAAAAGTAACCAAAACCGATTGAAGCGCGCAAGTAGACAAAAGACGTGAGCAATCAAACAATTCATGCGCATGGTTCATACATGAATTTTTGAGAACGATGATTGATCATTTGATGGGAGTTATGTAAGATTCACCAACCTAGTTCGCTTGGTCACTTGCTTACAACAGTCGAAAATATACGGGAAAGTAGAAAATGGAAACGGGATTAAAAAGGGGAATTTGAAAACTGACAAGGGATAGAATACAACTAACATTTACAAATTACATTAATCCCATAGCAACAAACTAATAAAAAATCTACACATAGGCAGCACGATTCACCACCATCCTGCCTGCTTTGCTTCCCGCAATATGACCTCGAAGGTGAAAGGGGCAGCTCCGAGCCAGGTTCAGTGATAGCAAGACAAGGGGAAAGTCGGCTCAAAGCCTCAGTCTGGCTCTTAAGTTGATAGGCGTTGGTGTGTGGTTGAAATAACATGGTCTTAGTTCTAAAATGAAAACAACGAGCGTGGTTGTTTAAGTTTTGTTTAAATGGAAGGTACTTTACGCAACTTTAGAAGCTGTGTAGAAAATAGTTAGTTGAGATAAACGTTAATTACTGAATAGTTTAAAAGTTTTTAGCAGTTGAAGAGAAAGAATCAATGAAAAAATACTAAAAATAATGAAATAAAACAAATAAAAACCTGTTGAAATAGCACGTTTTCTTAACGGACAAAAAAGAAAAACATTTACTCTTACATAACATTTAAGTTATGTAAAATGTTATGTAATGTTATGTATGAGTAAACGTTTTTCTTTTTTGTCCGTTAAGAAAATGTGGTTTTTTAAGTTTTTTATTTGTTTTATTTCAATATTTTTAGTTTTGTAAAAACCAGAAAAACGTGGTTTTTAAAAATATTTTTTATATTTATCTATTTTCTACTTTTTAGTTAGCAATTTTAGCAATTGAAATCAATTTCCAGGGTTGGCAAGTGTGGATGTTCGAGAAAAAATTCAATTCCAAACCGTGAATTTTTCGTGTTTTTTTTTATATTTTTTCATTTTTTCCAAAAAAATTGTTTTTTAAATCATTATTTCTGATGATCAAATCTTGAATTGTAAGGCAGCATGAGCATGCATGCCAAATTTAAAGTTTCTAGGATGTTCAGAAGAGCTCTAAATTAAGGTCTGAATTTTTGATGACAGACACACACGAAACGAAGTCAAGAAAAACGTGGTAATAAAAACAGGTCCTTTGACCGGATCTTTTCCAAACTGTCGATACTTTGAAATAGCTACTAGACTTCGACCAGGTTCGATATGGTGCTATAGCCTATATATATATATAGGCACTTCAAGTCTGAACAAATATTTCTCCATAGCTTCGTCTAGTCTGTTCTTAATTGAACGCGTTTATACTCGGAGAGTATATACTTTATGTTTATACGTTTATACTTGGTACAAGAGATTACTAAACGTGGGTAAAGAATTATTGAACTGGGAAGTGATGTTGATTCGCCTGCGTGATGATTCGCAACTGATGAGTAATTTCAGATGTTTGCGTCTTTATCTTTCGAAATAGATGGCTCAAATTGTTTACCGAGCATGTCTTTCCGTAGGTCACACACGTTGATCGTTGGTGATTTTAATCATCCAGAGCTAGACTGGATAGATGGATCCTCTCCAAGGGAAGAGAATCATCCAGCATCCTTGTTCATGGAGTCAGTAAGAGACTCCTTCCTAGTCCAGCACGTTACCAAACCAACCCATTATAGAAGTAAACAACGATATGGTGAATTTTCTTGGCGTTTTCAATATCGATATGGTGAATTTTCTCTAACCTAACCTGTGCCGCCTGTTGCGGTAGGGCCTGTTGCGCTCCGGCCAGTTGTGCTCCGGCTCTGTGAAGCAGTGGCTGTGTTGTGCAAAGCGGATTTACTGTTAGCCGGAGTTACCCACGGCTCATTGATCTGAGGCTATGAGTAGATATTTCATGCTGATGGTTGGCGTTGGGCCCAGGGCCTGTTTACGAGTCAATTTTGTTACCCACGGCTGCGCTCCCCAAATTATTTCCTCCTACCTCCCGCAGATCGAAGCGATGCTTCGTGGTCACCTCAAGTACGAATATTTTGGCCTCATTGACGCCAAGCTTTACGCACCGATTCTGCCTGAACACCGACACCACATGGCCGTCATCACACCTACAAGCTCAAATGTAAGACTTGTACTATAGCAAGTGTAACGAAATGCAGGGTAAATTTGTTTATTATACCCTAAATGTTCCGAAAATGCATAAATATACAAGTACTTTGGAGACAGATGTTGAAATGAGGTTTTTGCCACGTATAAAAGAGTCAACACGGCGTTTCATTGCGAATTAATTATCATTTTCAAGTAATGCAACAGATTTCTTGCACTATTCTGCAGGAAAAAGTGAAGTCCGTGTCGCTCTTCTGGGACGAAGAGTTACTATCAGACGACGTTGTCTTCCAGCTGTTGAGTTCCTTGCCTATGGACGGTTGGATACACCCCATCATGATACGTCACTTGCCTACGCTATTACTGCCTAAGGTACTACTAAAAGTTAAAATTAAGTGTCAGGAAGAGATTAGGTCTGACTGGCCCGAAAATATATAATTATATCAAAGTTCAGTATTGATTAATTATCGGATGATCTTCTTAGGTTTTGAGTTGAGCGTCCTAGGGATTTTATCTAGGATCCGAATAAGCGGCAGGTTGATTGAGAGGCAAGTTTCTTAGTTATATATTTGCGAACTAGATAGGAATACAAGGAAGCTTGATGATAAGTACACAAGGTAGGTTTTAGCTGGTTACTCTAACGACGAAGGCTACTCGACGCCGGAGCCTGGCGTGATCCTGCGGACTACATGATGATATGGCTTACTACGTCTCGCCTGTGACTGCCTAAGACTGACTAGCTGTAGGTCCCGCTCGGAGAGCTTGTATAGGCATACTATAGTGACGTCTCGGAAGTAACGCAGTAACTGCTAACACAAGTAAGGGAGTTACGGTAGACAGCCTGACATTAGTATTTATTTTATCTGTTATAACATGCTAGCTCAAATTTCACGCTTAGAAGATTCATAAGTGATTGATCGAGGTGTCAATGATTTAGTACAACTGCGTTCACTTCAGTGAATTAAACCGTAGTAAAGAACCAATTACAATTTGTTTTCATGCTATACCAGTTAAAATTTTTGGTTATGTCTGCACAGTTAAAAAAAATACAAATAAATACAAGCTGGTAGAGAAACTCCTTTGTTAATATTATATACTTTGCTTGAAGTATTTGTATTTTTGTTCGTATGTGTGTTTGTGCGCGTGTAGACAGCAGTTTTACCAAATGAACAGATATGATTGCTCTGGTCGCTAAAGAATTAACAACGAGCAACGCGGGACCCACAACAATGACCGTCAGGAGCGCCTAAAGTCGCAATCGACTATTTTCGCTGACGTTGCCATAAAATTTCCCGTCAAGTAGAATGAAGCCTTACAATTAATTAACTGGTATTACTAAATTCACGAACACAATTGTGTTTCAAGATGGACGCAATGATGCTTAAGTTGTCCGGGGGTCAAATGCGCCTCTTCGCGAGCACTCACCTCGTCAACCTCATTTTGACCCCTGAAGACACACCACCAGTACCAGAGTAAGGCAGTTTTGTTGTATACCAATTTGTAGGTGTATTATCTGTTTTTGATAACATAGTTATGGAAAGATTAGATGTTAAATCACCTCGTCTATAATCCAATTTCGTCCTCTTCATTTTTCTTGTACTATCCATTAAATTTTCCCACCTACATAATTGCAATGCAAGTGTTTAGTTGACAGTCCATTGACACGAGGTTTAAAGTATTTTAGAAACTGATACCTGTGTTGCGAATTGGTTGAAGCTGCATGTGTCTTAAGTAAAAGAAAGTTCGATTATAGATCGGATTGTAATCCCGAAGTTGCAAATTGGATTTCCTGAAATCTTTTTTCACACACAGGTTGCCAAAAGGATACCATTTTGGCAGATTGGATGCAACTTTTGGGCAAGAACTATGGCACAAACAGAAGGCAGCTTTCGAAGAATCCGAACAGAATTTTTCTAAGCAGCTTGAAATACTTCCGTCCGTTGCAATATTTTACGACGGCGACTCAACAACTTGCACCGAGTCAACTGATGAAAAAAATCTATTTCCGAAGAATTCTGAAAATTCAGCAGGCGAGAGAGCTCGGGAGCTTGTTAGTTACATTGCTTACAAATTCTGCTCAGACTCGGGCATGACTCACACAGAGGATTGTCACCGCAGAAAAGGGTTAGCCCGAGCAGCGACTCTGAAGTTAGTTCATCAGCTTCACAGTGATGGAATCCCAGCACTGGTTGGACTCAAGCGCGATGATGACTTGTCTTGGAAAATGGACGCCCGCCTTCGCCTTGGCTTTAAGCCACACGCGGAGTTTGCGATTCCTATATATTTCCCAAGTAGTTTCGATTTTAAAACCATGTCGCACTATTTTCAGTTTGAAAAAAGATTTGCACTTGAAATAGAACGTTTTAAACAAAATAGTCAACTTGACCAGTGATTGTTTGTAATTCTATAGGTTCGCTGGTACTTTGTCTAAAAGGTGTATGCGTTTAACAATATAAATTACACTTCAGTACTTATTTCTGGTTCTGATGGAAAAAAGTACCTCAAAACTGCAAAAAAAATTATTTTCAAATTTTATACAGTCATCGAGCATCGTAGATGATATTTTTATGAGGAGCAATAAAATCAACAGGAAATCATTGTTTAGAATGATTTATTAACAAAGTGATTCTTCGTTATTATGAATATGCAACAAAATCATCATTCACAATTTTACTGTAACATTATTCAGTCATCGTTGAATATTGCGTTTCAAGTTATTGGACCGCTGATATATTTTTCTAAACACGAATTCTGAAATCTTATTTCGGAAAAATATTAGTGTATGTAAAATGTGTTGAATTAGAATCTTTCTTCATGTAACATGGTACATTGCATGGTAACTAGTATATTTCTTCATGTAACATCATACATTGCATGGTAACTAGTATATTTATTCTTGTAACGTCGTATATTGCATGGTAGCTAGTATATTTCTTCATTTAACATCATACATTGCATGGTAGCTAGTATATTTCTTCATGTAACATCGTACATTGCATGTTAGCTAGTATATTTCTTCACGTAACATCATACATTGCATGTTAACTAGTATATTTCTTCATGTAACATCGTACATTGCATGTTAACTAGTATATTTCTTCATGTAACGTCGTACATTGCATGGTAGCTAGTATATTTCTTCTTGTAACGTCGTATATTGCATGGTAGCTAGTAGAATATTTCTTCATGTAACGTTATATATTGCTTGGTAACTTAAGTATATCAATAAAGTACAGATATCATTTTAATTCAGTCCATAGAACTGCCATCATAAACCCATAATCATAAGTAAAAGCATTATTTAGCATCATAGTCTATGATTATAAGATTATCACGCTGCATTTGAGACGAATCTTATCTTCTTATCAATCGAGACAAATCTTCTCATCAGTTCTTAGAAGTTTACTGCCATTAGTTAAGCTATCCTGCAGCTGTGGCGCAATAGAATTGCGCTAGTGGCAACCGCAGACTAGTCCGATAATATCTAAAGAAAGTCGCCAGTGCTTGAAATATCGCTGGTCAAATGACCATTAATCTAGTATAAACGTGCATTGACTGCAAAATTTTATTTCGACTTTAAAATAAACATATAGTTTGTTTTGTTGACATCAACTGCGTGACGCGTTCGTCAGATTTTGACTCGCTTTTCAATCTAATTGAATATCTATGTGTCTATTATATGATCTTGGATGATCGTGTTCCTGAGCGTTTTAAATTAGGTTCTTCTCAACTAGTATCCATTTTTGATAGTAAGTAAATCATCATCTTAGTTGCTGGTCAATTTCGGTTACCTAATTCAGTGAAAAATTCCATTAAAGGCAACCTAATGCAGTTAGGATTCAGGGCATCATATAAACACGTAGACTATTTCATCGAATTGATCGAACGTTGCGTGAGATAGCATTTCGGCTATCTAACTTACTTGTGAAATAAAATCTTTTCCTAGTGCAATCACACTTCGATGCCATCAGATTGAAAAAGTGGGTAACAGGTATTGAATGTAATTTATTATTCCAAGGGAACGTTATACAATAAAAAATTATCATTAATGGAAAATACCTTGTATTCTTTCATAAAGTGAATAATTTGTCGCATTGTGTAAAAAATATAGGTACGTTCTGATCGGGTCGCTGACTTAGTGTTGACTATGTAATATCATTATAAATGCGCTTGAATGTTCCATAAGCACTTGAAATACTACTATTAATCTACTGACCAAATGAGTACGAACAGGAGACAAATCGATGAAAAAATAAGTGTTAGTACTTCACGGATGTTCGAATATCGCGGGACTTGGAAAGCAACTTGCCGCGGAGTATTAGGAAGCTCTGTAAAAAATTTTCATGCACAAGACGACACTAATACATTAATGCATCAGTTAATTCACACAACGGCGGAATCAACACTCTTACAATGAAATTGTAGATATAATTTCTATCTGTGCTGATGTTAGGTTAGGATGGCGGAGAGGTTGCGCCATGCGGGGGCAAGGCGCTGGACGTAACTTAATTGTTCGATTTAACAAGTCAAAACTTTTCCAGTGGTATGACTTACTACCGATTTTCATCAAATACGGGAAAAATTACCATTATGATGAACTAATATTTGATGAAAATGGAGGCGAAGTAAGTGAAGTACGTACTCGTAGGTGAGAGAAATTAAAAATTATACTTGAGGCAACGTGGCAACAGCGCCGTAAACGTACAACTCAGCCGGCTCCACAGTCCATTGTTCATGGATAAGGTTGGACAGTTGGACGCACTAAGCCGTAGAGTGAGTCAGTGGCCGGCGTCGCTGAATGAGGAGAAAGATGCCCGTGTTCGTGGCTGGTTTCCATTTATTTTGCTCGAATTAGGCTTAACAACGAAGCGCACTGCCGTATTTTATGAAGTATTGAAGATTGCTGCATCAATCCTAACGCAAATGCGAAGTTAATAGCAAGTAAGCAGCCCCACGTTTGATTTAGATTTTAGAACAATGAATCGTGAGCGAAATATGACACGTGGGTCAGATTTCCGAGAACGGTTAAGTAATTATGCAGATTGCAGTGCAAAACAGACTCAGTTCAGTCATTCAATGATTCAAGTGCTGAGATACTGTAATATCGTTTCCTCAATTTTAGTGAAAAGCCATTCAATAATTCAATAAATGCAGTTCTGAGTTTAGTATTTTGTTCGGGGATGCGCAGCAGCAGTCAGAAAATTTGCAATTAAATTTCAGTGTTTCATTATTTCTCAGGAAACTTTTGTGATTTATTATTAGACCATTTTAATTCATGTTGATTTTGAGTTTTTGACAGTACATTGTGTTATTCAAGTTAATTTGGAATTACATACATCATTAAATTGTACAGCCATAATTACAACCCCGGAAACGCCAAGTGAAGCAGCAAGATGTCGTTGGCCGAGGTGCCCTCTGATCAATTTGAAACCTTCGCCGCAGGTTTAGTCGAGTTTCTCCCCCACTCTTACCAGGTGAGCCACATTATTTAAAGTCTTAAACTCTATTTTTAAAACCGGAAATCACGTTATCATGAATATTGACGACATGCGAAATCAAGATGTACCTACAGATTTAATTGAACTGATAAATTTTTGAACTTACCTTGCATAACAAGTTCAAAACTATAATGCACGATCATCGTAAAAACAATAGAAACTAGAGGAGCACTATCTCAAATGGGAAAAATCCTTCCCCAGTCAGGAAGTTTTCGATTTTGGTTCGCAACTAAACTAATTTAAAGGAATTATACTGGAATAATCTTGTATATGCAACTAATGCAAGGAGTCACGAGACTTTTCTGACCTGGTGGGCGTTACGCTCTCATCAGTTTGTCAATCATTCTTCAGATCGAAGCAATGCTGCACGGGCACCTCAAGTACAATTATTTCAGCATTTTCGACGTCAAGCTTTACGCGCCGATAAATACTGTGCACCGTCACCATATGGCTGTGCTCACACCTGCGGGAACAGCGGTACGATCGTTATAACCAACACGACTCTAATGACAGACTAACTTAAAGTATTGTATAACCAATATAATAAAAATATTAATATCTATTTTTTTCGACAGATGGATGCCATCATGCTAAGACTTACAGAAGGAAGGTCTCATCTTCTGATGCCGATACCCATCATAACGATGACCCTGGCCCCTGAAGACGTATCTCCTGTGCCCCAGTGAGCACTTCTTTCTCAACTAACACTAACTTAATTAGAAACAGAATGCTCGAAACATGAAGAATCATGCTAAATGAAATCGCAATGACGATTACTAAATGCTCTAGGTTAGGATAGTTACCAGAAAAATATGATAATTTGCTTGATATTTCACCATTACCTAACCCCAATTAATTTGCGTCATAATCTCGAAATATTTCATTTTTCGTTGCAATTGAGAAAAGGCGTTATAAAATTTGACAAGGCTCATCAGTTTTGAATGTTGGTGTCGGAGAATAAAGTATCATTTTGATGACTTGTCAAACATGTTTAGAAAAGAACATCGTTCCGCTATGGTCTTCCTTTACGTCCACAGATTACCGGAAGGATATTATTTCGGAGATCTAGCAGCCAGCTGCAGTGAAGAGATTCTCTCGCGGTGGGTGGGAGCATCAACTGAAAATGTCGAGGTCTACTCCAAGCTATTGGTCACTTTACCTTCAGTGGCGATATACTACAGAGGAGAACCAAACTCATCCGCTACCGATAACAACGAATTATGTGAACTTTCCGCGATAAAAGGTCATGAAAGAGGAGAACTTGCAAGCTACTCTATTTACAAGCACAGTGCGGACTCTGGCATTACTTTCACCAAGGAAAGTCATCGCAGGAAAGGATTAGCAAGAGCCGTAACTCTTCAGTTGGCCGAAAGGCTTCGACAGGACGGCATTCGATCTTATGTCGTTACTGATGACGATAATGAGCTGTCTATTGATATGCACTCCAAGATTGGGTTCAAACGCTATACGGAGGCAGCTATTCCATTCTACATCCCTGAAGGTTTTGACTTCACTAGCATCCCAAATTTTTTCACTCATGAAGACTATAGGGACATTATAAAACAGTGGGAGGAATCGTTCACGCCGAAATCGGCGTGATGTAATCTTTCCAAACAATTTAAATTCTCTTCGATTCCTTTGAAACTTCTAATTAGTGCTATAAAAATAGTATACTGCATCATAATTATTTAACTTTGCATTACTTTATTCTTAAAAGTTGATGTATCGAAAACTGGGATATCGAAAAGTTCATAATTAAGTTGGCCGATAAATTATGCACCGCTTGATGTTAAGTGAGCACGTAATCTCGGCATTTCGACCTCTGCACCAAGCAGCATCTGCTGCAATGAACAGTACTACATAGAAAAGCTATTTATTACATTTGACTGCGCCTGCAGTATTCAGTCGAATAATGTTCGGGACCGCTAAAGTAAGAGTTCAGGTCATGGGGAACAAGACGAATTTCGAACATTTGGAGATTCGTCAATATTCAGCTATTTACTTACGAACAGTATATTGTCAGATGCTCTGGTGTTTGGACTAGAGAATGGAAAGGGACAGGGACAAGTTAGTTTAGTTTAGTGGCCAAATGTTTACTAGCGCTTCAGCTATCTCAGACCGAAAGTCAAGATGAACGTCACCAAGTAGGTGGAAGGTCTCAGTCATGGTTGAATTAATACATCAACCATGGTCTCGGTTATCGAAAGTTTCTTAAATCAGAAAAATTTTAGTCACCCACAAGAGGCGGAGGGTCACAATTGTCCAGCCCGCCGAAGCTGGCTAGAAAGAAGCAGCGTTAGCATCTCAAAGAGACGATGTGACAAGGAGGGACAGGTGAAAAGCAACAGAAACGAAGACACTCGAACAAGAGGTCGCTTACAAGGGACGTTGGCCGCCCGCACGAGAGAGACAGAGAAGGGAAATGTAAGGAATCCTACCTACATAATTACTTGACCTCACAACTGAGACCTGCAGTCAGACACCGCGAGCTCAGCGGTGGGGCGCTCAGGAACAATCCCCCTAGGAGCGCGAAATCCCGTAGGACTTCTGACGAGAACAGACACATGTCAGAAGTCTCCCCTGAAGGGGGACAGGCACAAGGCTATGCTTAAAATTATGACAAATAATTCAGCCTATCTTTGATACAGTAAGGTCAAGAATTTCAAATATAGTATGGTATAAGATGTGGATATAAACATTTCAACATTAATTCTATTTACGATCAAATTCTATATGTGCAGCAAAAAATCTAGTCAATAAAATACATTATAATTTTTAAAATAGTATCTCCAGGAGTATTTGATTATGGTAAAATTGCCACCAGATGAAAATTCTGAAAATGAATTAAACCTCGTCTCTTTGGTTTGGAACTAAGTTTACGCAAAAAACGTTAAATAATTAGTTAAAGACAGGATGTAATATACAGGCCAATTAGCTTCGTAGGCCAATATTTTAGTGTCGAAATTGGAAGCGAGTTATGGGTTCAAAATGTTATAAGCTGCCAATGAAAGGTATCGCTCTGTTTTCAAAGTGGAAACATAGATTAATTTTGTCACTTGTCATGCATTGCATCATATTGAAATGGAATGGAAATGCGTATAATTATATTTTCATTTTAGTTGTACTAATCATGTTCCCAGAAATATGCTAAGGTATTCACTTTGACTTAAAATGTCTATTTACACATTCAAAATAATTTATTAGACTGTCAAATCATGACCGTAACATAAATAATGATCAAATCTGCAAAAATATGTAGAAAACGCTCATTCATAAATACAAAAGTTAACAGCGACGGTTTAAAATGATACAAACGTAGGGTGTACAATATTTTGAATTTCAAAGCCATGACTGGAATACCCCGTCATTTTCGAAGCTGTCAATTTCGCAGAGTTGTCTACTTCAAATTAGTTGATAAAATTGCAAAATTGATCTAAAAGCTATTAAAAGTAATCAAACTGCAATTTAGGAGCCAGCGTATTTTTCGTTTATGATCCGGGCTTGATCCCAAGTCGAAGTATATGAAACTTAACACCACCAAGTAGTTGTATTCCACGTCAAAAACAAGTCAATAATCCTGGATGACATTTGCGTCTTGGCAATTGGCTTACTCATAACGATCTGGGTAAACCGGTCCGACACTTCAGCGAACTCGCGTGCGAACTCGCCTGCGAGCTCGAATGGAAAACCTAACTTAATTTTCAACTCTGGCACGCATAACTCCTTCAATTATGAACGGATTTTATTCAAATTTGAAATATAAGTAGATAATATCAGTACGCTGCGGTGAGTATACAAATATAGTATGGTATAAGATGTGGATATAAACATTTCAACATTAATTCTATTTACGATCAAATTCTATATGTGCAGCAAAAAATCTAGTCAATGAAATACATTATAATTTTTAAAATAGTATCTCCAGGAGTATTTGATTATGGTAAAAAATTGCCACTAGATGAAAATTCTGAAAATGAATTAAACCTCGTCTCTTTGGATTGGAACTAAGTTAACACAAAGACCATAAATAATTAATCAAAGACAGGATGTAATATGCAAGCCAATTAGCTTCGTAGGCCAATACTTTAGTGTCGAAATTGGGAGCGAGTTATGGGTTCAAAATGTTATAAGCTGCCAATGAAAGGTGTCGCTCTATCTTCATAGTGGAAACCTAGATTAATTTTGTCACTTGTCATGCATTGCATCATATTGAAATCAAATGAAATGGAAATGCGTATTTTCATTTTAGTTGTACTAATCATGTTCCCAGAAATATGCTAAGGTACGTATTCACTTTGACTTAAAATGTCTATTTACATATCCAAAATAATTTATTAGACTGTTAAATCATGTCCGTAACATAAATAATGATCAAATCTGCAAAAATATGTAGAAAACGCTTATTCATAAATACGTAAGTTTACAGCGAAGGTTTTAAAATGATACAAACGTAGGGTGTACAATATTTTGAATTTCGAAGCCATGACTGGAATTCCCCGCCATTTTCGGAGCTGTGAATTCCGCAGAGTTGTCTACTTGACTACTTCATATTAGTTGATAAAATTGCAAAATTGATCTAAAAGCTATTAAAATTAATCAAACTGCAATTAAGGAGCCAGCGTATTTTTCGTTTATGAACCGGGCTTGATCCCAAGTCGAAGTATATGAAACTTAGCACCACCAAGTAGTTGTATTCCACGTCAAAAACAAGTCAATAATCCTGGATGACATTTGCGTCTTGGTAATTGGCTTACTTATGACGATCTGGGTAAGCGTGTTTTGTCGTCAAATGCTATATGATCATATGTATTGCATTGATTAAATCTTAGCCAAGAGCAACGTGAATGGGCAGATCGCTTAGCAACAAAACAAAAGTTACATCTCATAACGGATAGTTTAGAGGCAATCTTTCCACTTTTTTATTTGGTCTTCGGGAATGTATTTGGCAATATTTTCAAAATGAGAAAAACTATATATGTTAAAGCCTTTCGGGATGTAGAAAATAAACAGGGAATCAGTGCAGTGTTTGAAGCCCATGCTCTTATGCAGCTTTATGGATATTTCATTAACGCGTTCAATCATAACGTTTACAAATATCCCTTGTGAGTGTAGTTCATGACACAACTGTAATGTAGCAGCTCGAGCCAAACCTTTTCTGCGGTGTTTTTCGTCCGTGTAAGTCATGCCAACATCCGAACTCTGTTTGAAACAGCAGTAACTTGCTAACTCAGCCGATTTCCCGTTTGTGGAAGGATCCGATCCATTTTCCACAACATTTGCCAAGCATTTTCTAGAGTTTTCCTTGGAGAAAATTGCGACTGACGGAAATTTTTCGAAATATTTTGAAACGGTCTTGGCAGTCTCCGTGGGCGCGTCAGACCAGACTGACATAACTTCTTCACTGAAACTTGCATCGAGTTTCCCGAAGACGTAACCGCTTGGTAGTCTAGAAGAAAATACGGTTCTGTTAAAACAAAATTTTTCCAAGACGCTACAATTTTTTCAAATCGAACATGAGATTGATTATGTTAAATGCGACTTGCATTTGAGTTTCAGGAGTAAACTTATGCTTTGATTGCGTGAGTCAGCAAGTTATTCATAGTATAGGATTTATATAATCAAGCCATCACTCGTTCAAAAATTATTCAAATGCACTAGAAAAAGGATTAACGAAAACTGCCTTCAAACCCCTTCGGTCACAAAGTCATAGAAATATAATCAATTCATTTACAAGCACCAATTAGACCCAGAATAGATTGCAAAATTCTAACAGGCTAGAAATAAAAACATACGAAGGGACCGGAGGAGTGTCCTCAGGAGCCAGTGACAGGATCACCACAGGAAAAGGTGCAAACTGGCGAAGGATTCCTCCGGAGAGCTCTTGCATCATGAGGTCCAGCTGTACAGTTTGATATTCGGGAGTAAAGTTATCGTTAAGAGTAAACAAAAATTATTTATAAAAATGTCAAAGAATATTGTTTGAATAACCTGAAACTGCAGTCAAGAGCAAATTTCCTCTCCCATCAATCAATCGAAGAAAAAACAATTTAGTCGGTATCATTACTCAGCTGTTTTGTATATGAAAAAGCTTCTAACTTTCCGTGCGTTACATTTCTTCGAAGCTCTGCTGTACAGTATTTTAACGGTGATTGATCTGACAGCAGATATCCTTCCACATTATTCATTTTAATTTATTTATATAGTTTGACCAACTTTTGCGCTGAGGTGAATTGGAATCTGGCGGATCACGTAGGGTCTCTGCCAGTTTAGCGGCAGAGATTGCAGCAGGCGGTACACGGTGCCGTCTGACAGCTGGTCGTCGTCCCAGAACAGAGACAACGACTCCATCTCTGTCTATATACCAGGAGTTTCCTTCACGTATAAAATAACAATGAAAATCCCTTATAATCAAGATTGACTTCCTAGTAATAACGGATTTAAAGATATTGATCAAAATAGTCAAAAAGGTTTATGTTCATGTTTACAGTAGCTCGATCAGTATGAGTATCAAGTATTAGCCATATGCAAAACACGAAGAAAACATATTTCTTGCTCGTATTTAGAAGGTTAAACTTAATTGCATGTATTTGTATTTCAACAAGATGATGAAATCTCGTTTTCGCAATAGAGGAAAAAGTAACCTCATTTCTTTTCGTAAGTCAAAACCTGAGAGTACACCGACTGTCTGAATATACATTTTTAACCATCATCGTCCAGACATAAACCGCTGGTAATGCAATGATTAAAGATTATATTGAAAAATGAGTTCACAAATTTAGTACATATAATTGCTCACAGAAGAGCCGGAGGGCGAGATGACGGCCATGTGGTGTCGTTGCGAGGAGCTCGCGGGCGCGTAGAGCTTTGCGTTGATGAGGCCAAAGAAATCGTACTTGAGCTGAGCTCGCAACATCGCTTCGATCTGGGAATAGGGCTTGATACATTGCTAACTTCATTCGCTCTACTTGAATTAGAAATCGATGAATTGCTCTCATGACCTCAACGTGACATTTATGCGGAGATATCAGGGATGCAAATCATAAAAAAAATGCAGAGAATTCGGATTTTGATAAAGATTAAATGGACCAATGTGAAAAAATTATTATCAGTTGTTTGGAGGAACCCACTTACCTGGTAAGAGTGTGGTCGTAACTCACGTAAACTATCAGCATAATTATTGTACTCCTCAGGAGGCACAACAGTCATTGATAGAGTTTCATCTCCAGTTTTCATTGTATAGGACTTTTCCATTGGAGCGAAAGTCAGAGTGTGCGAGACCGCTGCCTTTCGAACAAAAATTTTTTTCAATATGCTTACCAATTGAGACTTACAATTAGACATTATACGACTTCAGAACACCAGTGGTTGGACTAAACTGGGATTAGAACATAGTACAACAAGATTGCGTATAGGTTGCAGAATTACGGATAATTACCGAAAACTAGTTAGTTTACGTAAGATACTGATGACACACTTCGCTTCACAAATCGCTATTTCTTCACTTCAGTCGCACAAAGGCTTATGTATGTCGCTTATATGCAGTGACTAGACAAGCACACGAAACTCCTCTTACTTACGAAAGTAACTCATGTCCAGCATCGTCGATAAGTGATAACGTTATCACTGTCGAAGGTCAAGCATTTCTCCGCGTGCTAACAGTGATCATTTCGAAAAAAAAGAGTACGTATGTGAGCACCTTCATGCAGCCACGGAATGAACATTAAAATTTCAGTGTAGAACCCGCAAGTTCCACAGTATGCAGTTCCAAATAGCATCCATTCAAGGATGCCGCCATTAGTTTTAGGCCGTCAAAATGCCCACTCAATTTAACGGTCAGATATTTCATAGCATTAAAAAAATGCATTCAAAGTGATGAATATAGTCATATGCAGCACCGAGTATCAATATCGTCTTATTTAAAGATCTTCACAATAAGCACTTATTCCGAAATTATTCCTTGAAGCAAACGTTGTTTGAACAGTACACAATTTGGTAAAACGGTTCTCATCATTTTAGAAGTATGAACACTTTTCACAAGCATTCATAGCATGGCATTAATTTGCAAAAAATAATGATTAAATCATGGCCATTTCGGACCTTTTCGGTAACCTATGGTCATGCTGTTATTATCTTCTTGAAGGACGAAAGAATATAATAACGAGAGATGCATTTCGTGGTCCTGTATTAAAATTTCAATTCTAACAAATACAAATCAAGTCAATGTATTCTTCAAAATGAACACTATTTGACGTTATGTTATTCCATAGATCTGAACTGAGATGACAACATCGTCACCTAGATAACATCAGACATCAATATGATATAATACCGCAATATTTAAGCAATGCCGATTCACGTCTGAAATAAAACGTAGCACGTCAGGATGCAGCAGCTAAAACACATTTTATTCACACAAATGAATGTCTACACCTAAAAAGTAAAATCTGACATCATAAAATGTGCAAATGGGAAAAATACATAACAATTTAGAAATTATTACAGTATTTTAAAGTTGCCATCATTAAAGAACAAGTTAAAATTTAACTAAGAATTGAAATAGTACAGATGTATACATCACCATTAAATTCAAACAAATTAATGCTAAATAATGAGCTACCAAAGACTATAGTGTTCCCCGCGTTTATCGTAGGAAGACCAGATTTTATCAACAATTTTCACTTTTTCGAAATTTGGTTTTTGCCATCTAGTCTCCGGCCTAAATATGCCATCATTGTCCGTGTCAACCATGCAATCTAACATTTCGACAGCCTTTGCGATTTGTACGCTCGACACCGAAACGCTAGCTAACATTCGTTGGACATCTTCGGTGTGAAAATGTGTCGAGAAAATATGACAATTGTCGAAGAAATAATCGAGCAGCTTCAGCGTCAGAAGCGCAGTCTTAAATCCTTGTAGGCTCTGGGAAGGTTCAGGTTGAAAATGTTTTCCAAACGTCATTTGTTCGCCACAGTTCAGGCTCCAAGGGACTTTTGGTACACTGACTTGGGCGAGTTGTTCATTCTGACCACATTTCCAAGTCTGATTGAAGCTTTCTACTGGTTTGCTGCAAACTTGACTAAAGCTGAGGCGTGGTTGCGCTGAATCGGTAAAGCCAGCCCAAGTAGCAGCCAGTGAGTCAGAGGGCGCCGATGCTTGGTGAGCATTCATTGGTTTCGGTTGACACCAAACGTCATTTCCAAGATCAGCTTTTTCGTATCCTGTGCAAGTCAAAATATTGCGATATTTTTTCGATTCATATGGCAAAGTAAAAATACAATTATTGTTTAAATCTTGTTGAGCTTGAGCAGTGGTGATCTCAAATGCCCCGTTCTGAGAATACTTGCTCTCTGTTAGTCCATGCACGCCTCTGACCGGACATGGATAATCTTCGCCTCCGAACGAGTTCAATACTTTTACTACTCTATCTTTGAGTGTCGATAATGATGAACCATCAATATTACCGTCAGAATTCCAGGCAATTGTAATAATGTGCTCCAAATCGATCCAGAATGACAGACGGCGGAGATTCGTCTGAGGCAACGGCAACACATTCGCAATTATGGCGGCGAGTGAAATTACGTCGGGTTGATACATGGAATCGTTGTAAAAATTGTCAACTAAATATTTTCTGATAAAATCCTTCCTCACAGAACATCGATCCAGGACACAATCCATTGTCCGACGGTAGACATCTTTCCAGATGTCATCCTTATCAACCTTGTCCAGCAAAGTGAACTGTAGTGCGGATAGAATTTCGGTGGATGTGAATTTCTTCGATCCCGAGTCGGCAGAAATTTTTTGCAAGTCACCCAGCAATGAAAAAATGAACGAGTTCTCGGATTCACTGGACGAAGCATCAGACAAAACCAATGAAAATGAACTATTAAAATAATTGTCTTTGGATACCCGATTACGATTGGAAACAACACAGTTGTAGTCAGAAGCTTGAAGCTTCACAGATGTCGAGCAATCAACATTGCTGCCGTTTTGACTGCTAATCGAACCATCAAAAGTAACAGATCCAGTTATGTGGGATAAACATGAATCATCATTAGCCAGCACACTCTCAACGTAAGCATCCATATTCTGTGGGAACTTTTCGCTCCCATAACCGTTCTTTGAAGAGCAAGTGTAACCACTTCCATCGCTTGACGAGTTGTGACTGGAATATCCATTGTTGCCCAACTTGGCACTACCGGAACGAGCACCATCAGTAGTCTTCGAGTCTTTGGACGAAATGCTCGACAACTTAGAAAGATTTAAGCTTGCGGCAGAGCGGAGCGATCTACTTGCTATTCTTTCAGAGACTGGCATGTAAGACAAGACTTCTCCCGTAGATTTACTGTTGTACGCTTTTTCACATTCCTGCAGCTTCTTGAAGTAATCAGCTTCCAGCGATTGCCGCTCTGCCTCGTACCTCAGACATTTGCGCTTCAACTTCATGTCGTTCATGTTTTCGATGTCTCGGAAACTATTGAGCTCGTTTAGGTACTGCAGCTTTGATCGATTCTCAGGATGTAGTCCAGGAGGAGTTAACGAACGCTTTTGGCCAGTCACGAGCCGACGGTGAACCGACCTGATGGCTTGGTAAGATGGATGTTTCTTTCTATACGTCTCCAGAACTGCCAACTTGTATCCAATCAGAGGGCATATGATCCTACCCAAATTATCCTGAAAATGGATCACAAAAGAAGTGCTAAGTTATATTTTTCACTATAGTAACTTCAAAGCTTTGAAATTAATTTCAAGCTAAAAAATTAAAACTAATCAGGAATGAGTGACCATCACTAATCCGATGTGCGATGCCTGATTAACTTCGAAAAAATTGGCAGCTTAAAAGTACCAACTAAATAATATCAGATGGTTGTTCGGAATTTTTAAATAAAATATGAATACAGGTACCAACTCAATAGCGGCACTGAATGAAATAGAAACTAACTTTGAAGGGATGCCAACATATCTTGGGCGAGCGTTTATGGCAGTAACTGCAGGCGGGCTGCAGATGCGATGGCAGTGGAGGACCGGGAGCCAAGAGCTCCAGCAACTGCGCGTCACGACGCGACACCGTGCAGAAGCGTCTGGCGGAAACGCCTTCGACTTTGAGCACTCGTCAAATTGAAATTTTACTTAGGTCTCGTTAATTAGCCTACATTAGTATCTGCGAGAATTTTAAGAAACTTTTACAGCCACATAAAACTTATTTTATCTAATTAATATCGAGCGAATCTTCGTCCAATTTTACATTGAGAATTTGAGGAGTTTAACCGTGAATTTAACGATACTATTAATACAGGTATTAATACTATATTATAAGTATATAGCAATACAAATGCCAGTTCCACAGAAAATATATTGGTACTCTTTTGATTCGTTCACGGTAAAAACCTTTCGTCAGGCCACACTAAAATACTAAATTTAGAACTCACTGGTTGACGTAAGCTACCAGTCCCGAACTCTCAGCTGGATTAGGCGTGTAGAAGGTAACGGTTTTCTCGACGACTTGCGTTTTCGTCAGTTTATCTTGATAAGCTTTCAACGTAGCACCCTCAGACTGTGATCGGAGAGCTGAAAATCAGAATTCGACTTAAATGAATGTATTTACTATGCATTAAAGTATAACGTAGCAACGCAACGAATTTAATTAATTAATACCAGCGTGCAATGTGCTGAGGTACTGGTACGGTATATTTTTAGCGGTGGCAGCAGGTATGTACAGTTCAAGGGAAGAAAATATATTTTTAGAAATTGAAATTACTCGAGGCAACATAATATTCTGGATTTTCATTCCTGGGGAATAACATTCTTGGCTAATATAAAATTGTTATGAGCTCTCGATGCACATTGAAACTTAGAAAACAGAACCATTGATTCAAAGCATAACTAGGTACTCTCATCATAACACGCAATGCGAATGGGTACTATAATACTCGCCAGTTTGTCTGGGATTTCAGAATTTCAGTGGCTGGAATTCTAGGAGTATTAAATTACCTAGTATAGTACACATGGCATACGGTATTGGATACAACCAATCGTCCAATGGAAATCAGTCTGGAGAGGAAATATCAGATGATGACATCACAATCAGTCTGGAGAGGAGACAACTAGACAAGTCCTATAAAAGTTGACAAATAGTACTCGGTAGTCGGTAGAAAAGCATATAGACTGAAAAGCATGGGTAAAAACTTTTATCGACCGAACGTTCGGTAGACATGCTTAATAGCTAGTTTTTCATGCGGCCCGTGCCACTGTCACAACCGCAAAACACTGCAGTGGACGAACCACAGCACAGAAGTGACGAAAAAAATCTATTTGACGAAACTTAAAGCTCCGTTTCAAAAACTAATAGGAACATTACGTATTATAGTATCCAAACCAAATTCTCTGGTGCTCAGAACGTACCTCTGGGTTTGAAGCAGGATGCCAACGGATTAAGCTTGGCAGGATTGGCAAGGCTGAGTTGGTTGGCATTACTAGCGGGGTTGCTGGGGTAAATTTTACTCTGGACGTGAATATCTCCGTCGAATACACGAGTAAACATAGCCATTATTCCTCTAATAAAATATATGGAGTAACAACAACAATAAATTCAACTGAAACAAAGTAGACTTTAACATTAATTCAGTATTCAACACTAAAACATCAAATCAGGTTAGCATAGAATCATTGAAAAACAGCTGGTCAAAGAGAGCATTAACAGACCATCCAAAACTCTTAGTTCACAACCAACCACTGCGGCGTCTCTTTGTTAACTGAATTGTAATTAATTTGGAGTGCGAATCGACTATACGAGGCAATCTGCAATGTTGCCACTTGTGATCTCTCAAATAATTTTTCATAATTAGCACTCTGCAAAATACTTACTAAGAGGTCAGGAATAGTTCGATGATATATAAAACATTCACGTAATAATTTTTTTCATTTACTTAATGAAACTTCTGGGTTAAAGATTTGTCTTCCAATGATGGTTGAAATTTGTTTCCATTTCTTTTTATTAGATACTTTTAGTGAAAATAGCTTTTGGATCCGCGCACGACATTAGAGAGCACGTTTATAGATATAGTAATCTTTCAATTGAGCATCTTTCAATCTCTTCCTCCTTATTTCTTCGTTCATTGCTGTTGACTACTGACTATTTCACGAACTCATGCCTCGGACAAATTTACGGCCGGACACGCGGCCGGCCTTGTGGCCAGTCTCACGGCCGATTTCCAAATTTAGGGACCAAGGAATATCTCCCAAACTAATGAACGCAGCTTGATGAAACTTGGTACACGTATTCAGCAGGACCTTACGGTGCTGTTTAGCTAGTGATTTTTTTTCCATTTCACCTTCATACGCGAATTATACGGCAATTCGTGTCTAAATTTGCAGTGACCAAGAAATATTTTTACACTACTGAATAGATTTGAACGAAATTTTGAATAAAAACAGGCCATGAGCCTATTTCTTCAACGCCGACGCTTCTATTCTATTCTATATATTCTTAACCTTCCAACGGTGAGGATAAGACCGTTACAACTTTTCCGGTTTTACCTTCGTTTGCGAGTTTTTTTCCATTTCACTGTCATTTGTGAGTTATAGAGCGATTCTGACTGAAAATTACACTGACCAAGAAATTTATCCTAGACTACTTAACAGATTTCAACGAAACTTTGAATATACAAACGTTACCTCCCAGCAGTGATGTTTAGCTCGTGACAAGTTTTCGATTCTGCCTTCGTTCGCGAGTAATACGGACTTACAGAGAAACGACAGTAGTTTCTGAGGCCGACGTTAAATTTGCATTGACTAAGCCGTATACGTATAGCCGCATAACTCGCAAACGAAGAAAAAGTCGAAAAAAATTGACTCGAGCTAAACATCACCGTTGGGAGGTTAGGTTTGTACAATCAAAGTTCCGTTCAAATCTGTTCAGTAGTTTAGAAGAAATTTCTTGGTCACTGCAAATTTGGCCCAAATTGTTCTATAACTCAGGAATGATGTTGAAGTGAAAAAATTTTTCACGAGCTAACCAAAACCGTTAGGCCATAATGAATACGTGTACCAAGTTTCATCGAGCTGCGTTCATTAGTTTGGGAGATATTCCTTGGTCATTGAATTTAGAGATTGGTTGAGAGACCGGCATTGAGTCCGGCCGGTCTCACGGCCGGACTAAATTTACGCAGTCGGCCTGCAAAATTCAGTGAACATTTAATATCTCCCAAAACCAATGAACGCTCGACGAAACTTTGCACACGAGTTCATTAGGACCCAAAGGTCATGTTTAGGTCGTGATTATTTTTCTAGATTTCGCCTTCGTTTTCAACTTAAACGGTCATACGGGTCGAAATTCTGTCATTCAGCCAAAAACAGATTTGAAGCTAATCTTGAATATACATTCCGAATCAGCTAACGATAATGTTTATTTAGGTTATGCAAAATTTTTCAATCAAGGCTTCGTTCGCGAGTTGAACGGCCACAACGAGAAACAGCGCTAATGAAACACAGTTACTCCATAAGAACTTGGCTTACAAATTAATTATGCCAATTAAGTGACTAAGTTGGAGAATGACGCATAGCAGCTTACTTTACTACATCAACATGAATGACTGAGATCTCGAAAATATTTTCGCCGCCTCAATGGGTACAATTGAGGAACTGATATACATAAGTGAAGTTGTAAGCGGCGTCAAGAAAAATTAGTGTACAATGTCTTGGCAAGCCGAAATGTGGCAGAAACAAGCATTAAAGAAATCTCCATATCCACAAAAGAGGCCTCAAGAAGCGCAGGAGGAGGAATAATTGACACCTCGAGATCTATTTCCCACCTGCTTAGTATGACAAACCTGTGCCTAAATACTGCCTGGCTCAACCACGACGAACCTTGGCCCATGCATTGATTGTGGCCATCAACCTACGACGATTTCAGCAGCCAAGAAGATGGAATAAGAATTGCAGGAATGCGTCATTGCACATTCGAAAGTGATGGCATCAGAAAGAAAGTGGAATACGCACTGCAGGAATACGTAATCGCACATTCGATGGCGATGGCAGCAGCCAAGAAAAATCAAAAGTTCGTCTTGAACAAAATGCCGAATATTGATGAAAATCTATTTCCATACAACATTCGTTTGTATACATCAAATTACAATCAGCCTCAAGTTCTGAGATTATCAGTAAAACTGGTCTTTATAAATCAACGAGTCGATGTAATAAATAAGTATATTTGGTCGATTATATTTCCAACGGTGAACAGCGAGAGAGAACGACATTAGCTATACTGAGGAAAAGTAAATCATTTACAGCTAGCGTTACACCACGCAAGCTGGTGTAACTTTGGGTTTTCAAAATATATATTAACATGGTAGCAACCAGAACATAACAGAAATCATATAAAAACTATAACAAATGTTGGCTCAATTCATGTAAAATACTGAGTACAAATCATATTCAGCAAAGTCCAGGATAAAATCAAAATAAAATACACGGTTAAAATACATACTTATCGAATTCGTCGTTAAACCGAAATATGAAACAAAATTTCAGCTTTCAATATTCATTTTCGTCGTCGAAATAACTAAAATGCCTACATAATTATCTCTAACAAGTAAAAATTATACTAAGAATTAATCCATAATTACAGTACAAGAATGTAGCTAAATGATGCGTCGTTGACACGATCCGGGCACAGGAATGAATTGAACACACCAGAGCTTGACGGGAGGTATGTGACCGCTCGTAAATGGATTTTAGGCAAAGCTTCGTCAAATAACGAGATATTTAATCAATCTTAACTAGATATTATGGAAATTGTTTAAGGGAAAACGAAAAAAGTAAGATGGCATGCGCATCGATTGAATCGTTGAGACTATCAGGCATGGCTTGTCAGGCCTGGGACTCGTGCTTGCAGTCATGGTGGAATATATGCGTTGCACTCATTTAAGAACTAATTGAAGGACATGCTAGGAAATTCTGGATAGGCTGATTTTTGTGGCTGTAGTCTAGGTGAGGTTGGAAGCTATAGTCATGGTTTGAAATATATAAGTTGACTAACTTGACTAAGGTAGACGGCTGAGCTTCTTTAGATTGGAGGCTCATAGCTGACTGAGGTAGGAGGCTCTTAGCTAACTGAGGTAGGAGGATCTTAGCTGACTGTGGTAGGAGGCTCTGAGCTGACTGAGGTAGGAGGCTTCGAGCTGACTGAACTAGGTGGCTATTAGCTGACTGAGGTAGGAGGCTTCGAGCTGACTGAATTAGGTGGCTATTAGCTGACTGAGGTAGGAGGCTTCGAGCTGACTGAAATAGGTGACTAGTAGCTGACTGAGGTAGGAGGCTTCGAGCTGACTGAACTAGGTGGCTATTAGCTGACTGAGGTAGGAGGCTTTATGCCGACTGATGTCTTTGAGCTGACAGAGGTAGGACGTTCCGTAGCTGCTGAGATACGAAGTTGGATCTGGTTGAGGCTGCAAGCGCTGGCTGGCAGGTTGGGGGCTTTTGCTAACGTAGGTGGAGATTCAGGTCGATAGATGTTAAAAGCTCCATGTGCTAGTTGTTGTTAGGACCACCTATCTAAATTACGTTGGCTTCCAAGTCTGACTGTAGTGGGTTGTTCCAGTCTGACTGTAGTGAATTGTTCCAGTCTGACTGTAGTGGGTTGTTCCAGTCTGACTGTAGTGAATTGTTCCAGTCTGACTGCAGTGGGTTGTTCCAGTCTGACTGTAGTGGAGTATTCCAGTCTGACTGTTGTTGGTTGTTCCAGTCTGACTGTTGTGGGTTGTTCCAGTCTGACTGTTGTGGGTTGTTCCAGTCTGACTGTTGTTGGTTGTTCCAGTCTGACTGTAGTGAATTGTTCGAGTCTGTCTGAAGATCGGAGCTCTGGTCTGACTGTGGCTGGGAGCCTTGGCGTGACTTAGGCTGGAAACCTCGGTTTGACTGAGGCCGGACGCCTCGGTTTGACTGAGGCCGGACGCCTCGGTTTGACTTACGTTGGAAGCCTCGGCTTGACTTAGGCTGGAAACCTCGGCTTGACTGAGGCCGGAAATCTTGACTTGACTGAGGCTGGAAACCTCGGCTTGACTGGGATTGGAAAACTCGGCGTGACTGAGGTTGGAAGCGTCGGCTTGACCGAAGCTGATAGCCTCGGCTTGACTGAGGCTGGAAACCTCGGCTTGACTGAGGTTGGAAACCTCCGTGAGATTTATTTTGGAAGTTTTGGATAGGTTGAGGTTGGGATCCTTTGGCAGTTTTCGGTTGAGGAGAGTCGGTAGACTGTGCTTGGGATAAGTGTGTAGGCTGTGGTTGAGGTTGTGATTGGGATAACACTTCTTCGTTTATTTGCAACATGACTTCTATTAAATTATTTATATCGATTTCGAATCTTGTTTCGGAGATCGACGGCAGAGAAGAATTAGCGAGTGTGGTTGGTGACCGGCATGGGATTACACTCTTGAAATTATTTTGCTGATTTACTGGAAGGAACTGGACGATGTCTGTCAGAGACATCTGGTCGTACAATAGATCAGCAACTTTAAAGATGATGTAATAGAATTGGGCGCTGAATTCGATCAGGTCTTCGAGTTGCGGATGCCAGCCTGGTAAGATAACGGTTGAAATGCTGTTTATCGCTTGTAGCAGGTAACCCATCTTATAACTTATTCGAGGACAGACGATTCGTTCCCCAATATCCTGAAAAACGGATAGTACACATCAGTAAATTGGTTTACAATATTTAAAGCTCAATTCTTCGGTAGCGACGACTTCGGTCCTAATTTTTTTTTCAGGAGAAAGTTACTTATTTTATTTATGAAGCAAATAACATACACTTCAAAATCTCCCACATTTCGATGCAGAAAGCGTGTAGAGAACTGACTTAATATTATTCAGCTTTATCTTTTTATCGTCACAGGCCGGTTGTTTGCTAAATGCAACATCCACGAAGAATGAAAAACACCCAAACTCGGGCATCATTTAATCTTGAATTTAAGGAGGCATATCAAGTAAATTAAAATTCAAATTTACTAATTTTAAAATTAGATTTGCATTATAAGTTATCTAAGTATGAAATAAAATATATGTATCGAGTTCGTTCACCTTATAGATATGCTCGATCTGACCATGCCCTCGGTCCCGGCAGTGAGGGCACATCCCGAGTTCTGCAGACAGCGGGTAATCCAATTGCCCTAGAGCCCGTTCTTCTTCCTCTTTGAGGTAAGTAAAGTTTCGCCTGAGAAAAATTACAATCGGAAAATAAACTAGCAAGACTTTTTAGAAAATAGGAACTAGACGGAACTAAGTTTTGATTAAAATGAATAAAATATGTGCAATGAATAAACAGGAGAGCAAATTGATTTTAATATTCTTCACTCAGAATTGCTGCTTTTTTTGTGGGTTGGAAGCACTTTTCCAACTCTTCATATTACCCGTCCTCAGGAATGCGATCCCACAGGCGCAGTAAGAATGTACACAGCAGCATTAGCTTCACAAGTTACATTTCTATAGACTTTCGAAATTTAGTTAAGCATAATTATCATCTCACAAATAATAATTAATATAAATTTGAAAGTTGAATCATAGGCACCGTTCTTAAACGATCAAGCGTGAAAACTATAGCTGGTGCGAGCGGGAATTCAGTGACGATGCAAGTGTAGAGACTGTAGATGACCCGATTATTAATATTGCATTTGGATTATGTCAAAATTTCTTCCAGAATGTATAATTTTCCTTTCCACCATCAGATTATGCATGGAGCTGAATTGTTACGCAATATAACTCATGTACGATAAAAATTTCCTAGAAAATATCAAGAGCACTAGGTACCATTTAACACGTTGAGTGCCGCACGACACAGACACACCGGTGGGTTGCAGCGTCTTTTTTTTCTGCGATTTAATTTTTTCTTCAATTGAATTGGACGACATAAATTTATGATTGCGGTATTCCCTTATTAAATTAAAAGAGCAAGAAAAATTAAAATCAAAATTTAGCACCAGAACCTACAAATTTACTAGTAAATATTGAATTATATGCCTTATCTAGGTCCGCGGACATAGCCATTTTTAGGCCATTTGGCAACCCTGGTGAGTCATGCTACATTCATTATGTTAATGGAATCAAAATTCAAGTATAGTTTGGTACAATAAGGCTGCGATGTCTCTCATCTTACAAGGTCCAGACATATACGGGCGGGGACGTCGTGGAATACGTCTTGTTGTTCGCAAGTCCCACGCTATTCGGCAGGTCCCCAGCAACGTCGACTGCGGGTGCCAGCTGACGGGGAGGCTGCCCTGCATGGTTGAATTAGTATAAGGTTGACACATGAAGCTCATTTTTGCGGATGTAGCTTGTTGTTCGTCTGTGACGTCACTGATCTCAGTGACGTCACAGACATTGACCAATCACCGAAATGCGATCAGAACAGTCAACCAATCCGTCATGGGAATGACGGGTTTGTTTACGTTTCTCCATCTCAGTGACGTAACAAGAAAGGTGAACTGTAAGACGGAACTTCTCGTGGGTCAACCTTATATAGTTCAAGTTCAACCATGGCTGCCCTGCCTCTTCATTAACTATATAAAATGAGACAGTTGTTAATTCATACGAAAAAATGGCCGGTATATTCACTGAAATTTAAGAACTGAAATAACAGGTAGAAAAATTGATCTGTATGTTCATAGACAGTTAAGAAAAAAATTCACAGGGACAAAAATTGACTTATATTTTCACTGAAATTCAAGAATTAAATTCACCAGTACAAAAATGAATCACTAAATTAATCATCAAATTTCAATAAGTTAATTCACAAGAAACTGTACTACATTCATTTAAAAAAATCCATCGCGTTAATCGTTCCAAATTTTTTAAAGGATTTCAGTTTTACGGAAATAAAATTATTCCAAATATTAGCTGCAGTATGACAACATCAGGTCTGCCGTGAATAAAATCAATTTTAATTTCAATCGATTGAAAAATATTAAAATGAAATTTAATTACTAAACAAAGGTAAATTAATGATCATAATCCAGAATATTAAAAGTTAAGGAGTAAAATAACAGGAGAATGACACGTCACACTGCATTAATTGACACTATGCAGATCATGGTGTGCCTTTCTTTCACTCACCTTTTTTAACTTCATGCGTATCTACGATGAAACTTTTTAAAAAGTCTAATGCCGGTCCGTCCAACATTTTAAGAATTAAAATAAAAAAATCAATATCTGGAGCAAGCCAAGGTCGAATCTTGTTAGCCAAACGATCTTTGAGATGCTTTTGAACATATCTTATGGCATCAGTTCAAGAAGGTATTATTACTTAACAAACACCGTATAAGTGAGCGAACAGTGATTCGTCTGCCGTGTGTGGGGCTCGTTATGTGCGGTCATCAGAAGCGCACAGCGCCCGTCATGTAAAATGTGACATTCGTCCGTCGAGTGTGTCTCTCGTCGTTACATTGCGTCTGGCACGTCATCAACAGTGTTCGTCTCAAGGGACCTATATAGGTAATAGTGATAGCAGTGTCAGCGTTGATTAGGCTACCAATTCTGAACATTGTAGAATTATCACAGCTTGTTTCGTGTCTCGAACAAGCAACTCCCTGCCCCGGTGTCCACTGTGCTTTATTCCCGCGGTCACCTAGCACCCCTCTCGATAACTCTCCACTGATGCTAGACGGAAAGGTTCTCTGCGTCGCTTCCACTTGTTGCACTGTTCCGCGGTCCGCGGCTGACAGTGGTCCTCAAGGAGAGAGAGCACAAACTTTGGCTTCTATGATTGCGACGGTAATGCGACCATCAGCATCAGCTCTGCTGCTCATGTTTACAATGTCCGCTATCTGTCGCCTGCAAAGACGCTATTTGGCAATTACTATGCCGTCGGATGTGCGGGTTTTCATTCCAACTTCTGCACTAACTCTGTAATTCTTTAAAACTAGTCCCTTGCTCCGTTTGGGCGCAGCTATATATAACACGTCATTAGGTCGACATATCTTTCGTCACGTGAATATTGACAATCTATTCACGCGAACTTTCACAAAACTTCAGGGGCTCATCACATTCTACGTCAATGGTTCGTCGTCTAGACTACCCCAGTTCATTCGATCTTTTTCGCCAGGATCTCGTTGTCCTTTAGTTCAAGTCAGGAGCACGTAGTCTATTGCATCAGATATAACTTGTCCCCCTTTCCTTAAGATATCCAAGCAAACATTTTTCCTCAAGTCAGTAGGGGTATAAAGAGCAAGGGCTTGCTATAATCGAAAATATCACATTTTCCGCAGACCAAAATGAAGTGAGGTTTCAATTTCATTACTGACATGTGAAGCTAAATCATTAATATCACCACGATATTTAGGTTTGAAATGCAGCAAAGATTAAAGCATCAGCGTCTTTCAAACATTCTTCCGATATATAGGATGCCTCCAGTCTGGCACTATTTATGAACGATAATTATCACATTTACAAGCATGTCTCGACGACGGCCATTGACCACCTTATTGCTTTATCGGCCACATCGAAATTCCAACTAATAGCAGCAGAACTGCTGTGCTATTTCAGACTTTCTTCGTGGTCAGCCACTGAAGAAAGGACAACGGAATTATTGACATAATATGAAGTTTTAATTCTAATACTTTTTTGTTGGGTTATTTTGTCTTTAAGCAATTTGCACTTGCATCCTCTTTCAACAGAGAAGACACTGACGCGGCGACAGAACCTGTTTCAAATTAGCTAAATGAACCTTGATCGTTTATTTCTTGGGATTGAAACATGACCCCAAAATAATTACTATATAACTTATAATTAAATTCATATTTTCGTTGTATTCTGAGTATTACTTTGGAAATAACTGAGTCGACTCTAAATAACAAATCAACTACTATGATTGATCGAGTATGAAACCCAACGATGTTACGTCGATTTCGAACACCGGATGTCCAATAAATAAATAAAATGGAAACCTTTGGGTTTTTATTTGTATATAAAAATAGTGTGGAATTGGAATACAACTCTAAAATAAATTACCGCTAGAGATTCTGAATGCTCTTTAGCAGACAACTTCGGATGTAATGTCTGTATTTCGAAAAATTAGTTATTCGCAACTGATCCATTCACAGCAATTACTTGGCTCTTTCGGTGCTGAATCGCACCTCGAAATCCCTACCACACTCGGTTATCTTACAGTCTAGCATACTCTCGAGTTAGGCAACATTTTAATTCGTGATCACAGCATCACTAGCATACAGAGGATTTTTAAAAATTTCACTGCCCACGTACTTTTGACAATTTCATTGGCCTCACCCTAGGAGGGATCTCATCTGTATATACTATTGTAAAAGAGAAGCGGGGACAGGATTCATCCTTGTCGTGCGACCTTCTGCTCGTCTACCAATTGGTTTAAACATCTCCCAGCCTATATTTTGCTCTAGTATTGTCTGTTTTGACATACTCGTATATAATTCTCACGATTCTCATGTATTTTTTAATTCAGTCCAACGGCTTCTGAGACAGCAGTCTTCTGTCAAACCCAGTCATAGAATAGAATATAGAGTGTCGGCACTGAAGAAATATGCCCATGGCCTGTTGCCGATTCATGAACTTTTCGTGACTTGCTTCACAAAGGATCCGGCCTTTGGAACCCGATATTTCCATAACTGACGATTAATTGAGATAGCTGCTGGACTTATTGCCTGGTCCGTAAGGTTGATGGGCATATTAAGACTGAACATATACTCCAGCATAGCTTCATCTAGTCCGTTCTTGAAGACGATCATACTCGGAGCGTCAACGATGCTATGGGGAGGCTGTTCCACATGTCGGAGACTTGAAGCGAGAAGAAATTTTGTCGAATGGATGTATTGCAACGTAGTTCTTTAGTTTATGGTCGTGGCCCCTGTCGTTGGTTATTGTTTCAAATTCTAGTAATCCTTTTGGGACCTTGTATAAATCATGAGTATACTTGTATACTTCTACCAGGTCACCACGCAGATGTCGATAACGGAGGCTTGGAAGCTTCACAACCTTTCCTCATAGGCCGTGCCTTTCGGGCCTGGAATTATCCTTGTTGCACGTCTTTGAACACTCTCCTCTAAATTTTTTTCCTTTTCAAGTTTCGGTGACCACACGACGTTTCCAAACTCTAGGTTCGGGCGCACGACATCAACAATCAACTGCTTCATCGCTTCTGCATCTATAAATTCGAAAGAGCGCCTGATCAGTCTAAGTCGTTTATTGGTTATTAACTTGTCGATAACGGAGGCTATCGTTACGGGTCGCCTGCCGAAGACCACCACTGCCCTGGATGTAATGGACCGACATGATTCCTGCCTTCCGGAACGTAGCCTTTAACACTTCAAGCCGTCCGTATCTAGGCCGTGGGTCGAACCAGCCCTCGGTCGAACGGCCACTCTTCGAAGGACGATAAATTTTGGAACAGAACTATGCTATCTGAAACCTAACCTCAGATGCGGTGAACGTAAAATTACGTAATTTAACGATGCCCGGAAGTCAGATTCGATCCGCGGCCTGGTGGTGCACGGCAGGTTCTATGCGAGGCCGGAGGAAGCCAAAGCCGAGTGGTTCACGGCGGATTGGTGGGTGTCCGGAGAGATCCAAGGCGTTCGATTCAGGGCTTATTGGTGCACAAAATTGGTGGTGCACGGCTGCGCTCCCATCGTTACATTGCGTCTGGCACGTCATCAACAGTGTTCGTCTCAAGGGACCTAGGTAATAGTGATCGCAGTGTCAGCGTTGATAATAATAATCCTTCAATATCCGACCTTCAATATACTAAGAAAATTTCAACTCATTATCAATAGTCATACGCTTTTTATATCTGTAGAAGAGCAAAATACACGTCCTATATATATTCATCACTTAATTCTCAATAAATATATTATCTTCTGCTTTTCTGTTACGTCCAAAGCCATTCTGCTCATCACGAAGCATTCTCTCATCTATTTCTCCTCTTCATCCTTTACATTAGTGCACAGAATATAATAATATAATAGCGGTTTCAGCGTTTAGTAAGCCGTAGGACTATCGCCGATTCTTAACATCGCAGAACATCCACAGCTTGTTGCAGGCTTGAACTCGCAACTCACTGCTACAATTCTGCAGTGCTTAACCGCCCGGCCTCCTTGCCGATTCTGACCAGAAACTGGCGCACAGAGCTGGGATCGAACCCGCGCCTCTCTGCGCCAATCCTGGTCCTCTGCTGAACTGTAACCACTGGGCCACTCTGCCCAGTGCTATCTCGCCACATGTGTCAGCAATTGCTTAATTGTGATATCACAGTGAGATCAGCAATGTCATGTTTTTTATCCGGTTAGAATAAAAAACATATTTCACTTTCAAGCAGGTATAAGTGACGTCTTTGTGGCAGTTTCATGCGTCGTCACCCTAGCGGTGTCGCAGCATCTGCTTACCTGAGTTGGCGTCACTGGCAATAGTATGGCTTGGCCATTCTAAATCTATGCTTATGTAAGCTCCGCCAGATAATGTGCAACAAATTTGATATATAGAATAGCATGAATGTCTTAGGAATTGGACAATCTTGTTAATTGATTTGTGTTAATAAATTTATATTCATACTCAGGTTCTTCAGCAGTGAGTCTGGATTCCATGCAGTCTTACTACTGATCTTGAGCTTTTAAATTTCTTTCTTTACAAATTAGTTGAGCCTGCGCAAGGTACTTCCATTTTGTCATATATATTTAACTATCATGGTTGAACTAGTTTACATATAATCTTATACACGCATAATTTTCCGGTATCGTGGAAGAGAATGACCGGAATGTATCAACGTAAGCAAAACACTGCCTAGCCCCGGCCCCCTAGCCGTCATCGAACTTCTTTCAAGGCTTGAAGTTTAAGTAATTCGGGAATCAGATTCATCATAATGAAAAGATTAATTTGTGCTTTTCTGTGTCTCAGTTCATTTCTCCAAACTATCGTCTTAAGCGATGGAAGTGCATCAAAAGATCTCCTTATATGTAAGTATGTCTATTTGTTGTTTAGGCTATCCATAAATCATGTACCTAGCCTAGTCTAGATTCTAGAACGTAGAAGTTAGGTACTCAAGTCACTAGAACTCAGACTGGACTCACTGGAGTGGAAGTAACTTGAAAGTTGAATGAATAAGTTTTGAATGAGGTAACTTTCCTAAAGTCCTGGTAATATAATTTTAATTAAAAACTGGCTGAGCATTAGAAAAATGGTAAACAAAATTGCATTTGTAGGGTAAACATGGTATATTCTGTCACATTAAGGAAGCATCAAGAAATGAAAAACTATAAAAAAATAACCCTATGCGTTACTCAAGTTCTGTTTGCTTTAGGTGACTCTCAAAACACCGTAGTACACTAGTACGCGTTGGCAACGATGAAACGTGACAAAATGTTGCCATATTTATGTAAAAGCCTTTAGAATGCAAACCTACCAAATCCCTATATTCCGTCACTGTGTGTGGCAATATTCGGCACGTGGTGATGCGTATTCCGTCCGCGCTTCAAATTCTACTGATACGTAATGCCGTCATCCAGGATTGAAATTTTTCTACTTGTTTATGAAATCTTGCGGCTCTAACGTGACAAAATTTTAATACAATTGGAGTCTCGCAGCCCGATTGTACCTTTTTGTTAACAATTAGGCTTAGGCAGGAGGTAATTCATCGGACAGAAATCTCGCGGTTTCGGAAATGGCAGGAAAGTTCTAGTTATGGACCTAAAGGTAGATGTTTTCCACATTTACCGTCATCCACGTGTTCGAATTCGTTTGCTGTGTGAGCTGTATTGGAATACAACACGGCTTTGATTTAGAACACTAATGAATATTGAACACTACTTAATTATGCTTTTAATTAACAACTATTAAGCTTTTAATTAAGCAAATTTTAATTTTTGTACATAGCTTGGAACGTCTGTGTGTCCAATTCAAGTTGTGACGGAATTAGTTTTCATGTGTCTAAATCCATTTCTCAACTTAATCATCTATTAATTTACCACTTGAAATCAGCAAATACAAGTAGGGTAAATGTGGTATATTCCGACACTTTAAGGACGCATCGAGAAATGAAAAACTATAAAAAAAACCGTATGCGTTACGTAAGTTCTGTTGCCTTCACATGACTCTCAAAACACTTCACTACGTGTCAGCAACGATGAAACGTCACAAAATGTTGCCATATTTATTAAAAAGCCTTTAGAATGGAAACCTACCAAATCCTTATATTCCGTCATTTTGTGTGGCAACATCCGACACGTGGTGAGTCGTATTGCGTCAGCGCTTCAAATTTAACTGATACGTATTGCCGACATCCATGTGTTCGAATTCCGTTTGCTGTGTGAGCTGTATTGGGATACAACACATGGCATGCATTGTCTCTCTTTGGATCTCAATATTTTCCCGCTAGATGGCCAAGACCTAGTGTTTTTGCAGTATTTCGACACGCAAATGTATGACGTCACCATTTCAACCATCAATGAACGCATGGAACTAAAACAAAGCTTAATATAAAGGAAAAACTAGAGAAGTGACGGAATTACCTACAATGTCGGAATAGACCGCGTTTACCCTATACTTAAAGGATTCCTAATATACTCACAGACGTATTTAAAAGTCTCAAACCATAATATTCTTCCTATACAAACAGTTATTCACTATTTGGTAGAGCAAGGTCAACTGTCAAATTTGACACATTTTTCGATGATCTCACTGGGTAGCGTGCATTGTCTCTCTTTGGATCTCAATATTTTCCCGCTAGATGGCCAAGACCTAGTGTTTTGGCATTAGTTCGACGCGCAAATGTATGACATCACCATTTCAACCATCAATGAACGCATGGAACTAAAACAAAGCTTAATATAAAGGATAAACTAGAGAGGTGACGGAATTACCCACGATGATGGAATATACCGCGTTTACCCCTATGTAAAATATGGAGCTGATAATGGAACTAACTTTTTGTAATTGTTTTTTGTTGAATATTAATTATCTAAAATTTACTGCTCTAACCTCTGACTGAAAATGTGTGTTCCTAGATCTTATTTTTAATATCAGAAAGAAGTTTCTCAATATTACCATCATCCATCAAAACCAACCATTTCTGACATTTCACAGGTTATTTTATAAAATTGAAGGCACAGGTGAATGAGGTGATTTTATAAAATCGAAGGCTAAAATAGAAAAATTTTCTCATTAATGTTTTAATAAATTAAGAAAAGGCAATAGAAGTACGTAGGTAAAATTGGTTAGATTCATTTGCTTATTGTCAAATTTAAAGAAGGCTTCTTACTGCTTCTATTGAATTTACTACTTGGGGTTAGAGTGTTAGGCTCTAACTCAGGGCTGGAAAAGTCCTATTTTTTCTGAAATATTGCTGCTCTAATATCATATAATTTCAGAAGGTATGAAATCTCTTGGCTCTAATGTCAAGTATTTTTGTTTGATGAGAAATTTTAGGTTTTTACTCCATAAAAAATAAAAATGTTTTTCAAAAATTTTCAATGTCCGTAATCCATACTGCTTCAACAATCCAACCAAAATATCCTACACAACGTAACAAAAACAAGTCAACCTAAAACATTTCCTTATAGATTGCGTAGTTGTGGTCACGTCAGAGCAGTCAGACTGCATTATCATGTGATCAGTTCATGCAGTTGCCACTCAAGTGGTGAAGACAAATGTGCAGTCCTCACCTCCCACGCTTCCGACGTGGCTGCGTGGGCTCGCCGGAAGGGATTATCTGTATCCATTCCCAAATCCCACACCACCCTCTTCACCTCCGATACCCACCAATCACAAACTGACCCTCATGTCAGCTGGGAGGGATCCGACCTTCCACTTTGTCGGACCCCGAAGCTCCTCGGGGTCACTTTTGACCCCCACTTCACCTTCTCGCCACATATCGCTGCGAAATGCCAGAGAGCCCGCCCGCGCCTCAACATCCTGAAGTCTCTTGCCGGAACCAGCTGGGGACTAACCCCGGACCGACTGCGGCCTTCCTCTCATCGCTCCCATCCTTCTCCGACATCCTTGGAGTGGAACCCCCGCTCCCTCCCCCTCCCCCGGAGCCGCCGCCTCTGCTGGGGCGCCGCCGTGCAGCGATCCCGGGCAATTAACAACAACAACAAGACAAATGTTAGCATTGACTGTTTTTAGGGTAAAATTAAAGATTAGGGGTGACATGTGCACGGGACTTAGTAAAAAGTTCATGGCTGCCGGCTTGTAAATGGCTTTGAATGGCTGAGGTATAGAATTCACAGCTCAAAGAAATTAAATCACGGCTCCAAGAAATGGAATCACGGCTGGCAAATCCATGAAACCACGGCTTCAAAAAATTTTTATTGCAATTTTTTTAAATTTTGTCTAACATTCCACATCAGCTTTGAAGTATGAAATCCAGGCTCCAGGGTTCAATTTTATATATGAAATTGGTTCAAGGTTGGAAATTCTAATTAATTATTAAAATCCCACTGATCCAAAGCAACATATTTTCAATAACATTAGAATATTGTGGCTTGATTACCTATACACTTGTCTTATTAGATGGGTGATAATTTATCTTGTGGCTCTGACAATGGCAAGAAAGCTCAATTCATGGCCAGGGAAATAGATATATTACTCTTCATAAATCACGCATTTATATATTTCTTCAATAGTCGTGAAGCTGACTCTCTTAATTTTCATCTCAAACCTTGAAATAAAATCAATCTGGAATGTTAAGCAAAATTTTCTGAAAATCGCATATTGAATGTGTCAGTTTAAAGACATTTTTACTGAAAAAATTACTCAAGAGACTTTGGAACTGGTAAAATTATCTGTGAGTACTGGCATTCTCAACACAGTCATAGATGGGTTCTCCAAGATTCTCCACTTTTGGATCAAGGGCTGTCAAGCTGGAATAAATGAATAATAGGGACAAATTTCTGAAAATTGCATAATTATAATTATAAAAGTTTCCATGTATTTGTAGGCTGCTGTATACTGAGTAATTTAATTTTTCTTTCCAGTCCAACACTTATTTGATGAGAGACGAAAGGAACACCAAGCAGCTGTCCAAACATTGATGGCTATGCCTGATAGTACCAAGCAACAAAAAATGATAACTCTTACTTTGGAAAAGGTTTTTCAAGTGAGTTCACGATTATTTTTTTCCTATCAATCCGAAACAGCAGGAGAAAAGTTCATAATAAACTGTTGAAAATTAGGTTTGTTCCCAAGCATGTGTAAACTAATTAAAATAATTGCTAAATTATATTTAGATGAAAAAGCACTAGAAGTGCCATTATAATTTATTGACTCTGTTAAATAACCTTGAAAGCCTTGGCTCACAAGTTGTTTAGGGTTTTGAAGAGTTTAATAATTTAATTAATCTATGAATTATTAATTGAAAATATTCATGCATAGTATTTTCCATTTAAAATATTATCATTTCTTCATATTCCGCTCTTCTTGTAAATAATTTTGTGAAGTATAGACCAGTATGTTATGACATATATGAAGGTGAAAACTTAAGCTTTTTTCAATATTATGGGATGATTTGAGAAAGCTATAAATTATTATGTAGACATTTTTTTCTGATAAAATTATTAATTTAATCCAAGTCCTATTTCTTTTTCAGGTTCTATCTTCAAGTCAAGAGAAGTTGAGGCTTGCAGGGTACGTGCCTGGCAATGAGTTTCCTGAACAAGAGGATGTGAGGGATGGTATGTGCAGTATAGTAACTAATATTATCTTCACTAAAATTTCAAACTGCTTTTATTGACTGCATCATTTATTTAAGCAGGATTATGATGAAAATTAGAAACAATGTTATGAAAAAAGCACAGCAATCAGTTGAATATGTGTATATGTAGTGTATTAATGGTGAATGTTCCATTTTTCAGCTCTTTCTCAAACTTTGGAGACAACTTGTCTGCTGGGTGAAGTTCTTCTTCACCTGCCTTCTCTAACACATAAGGTGTTAGACAAGCTACAAGACCAACACAAGACCTTACTTGCTTGGGGTGTCTTTTTCACTGCTCACTCGTCCTTTCTCTCAGAAAATACTCGGCGTCTTGTGCACTTGGTGAGTATACTTTTATTCATTATACTCCTTAGCATCCCTATCATTTATGCCGTCTCAAAAATGTTGTTATTTGATTTAATTAAGGTGGCCTGCATGTCAATTAATTGTGTTAGTTCAGTGATGGTCTACTGTAAGATTATAATTAAACTTCTCAATCAGTTCTTGAGGTTTTATTTAAAAATTTATGTTCTTTTTTAATAATGATAATAATTGACATTAATTATAAAAGTTCTGCTGAAAAATGACAAAAATGAGCTATTCCTTTATATTGTATTGATAGCAAAGGTGGTAGTTGTGCAATATTCAATGGTATGAAGTGAAGCAATCGATGCAAAAACTGCTATTTGTTTGCAGATGACTCAAGAGTTGGGGCTTGCAGAGCGTGATCCAGACTATATTAACCCATATGCAAACAAGAAACAACCTACTGGTACCAATGAAGCCCAAAAGAAAACCAAAGCAAGAAAGAAAAAAAGTTTCAAGAAAGGACCAACTCTGTCCAGACACTATGGCGATTTATAGCAACACTCTATCGTCTTAGCTGTACCTCAATGTAACAATAAGTGTTGAGAATTACACAAATTCACTTGCATCCTTATTTTGAGTTAAATATCTTAGCATTTATTCTGTTCAAGAAATTGGTTGATTCACTTAGCCTAATAGGTGTTGACGATTTATAAATTCCCTTGTACGCGGCGAAGTAGTGTTCAGTGTTGACCACCTGTTACTGTTTTGTGTCGATATCCTGACCAAGGAGCGCACTATGCATGTCTGTAAAAACTTCTAGTACATGTAATTAACTTCATTAATTATTGTATAGAATCATTGTCTTTGGTTAGAGCTTTGAATTTTTTTTTTACAAATTAACTTTAAAATGTTAAGCACTTTGAAACTGTCTAGTCTTCTTCATAGTTCCTTATTTCAAAATACCCATAGTCATGGACATGGCATATTTTGTTCCTTTTGAATGTTGAAAGAACATGACACAAAATCGGTTAGTGCCATTTAGTTTAGATAAGTTTCTCAGTTATTGCTAGTCTCTTTATTTTAGTCTGGTTGATGCGGATTAATTTTTTAGAAGCCTAGCTTTGACCGTAATTCCTTGAATATTGTTACACAAAAATTTGTATTTTTGACATAAGAAAAGCTAAGCTGTTGCTCCTATACATACATATCTTGCTAATTCTATGTCACAGTGGGTTTTTTCTATGGCCGATGGCAATTTGGTGTTAATCAGAAGAAGCCAAAAAATTGTATTGCGGGCTGGAAATTTGACCAGGGCCTGATTACATGCAATGAAAAAATTGTTATTTTAAGATGTTCTGGGGCCATACTTTCAAAACTCGTTAAGTGAACGTAAGTACTTACGCTCTATTTACTTGTCTATGATTGGTGGATTTTGCTTGAAAAGCCGTCAATGATTGGCTGATGAACTTACGATCTCTTAACTTTTTTTGAACGTATAGGCCCTGGTCATTAGAATTCGTTGTTTTATAACTAGCAGGTCGACTCGAGAAATAAAGTTGGCGTGCAATGTTTGGAATTGGCGGTGCAAAGCGGGTCAACCTACGCAAATTTTATTGTGGACGTTTCATAGATGATGTAATGATGGACAGGGCCAATTACTTCTTATGTTTTCCCCATCAATTTACCTGAATGTCGGCCAGACTATTTAGTTTGAAAGCGGTGAATATGACCAAATATAACGTTAATGAAGGAAATAATTGTATTGATTGAGCGGATAAAATTATTTTTCACGTCGACGATTCCGTTTTCTTGTAGTTGAAACTTTTAAGGAATTAACCGAGTTGAGAAGGTTCGTAAATTGTTATCGTGGATCAATCAATTGAGACTAAAACTAACGGATTTTCAGCCAAACATAACTGAGGTAAAATTAAGTTGCCATAAATAAAGCACTCCATTTCATACGAGCTAAATGCAAAATGAATATCACTATCGCACTGATTTTTCACCATACTTCTTAGAGTGTAGCCAATGAACCAATCTGTCGAGCCATCCGGCCAAGTTAGGTTTTTGGTGCATGACGTGTGAATGAATGTTTATTTTTTCATATAAAAATGTACATAGTGACTCAAAACCAAATTACTATTCAATTGGAATTTATTCCTGGCACTCCATATACTGCCAACGAGAAAAATTAAGTTTATAAGAAGACAATTTTAGAATATTCTCGTTTTTAACTCCAGTCAATCCTCTTTATACGTACCATAAATGATCAAAATAAATGTGGTCTGAGCTAACCCTGAACCGATTTCATATCGATGCAAGAATCATACGAGTTTACGATAAATGGAGGGGCCTTGGTCTGAATATAATTCAGTATTATTGAATTTTATTTACATGAATTTACATTCGAAGAATACTAAGGTCAATAGGTGAACACGGGTAGATAAATAACATTTATACAGATTCAGTTATTACAGCTGAGTATTGCAGGACTAAAATAAGGAGCAAATGCAAACCTAATAACGTCAATACGAAGCTGAACAAGTCAACGCGATATATACAAAATATTAATAAGCCTGATATCAGCTGCGGTATAAGAGGCAGCCTGCATTTTGATTAGGTGTGTTAGGAAGCAAGGGAGCGGGCTAAAAAACTGTCATATACTTGGTGCCAGCGAATTTCTAGCTTGTAACTTACATTTAGTTTTTTTAATATCGGGTGGTAAAAAAATTGTAATGAATATTACAATATTTTGTTTATTGTAAGATCCCTCGGAGCAAAATTTCACGATAACAATAAAAAATGTCAACGATTTGATATCTTTAATCCCTCTGTCTGCTGACGGTATCTAAGTTTACAGTCATTTAGATACAAATATCATTGGTTAATGTATCAGCAGCAAGAAAAGTTGAATGCGACCCTATAACTCTTCAAAAGAAGAGCTGCTGGGGTATAGGTTACAGCTCATTTATTGATTACGAAATATAGCTGACTTATATGATACGAAAAAAAATCTGGACGTGTTATTCTCAGAACCTAAAAACAAGAAAAATTAGCTCCATTTACGCCCTAATACTGCGTAAAACAACCGCACGAGCACGTTTTGAAAGAACAAGGTATTATATAGCAGCGCTACGGTACCGAATAAGACATGTAGGCAGGTGAATTGCAACAGTAAAAAGACGTTCGTACAAGAGATCGCTTACACGAGACGTCGACCACCTACATGAGAAAGAGAAGATAAATGTAAGGACTCTTGCCTACATGATAGCTTAGCACCACAACCGACCTGCCTACATGATAGCGTAACACAACTGACCTGCCTACATGATAACTTAACCCCACAACTGCCCTGCCTACATGATAGCTTACCTCCACAACTGATCTGCCTACATGATAGCTTAACCCCAGAACTGTGACACCGCGAACTCAAGGTGGTACGCTCAGGAAAAATGACGCGAAATTTTTAGACTTAGGAACGCGAAATCTCAAAGGACTTCTGACGAGCATAGATACGCGACAGAAAACTCCTGCAGTGTACACGAACATTAATGGCTGGCTCCACCGTGGAGAAAATAACCTAACAAAATCTGTGTCGGCCGCTCTGCCTGCGGCTCGTAATCACACTTGTCGATAACGACAGGTGCAGCGGTCAGGAGTTCTGTGCAACGAAATGTTGGAGCATCACTGAATGAGTAATGGAAAGAGTCGTCGGTAATTATAAATATATTATAAAACATAGGAATTTTGTGGCCCTTTAAAAGTCTCCATTCACAATCGCGAGAATAATTGTGATTATAAACAATTGGCCGATTGAGAGATAAAAAAGTTATCTTTATCGTAATATGACTTCGTTATCGGTCATTCTCATTTTTTGCTTCAACAACTTGCCTCAAAAAAAAAAAAAAAAAAAAAACATTATAACTTGTGTTTATAAATTTTAAGGTGTGAAGGGTCATAATTATAATTTTCCTGACTAAAACTTCTACATCTTTTACAAAATAGTAAGCATTCCAAGGAAATTCGCCCACCGATCCGTATTTCGATGGGAAGAAAGAGGAAGCATATCGGTTGCGGGAGCTGAGCCGTATTATAAGTTAACTTGAAGTACTTTTAAAAGTGATTTTTTGGAGTAAAGTGGACACGGCACTTTCTCTTGTTCGCAAATTATATTCATAAGCAGTAGGGCAGTTGATCTGGAAAACCACAAATTATACAAATCAAATATTATTTTCGAACAAGAGAAAGAAGGCATTATTTGCCAGAGCATAAAGTCGGCGAAACGGAAGCAGAGTTGCTCATTCAGAGACGAAAAAAGGATAGGAAAGTGGCTAATAAACTCGTAAAAGAGGTGGCTCCTACGAGACGATGGCCGGCAGCACGGTAGTGACGGTAGAGAGACGAGACATGCAAGGAAAATAAAATAGCAAGACTTGACTCCCATAAGAGAGACACGTGGCCTGACCTTCATTGAATTATCAGAACCAATTGATAATAATAAGAACACATCTAAGTAATCTGGAGTCATATTGATTTCCTAATTTTATTCTATCTCAAATAATTCTTTACATCTGTAATGAGAAATTACACATTAACCCATTTTATAGGGAATTCTCGTAACATCTTATTAATAACAAACATAAAAATACTCCTAAATAACCAAATAAATACATCCTCCAGAAACGGTTTCACCTGTTCAGTTTGCATTATACCATCTAATAAGTTATTGGAGGATTCTAAAGACATAACTTGCTATCTATATTCAGTAAATAAAATGAGACTTTTACTGTAAAATTGTACGCCCAAATACCGCACTGAAGGCATCAAATCTTGAAGGAACTGCAGACGGTATTAAAATACACTTTCCTTGCCGCATTTCATGCACTGTCACAAGCCCAGGTAAGAACAATAGATTAGCGGTACACTTTAAACTGGACATAAAATCACAGATGAATATAAAATATCGCAGAACTTTAGTCAACTTACACGGTTGTACAATGAAGTGACACATAATCCAGTGTCATGCGACACAGTGCGTAAAAGTCTCTTTTTAGAGTTGAGATTTAAATGTTCACGATGAGAAATCGAACAGTTTACCTAAACTATTCGATTCTTTTGACCAATAAGGAGAATATTAGTTACCTACAGTGGGGGGAAATAAATATTCGTACACTTGAAAAATCGTATTTTAATGTATGTAAGTACACAAACTTAACAGGAAAAGTGATTTAACTTATGTATAGAGACGCATAGTATTCAAAAATACTATCAAAAGAAATTAAATCTCAATGCAACAAAAAACAATGCAACATGTTCACTTTTCGGGGTGAAAAAAGTATTCGTACAAAACAATAAATCCGCATTATTTTAATTTAATACTTGGTTGAATACCCTTTATTCAGCTCATCAGAATAGTATTTTTGAATACTATGCGTCTCTATACATAATTTAAATCACTTTTCCTGTTAAGTTTGTGTACTTACATACATTAAAATACGATTTTTCAAGTGTACGAATATTTATTTCCCCCCACTGTATCAGTCATCTAGATATGTACAGCATTTATAACAACCAATTTAGCCGCACAAAAAGTGTTGAACAATCCCTATTTTAAAAGATGATTTGATTAAATAAGGTCCAATCTGTAGTTGGAAATACAAATACAATAGAAAAAAAGTCACAACTCCATGAAGGACTAGCGTCTGGACTCCTATGATAGGTTTCACCACAAAGGTAAGGTTAGACAACAATAGATAGTTCCAAGCTAAAACTCGATGCAATTATTATACGATAAGATTGGGCCTAAAAATCAGACAACTTACTCCGAGTCCAAGCAACGGTGTTAAGAGATTCATTGGGAGTCGAAATAACGCGCTTGCAACTTGCGCATCACGATATTTCATGGGGAATCTAACTCAGCTTCCTTATTTTCATCTTTTGTAGAGCTGACACCGGGCGCAGGTAAAGCCCTGTGCTTACGACCAATCTGCAAGAATGCCATGCCGTGCGTCCTCATGTGACTGTACTGTTCACTTACTGAACTAAATTCCTCGTTGCAAACTCCGCATTCATAACTTTCTTCGTTGGCATCATCATCAAGGGTCACGACTTCATCTTCTATTGATTCAGCTGATGTAGGAGCACCGGAAGCGGAGGTTTCAATGTCGGGCATTTCTGGGATCGAAGCGGACATTGTTACAATAGAATTAGCGGACTGTGGGATAGGAGCTGAAGAAGAGCGAGGCGGAGGTTGGGATTTGTTCGTGACTGAAATTTTCGATTGGTTTGGTAGAACGACAGCCGAGCTATCACTTGCTGATTTTAAGGCGTTTGAAGTACTTACTAATGATGCTCCTGGTGGGGAACCAAGAGATACATAAGGTAGCCGAACAGAAACGATTGGTGAGGAGTCAGCAGGGGAGTTTGATGTATTCATAAATGTGAGAGCTGAGGCGGACTTGGACTTCTCTGAGGCGTTAGATCCCAAGGACGAACACGAGATCTTTACTGGAGGCCGCAAACTGACGATCGAAGACTGGACTTGCAAAGGCTTGCCGACAACAATGGTTTTTGAGGTGCTTTGGTTCTGGTGAATTTTACCGTCACCGGATATCAAAGTTGTCTTGGGAAGCTCGCCAACACCAGAATTAATTCCAAAACTCACTACTGAAACAGATTTTAGGCACGGCGCTGACACGAAGCCTTTTTCACCAATAGGCTTGGCAATAATTTTAGAAACGGTCGGGGCTCCGTCAACTGACTTGCTTCTTTCAACTCTAATAATCGAACTTTGCGTGACAATAACTTTGTTGCTGTCCGGTCGAGTTGAACCGAAGAGACCGCGAGCAGTCACTTTAGGGAGATTGGACAACATCGTTTTTCTATCTTCGGGGCGGTCATTATTGCTCAGTCGTCTCATCTTATTTGAATCCAATACCAACTGCCCAGCAGGCCGCTTTAGGCATACCATTTGCTTGGGCTGCTCGTCTGGATTTTCTAGCTGCTTCACATCAGGCGACTCGCTACGTGAGGCAAGGTCGCTCTGCCACTTGATTTTATGATCAAAGAACATGTGGCGCACGAGTGACTGTTGAACTACGAACGACTGACCACATTCTTGGCACAGAAAACCAGTGACAGGAGATCCGTGTTGTCGTTGCTTATGGCGTTCCAGCTTTTCTCTGAAATTTGTCGCAAAACTACACGAATTACACTGATGAGTTTTCTTCTTCTTTTTTAAGTTAGACGATGTTGACGACAAGTCACTGGAAACGGACACACCAGATGAATTTTCACCATCAGAACTTGTATCAAGTTTCCGTTTTACCCCAACTTCCAATGGAGAAATGGACACGGTAGGTTGAATATTTGTGTTCGTTTTAGCTAAGTTTGTACTTATTGTAACGTTAACTTTAGGAGCAGGCTTAACTACAGTGCTATTAGTGGCCTCTTCTATTCTCACTTTGGTGACTTGTGGTTTAATGAGAGCTTCTTTAATGTCAACTCGAATTATTTTTTGGGTATTTTTCGTATCAGTGACCTTTTGAGGAATAATAGGTATGGAACTTTTCTCAGGTGGAGAAACGCTGGCAGAACTGGATGACGGAGTGGCAGCTGGAGATGTTAGCTTCGTCGCAGGGGGACTAGTATCCTTAACAATTGTAGGAGGTTTCGTTTCAGGACTTGAATTGATGGAGCCTCCAGTGGGCGATACTTCACAGAAACTACGAGCTTGTGCTTCATCAGGGAATTTATCACTAGCTGACGATTTCTTCTTATTGATTTGCTTAGTTGGTACAAATTGAGAAGTTGGCATCGTTCCCTGACCTCTTGTTCTGATCATTATTTTCTCATTAACTTGGGATCGTTCAAGACCGTGAGCAGTTGAAAAATGATTCATAAGTGTCTCTTTCTTGACGTGGTCATAGGCTCGGCAGATCCAGCAGATATAACGGCGCTTTGAGTACTGGCAGACCCGGTGAACAATTTCAGTGTGCCGAGCAAGCTGTTGGCTGAAAGTATAATTCATGTCACACTCAGGGCAAGCAAGATGCCCCAAACCATGCTCTTCTTTGAGATGCTCAAGAGCGTCCTGAGGATCTTCTAATTTTAGTTGGCACATGATGCAAGAGTACGGATATGAGAGCGAGGAAACATGCTCTTCTAAATGCTCCAGTAAGTCTCCGCTGGAGGCAATAGGCTTACCGTCACACAAGCTGCATACAATGAAGCCATCTTGCAAGTGACCAGCCATGTGTTTGCCTATTGTCTCAGGAGTCAGGACACGCTTGCATGCAAGACATTGGCGCGTGTTGGGCAACTGGGCCGCACTGCCGGATGTGTGACACGATAGGGAGTGAACTGACAAGGCTCTACCGCCTTGGAACTTACGGCCACATCTTTCACAGGGTACAAATGCCTCGGGCGCTGCTGCTATTATCACGGGTTGAGATGAGCTTACAGCTGTAATGCTGGAATTATTAGAATTGTTTGAGCTAAGATTCATTAGAAAAGCGTGCTTGTCGATAAGGTGAGATAACGATGAAGCGACATCTGGCATGACAATGCTACAGAATGGACACACAGCTGGGTAGACGAATTGCTCATGAGCATGTTTCTCGAAGTGGCTATGAAGCCTCTCCATGGATTCAAATTGAGCAGCGTTACAAAACATGCACAGGATGATGCCCTGTTGCATGTGATAGCGGCAATGTAGGACGAAATTCTCGCCCCTGAAGCTGTTATGGCACACGCGACAGGTTCGGTCTCTCATCTCGCCTGTGCAGTTCCGTACGTGGCGTTTGTGTTTCTTTCTTTCGGAGTGCGTGAGGCCGCATCTGTAGCACACATACGGGCTGAAACCATCGTCTAAACTAGGCCTACTCTTGGGGGTGTCCGAGTTAACAGCATTCAAAACCTCTCCAGTCAAGGCATCGACTTTCACGCCATCAACGACTGTAACTCTCTGTCCTGTCAAAGGGTCAACAGCACTAGGCATCTCAGGGAATAAATCTTTATCCAAGATACAGCTGACGGTTGGAATTTCCCTCAAGCGCGTTTCTTCCTGCTCCTCGGCGCTCAACAGTATAGGCAGGCTGACCAAAGCTCCTCTTTGCTCAGAGTAGCGGACTTCATTTGCTGTAATAGAATATTTCTGCTGGGCAGCCACGACGGTGTGGTGGAGGGAACACGACTTCGTGCGATAATGGTTATCCCTTCGATGCTCTCTTTCATGATGTGCGCGTAGCTCGTCTTTACTTCGGAAAGCATTGCTGCAGAATTTAGACTTATACACATAGTGAACACGATTAATGGTTCTGGTGTGGCTCTTGTCGAGATGCTCGCGCACTTGGAAATGAATGTCGTCGTGCTCAAGCGTGTCGACAAGAACGGACTCATCACAGAGTGGACAGTCGAGCACACATTTGAAAGCACTTAGCACCTGTTGCCCGGGAGTCGAACAGCTGTGAAATACTAAGCTTTCAAAACGTTTGCTACAAACCGAACACTCGTAACTTTTATTGCAGTGTTCCTTTATCCAATGCGAGAGAAACTCGTCATCGGAACGGAAGAAGCAGACGTGGCATTCACTGCAAATGATACCAGAGCGCCTGTAGTGGTGACCGCACGTGTTGATGTGGTGCACAAAATCTCGTGGCGACTCGCACAGCGAGCCGCACTCGGGACACACGGAAATATTGGTTTCGTTGGTAGGAGGGTGGGTCAAAATGTGCGCCTTGGCAGCACAAACACTTGGCAGGATCAGTTGACACTTTCGGCACTCAACGCGCTTGTCAGAGAAGGCCTGATCAGTACGCATGTGTGCCATGAGCTCACGTATGCTGTAGAACATGCGGTCGCACATGAAGCACCTCAGCATGCGGTCACATGACGAGCTGTAATGTAAGTGGTATTAAGATGTCGGTGAAAAAGGTTAACTATCATAAAATGCCTAGGAAATGTGTGAAGAAGGTTAGATTACACATGAGCACTATATGAAAGTTATATAATAATTATACGAAAGAGATTTATTACAGAAAAAGAATTAAATAAAAATCCTAAATAATTAAATTCAATTAATTATTAAAATACATTTAAAGATAGAAATTTAATGTAATATCAAGGACTACTACACACAGGACATGCATAGCCTATGTCCAGCCTCTGCTAGCAGAGGCGATCGCCTACACTATGAAAATGCTGTTGTTTTAGTGGCATCAACAAATGATATGCCCATAATTGTTTCATACAATAGTATTACAATGTGTGTAGTAGTCCTTGAGCCTCTGCTAGCAGAGGCTGGACATAGGCTATGCATGTCCTGTGTGTAGTAGTCCTTGTGTAATATTAAATATTGACTATATATAGAAAGAATAATCTATATGCAATTTACCGCGCACTAGTGCAAATAATGAACTAAGTACCTCATTTTCAATATTTAACACAAGCGCTCAAATAAAAATATTGCTAACATGAAACTGACTGAGGACGTTAGGTGCTGAAATTCTGTACACAGAGCAAGCTGCACGGTGCAGTCGATGATGGATAAATGATTATCAACCGTTCAATGACACACAAATTTGACCAAGTATTCAATCTTACATTAAATCAAAATGAGTAAGGTAACTAATGTCGATTTAGTAATAAATATTTTTTTAGGGAAGGAGAGGGAGGGTATTAATAGAATTGAATAGCTGTAGCATAAAAGAGAAAGTGTTCTCGTACTTTTTAGTCTGCACCACTCCATCGTTCTCTCCAACCGACCGCGTCATCTGCAGAGTAAAAAATACATCAGCAATATTTACACAAATCAGGCACTCAGATATCCTTCAAAAAGCATTATAAAAGCAACACAGCTCTTGCTCCGTCTAACCAGGAAAAAAAACGCCTTAATCGGTCGCTATGAGTAGACTTCAAACAACTTAGCTGCAGCCATCATTGTACACTGAATACAAACAAATAAAAATATGATTCACACTAACTTATATCATTACACGATGCCTGTTTTATGCTTATATTTGTAAAGAATCAGCTTCATGCTTATATCTGTGCACGATGCCTAGGTTATGCTCTAATCACGTGAAGTTACAACCTTGTTTGTCTTCCACTACTCGGAACCTGGCATGGCACACAACCTGATACTGTGTCAGTACGGACTGAGACCTTCATGAGCCACGCCAGCTTGTATTTACAGCAGTTTCTATTTTGCAAAGACTCAGTCTCACTTTAGCCAGTTGAAATTCATCAGTGTTATAATCAGTTTTGTACTTTTTTCACGATGAATGATACTTTTAAGTTCTGCTATTTTTAATATTTCACAGGTGTTCTCAGGTATCAATGCTGTCAACTAGACGCAGAAATTTTCAGGGATGACTTTAATAGTAAGAGAGGCAATCAAGCCTACCACAACTCTAACAGGAATCTAGATACTACCTGGACTGTAAGCATCACACTCCCCATTTGTCTAAAGGTATATTTATCATCAAAGTCATAAAAAAGTTATAACTTTTTGCTTCAAATTCCACAATTGGCCGAATTTGAGCTAGTAAACAGAGCTACCATAAATATATAATGGGTTGACTCTTTATCTACAGATCCATTAATCATTGCCAATGATATTTGTATAAATATCAGGGGCTGGTGACTAGAAGACCTCCCAGCAGATAACTGGGTTAAGCAAACCCGCATTTACCTCATCTGTGACTCTGGGAACGGGCACAACGTAAGGCTGCAGGAGGGGCGTCATGTGCACTGGCAGAGAGCGCACCTCCACGGTGTCATCGTCAACATCCTCGCCTTTCATGATGTGCATGCGCAAGTGTTCTGCACAGGCCAAAACACATATTAATGTATATGTCATGCCGAATCTGTAGAAACAGCATTTCTATATTATAGGAATCTGGTGTTAGGTCAGTCAGCCAAGTTTTTTTTTAATATAAAGAAACTTGACCAGACTTGACCTAACCCTTTTCAGACTTTCTGCCAATTTATGTTCCAGCTCTAACATCCAATTTTCTGAATAAGCAATGAAATGCTGACCTACAGATTTGGCAAACTGGCTGCCAATTCCATAGAATTGTCAATTCCCTGATGAGGAAAAATAACATAATTTAAAAATGGAATGAAATGAAACTAAGTATTTGTGAGGTGATTCTAAGGAAAAAAATAATCACTCAGCAAACGATCATAATTTGCCTTACCTCTGAGGGCGCATCTATTGTAGAAAGTCAGTCGAGCATCACATGGGCCACACTCCAGGTTGATGAGCAGACTGCGTCTCTGCATGTGAGACTCCCTTGACGAATCCAAAAAGAACCTGCAAAACAAAACACTTGCTTAATCTAATGATAGTAATGGTTTATTTAGAAGGAAATCTTTTTCCTTAAAAATTTCTGGTCACAATGCACGTTAAGCAAGTAGCAGTTTCCAGACCTATGAATCGTAGATGTAATTATTTGAGAGTTTTTGTAACATAAACATTACAAAGAAATACAAATCTTGTAGTTTAAGTAAACCATTGATGATGGGTACAAACATTATAACATAGTTGAGGCATGATAGCCAAGGTAGGTCTCATTATATCATGGAAATTGTTTTGGGTGCCTTAAATTTTTCATATATGATCAGTACAGTTGATACAGTTTAAATTGGCCTACCAACTGCATATGAAAAACTGTTAGGAAGTTAGAAAAAACCTTCAATGTTAAAAAACACCTACACATATATAAAAAATTTGCTCAAAAAATATACAAACAAGTCTGATGGCTTACGTGTCACCGCAGCTGTGACATTTGTACCCCTCAGGGGGGATGGTGACACGAATCCAGTCAGGAGTTTTCTGTGAAGGAACAAAGGCTGGTAGTTTGACAGAGTCCAGCTGCCACAAGGATAAATTTGAGCATGCCTTGGGCAATGCATTACTTGAGGGATGGAACTGAACCATTTCACCGCTTTGATCTCCCCCAACCTGCACAAACGTCCAAATTGAATTTAATTTCTTTACATTATTGGTACCACAATAATAACAATATTCAAAATATTTGCTAATGAGAGGAAATACAGAAGTACCTTATTGGAGCAACAACTGCACGTTATGAATAATATGGGTAGAGACAGTTATGAAGTTTGATGGTAGGATTCAGACAGACTTTTTACTGCGGCATATGCCAAAATGTCAATTTATAGAGCTCATAACGGCTGATGGCAACTCAAGATTTTTTAATTAGCCATTTTTTGTGTGTTCTGGGGATCCTGACTTGTTGGAATGTAAAGAATTGTCAGAGGGTAAATTGTAAGCATTTTTTGCATGGAAACAGCCATGCAATACCAAGTAACTGGGTGGAATTATTCATTGATTACTCCTTTAATTCCATTCATCTCATAGTACTTACATAGCTTCGAAGTAATTCAGAGATGTCAGCACCATTCAAGCCATTGTTCAGAAATTCATGTGGTCTTAGCAAGTTGGAGGAACTAGAGAAATTTTTCCTCTTCTCATTTGGTGCTTGGCTTTCACTGTCACTGCCTTCAGACATCACCACCTCTGCTTGGATGGGCAAAGGAGGTTCTCCATCTTTATCTGTCTCTTCTTGTTCTTCCTCCTCATCTTCTTCAGAGGATGTGGGGCAGGATGTGTGAGGTTTGATATGGTCTGGCGTCCCATTAAATAACTTCTTCCCAAAATCATTAGGAGAAAAACCCTGAGTCTTCAAACTATTCTCTGTTGTTGATTTTGGGATGGTGATACTCTTGCCAGTTTCAGTTAGTGAAGAATGTAATTCAGTGTCATTGGGAGCAAGTGAATTTTGATCTAATTTAGAGCTTGATGGCTCCAAATTAGGGTCAATACCTAATCTCATATCAGGGTTAAGTGAAATTTTCTTAGATTTCAATAAGGCTGATGCATCATTTTTTCTAGCAGTACAAAGCAGACTGCCAATGCTTAGTTTACTGGGGCCTTCAATAAGTAATTCCTCTTTCTTCTCTATAATTTTCTTGATTACATTGTTTGGTAGCTTGACAGCCTCACCAGTTGTGTCATCATCTAAAGCTTCCACCACTTCTCCAATGGCTGCTTTAGTCATTTGCTCAACTGACTGCATGCCAGGAGACAGTTTTGTTTTGTTTCTCTCACAAATTTCAATTTTTGGAACATCATTGGCTAGCTCTTGTGTTGTCTTATCATTTTCAGATAGATTAGCTCCATCATTTTTTATTGTTAAAGATTCACATATTTTTTCAGCAGAATCACTATGAGATTCACCATGGTCAGATTCATAATCACTAGAAGAGGAGTCAATTTTTTCTTCTTCAGATTCACAAGTATCAAAAATTTCTCTTTGTAAATTCAAAACAGATTTTGATGAACTTTCAGAATTGGTTTGTGCACTCAAATAAGTTTTCCTTTCCCTGGCTGGGCTGGAAAAACCTTCAAAGCCATCTTCACTTGGACATGGAGAATTGTGAGAGAACAGATCATTTGCAATAAACATATTCTCCTGAGACTCCAACACTTTAGGGACATCTTTGTCATTTTCTTCATTTACTTTTAACTCGTCACACAAGCCTTCAGAATCAGACAACTTAGCCTCCAATTCCTCAGGAGGACCAGGCAGTTTACTTGAGTAAGATGAAGTGCTGCTGCTGGCACTGCTTGTATCAGAAGAATTTGAACTGCTACTACTGTTGCTGTGATTGCTGCTGCTACTGCTGCTTCGGTGAGAGGGTGCTTCTTCAGTAGGCTTGGCTTCATTGGCAGCCATTGTCATTGCCAGCCAATATTCTGCAAAATTTTCAAGTAGATTCATAAAAAGATAATAGAAGTTTGTGATGAAAAATGTCTAAAAATCTAATAATTGCAATTTGAAGATGATCACCTGCATTCACAATAAGATGCAGGGATAAATATTTTATTAACACATAGAAAGGGCCTAGCTGCTTAGCCATGAAGCTGATTGGTACTTTGTAATAAGCAACAAGGTTTGGCAGAAAATATATATACGTACCAAAATATATATACCAAGTTATTTCTTAATAACAAAGATTCACTAAAATAATAACTAATCTGAACAAAAATGAAATAAAAGGCAAATTTGGGATTTCTGTGGAGCCACTTCCACTAAACAAGATCAAGTCAACACAAAACTTGATAGTTTAAAAACTAGGTAACAGACAATTTTGAAATTTTTATAATACAGATTTGCATATTCCACACATGAGACAGAGTGCTATATATAGACTGTAACAGCAGGTTTATTAGTTTAAAAAATTGCACACAATTGTTTTTGTCATATTCTTGTAAATTATAATGGAAATGAGAAAAAATAAGACAGTATATATATATATATATATACAGGTTTGGTTGAAGACCAGAGCGTACTTTTTATTTACGATTTTCTTATTGTTCTTTTCAATAAGCCGAACGAAATTTCTAGCTGGAGCTTGGAGATCAAAAAGTAGATTACCGAATGACATTTTATTGCAGTGCGACGTTTCGAATATATCAATATTCATTATCAAGCAAGTAGAAAAGAACAATAAGAAAATCGTAAATAAAAAGTACGCTCTGGTCTTCAACCAAACCTGTATAAATGAAGAACTTCTGCCTAACTACACTAATATATATATATATATATTCTTATTTTGTATCAAATTTTATGTGGGCAAGTTACCATACATGGTAACCTGAAATCTCTGCTCAAAAAAAGCCTCCAATCCCAATCAGTTTGTGCTGAAGACTAAACTATGTACCGTTAAATGGGGGTTACTTAAGACTCCCAGGGTAACTTAGACCACTTTTAGTTTTTTTAACAAAAAACCCCAAAACTCAAAAACTATTCAACATAAAAAAATGTTGTCAATGGGCATTAAAGGCCTAATACTGAGGCTATGTAACACAATAGAAGGATAAAGAAATTATGCATATCTGATAGGTTAAAAAATGAAAAAATTGTACCCACAAAAAAGAGCTATTATTTAAAGCCTGTTGTAGAACCCCCTCCAATTTTTACATTTTTAGGTAAAATAACTCCAGGTTTTGGTGCATTGTAGTAGAACTCTTCTAGTTACATATGCAAATGACAAATTTGAGGAAAGTGTCATAGTTTGCAAATGGGAGGCGCTGCCCCCGAATAGGGGAACTTAGACCACCTAATATCAGCCCTGATGGGGTAACATGGACCAGCTTGGAAATTAAGTTAAAATTACCATATATAAGACTGTAGAGTCTGAAACACAAAGAAAAAACATTAAATTAATAGGTGTATCAATCTTAAAATATGTTATATATGGTAATTTACCCCCATTACCCCCCATTTGCAAACTATGACACATTCCTCAAATTTGTCATTTTCGTGTGTAACTAGAAGAGTTCTATAATGCACCAAAACCTGGAGTTATTTGGAGTTATTTTACCAAAAAATATAATTGATTTTACCACCCAGTCTAAGATACCCCAAGAGCTGGGGTAACAAAGACAATCACTTTTTTTGAAATTACATCAAATTTCAAAACTATGGGAGGCAGGAGCCAGCAATTTATGGTGAGTAAACCTAGAGTATAGAATAGACCTGTATTTTGCATGTTTCAATTTAAGTTTAATTTAGCTAGTAAAAAAATGACATTTAAAAAAAAAGTAATCTAAGTTACCCCCTTTTACGGTATTGTACCTGTGAGGTTGTGTGCCATCAATATGAAATATCATTCTATTCTAGGATTTATAACATCACTTTCTTATTGAATTGAAATAAAAAATAAAAACAGGTCAAAAATTATTGGCAAGACACAGATATTGACTTCCTGAATTTTTTTACAAGTGCATGAATGAAATCATTAGGTAAATTGCACAACATAGAGTGAATAGAACAGACTAAGTCAGAGCTAAATTGCAAGGCTTAATTAAGTATCTCATTCATGCATGCTGCTGCAGTTGTGGTTCACCCAAGGCACTTGCATATTCTGTCACATTAATAAATTGATAACATATTGTTACCCTTAAGCTTGCATGTTTAATTTATTTTCTGGCTTCACATTTTGGACCAGGATTGGAATTTTTCTATTTGTTTCTGAAATCTCGCGGCTCCAACATGACAAATTTTCAATACATTTGGAATCTCGCGGCTCGATTGTGCACTTTTGTTAACAATTGGATAGGAGGTAATTCATCTGGCGGAAATCTCGCGGTTTCGGAAATGGCGGGAAACCTCTAGTCGCAGCCCTAAAGGCAGATGTTTTCCATGCTTGTTTTGGACCAAATCCAGTTGATGTATTGTTAATCAGGATGATGATAAAATACAATTAGCTATTTCATGTACCTACCCACACTCAGGAAGATGTATATAAACAGGGAAATTTCTCGCGTAAATCAATCTAATTATATTTTTTTCGCGCAGGCGTTTGTGCAAATCATGGTCATCGATTCCGCGCCGTGCAGCACTCGGCGCGGGCCGCGGAGCCGTCCGACACAGTTCTGATTTAGACACAGTTCTGATTTAGACACAGTTTTCATCTGAATGGAATGGCAACATCGTCTGTAGATGATTTCAAGTAACGCTGAACCAGCATTGCCAGATAAAATATTTCTATACCAAAGTTCACAAATCTGGTATTTTCAAAGGTTTCTGGTATGAATATTTTAGATCTGGTATATATGCCTAAATCTGGTATTTTTCTGGTATTTTCTGACTTACTGCAAATTTACTGCATTTAGTTCCACCTCTGAAGTTTTAACTTCCTCCAGCGTAGGCGTAGATTATATTATTATTTATATGAATTGCCTTCAGAGCGGCGCGATTAGAGCTTTCCTGCCATTTTTGGAACCGCAAGTTTTCATGTCAACCAGAACTCGAACACCACAGCAGAGAGTATTTTATGCAGCTAATGAATTTTGCAAACTTTGCTGGAAGAGAGATTATTGAATTTAAGTTAACTCGTATCCAATTTATCCAACCACAACACAATGCAGATACACGTTTGTGTGTACGGTCAGTGTGATTACGTAATTTGCATTGCCGCGCGTCCATATTTAAACTATTTTAGCTTTCTAAAAGTACGGCGCTGTCGGCGCACGGCGCATTTTTTTACCGGCATAGTACGGCGCACCGCGCAGCATAGTGGCAAAGCAGAGAGTTTTTTAGACTCTCCCTCAAGTTCATTTTTGAGTCCTATTAGTAGACCAGTAAAGTATCCTGGATACCAGCATTATCATACATAGGAAATTGGCTTGAATCTTGAGTAAATGAGAAAATTAAAAATGAACTGATTCTAAAAAAGCTCTGGTTTGCCACTATGCCGCGCAGGTCGTTAAAATGACAATATAAATTCCCGCGCACCTGGCACATCTTCCTGACCATGGGTACCTACTACCTAAACTGTTTTGGCATTTTGATTTTGTGGACTGAAATGAGGCTGAAAGTGGAAATTTCCGGGTCTTTCTAAGCTTTTAGGTTCTGCTTTCCAGGGCTAGAGAGGTCCTATTTTTTCTGAAATATTGCAGCTCTAATATCATATAATTTCAGTAGGTGTGAAATTTTGCAACTCTAATGCCATAATTTTTAGTTTGATTGAAAAAATTGCAGTTTGCACTTTGTGACTTTGCAAACATGTTTCATAAAATTTTCAACTTCAACAAGCCGCAGTACGCCAGTACCTACATATACTTCAATGCTCCCGGTCCCATACCGGCATGGCCTGCCTCGCACCAAAATAACATGCAAAACATAATAACATCAACTCAAAACATTCCCAGATTTCCCACATTGCCACATCCCACTCCTTCCCACATCCCCAATCTCCATTCTCCTCCTCAGTCCTCATTTGAATGACTTGAATATACAAGATGCCAAACTAAGATATAATCAGATCATCCACTTTGTTCATAATCACGAGTTCACTTAAGTCTCAACTCAACCCTGCCATTGACAATATATATTTTAGTAGGACACTAGGATAACACATTCCATTTATAATTATTCAAATACAGACGACAAAAGTAGTGACTAGCAGTGGACAATCACAAATTTACAATTAGTTAGCAACAATAATTTCCTACATTCCATTTGCTCTCAGTGACTCACACAGATGTCCGAGGGAGAATCGGCAACGCCTTACGCTGACAGAGTTGACGCCCAACGACCCAAGCAAAATGGCCAACGACGCGTTCGGTTGGCTTTCCGCAAGGACCCTACGTTCTCGGACCGGCGCTTCTGGAGAAATTTATGCTTTTTCGCTAAATCTTTGACATTCGAGGTTTCCCCCATATACTGTTAAGATACTTGTTCTATTTTAAGCGGGCTGTAAATTCGACAGTTTTACGGCGAATTTATTGTCAATAGCACTTTGATTTTTGATTTGAAAAATATAAAATGTGGCTGTGTGACTGGCAGCACTCATGTGTGGCACTCATGGTTAACACTCGTAGAAGCTTTTTAATCGAATTTTTGCAGCGAACTTTCATTGCAGATTTTTCAGGTGTAATTTTGTCAAATCAATACTGAACAGATTTAAACAAAACTTTTTAGTCACAGTACGAAGTAGAATTATTAGAATTATTACGGATTTTTAGTAGAATTATTACGGATTTTTACGTCATTTCGTTTTCGATTAAAACGAAAAAAATGCAACATTTGCGTAACAGTCCCAATCACAGACGACATATTAGTACGATTACGTCAATATTACGAATAATATGTCGTCTTTCTTGCCGACTGAACATCACTCAACACAGTCGAATGCAAATTGAACAATTTCATGTGATGGACTTTCACAAATTTTCCGAACTAAAATGGAACCAAACTTCAAAAAGTGGAGGAAACTTTCTACGCTCTTGTCCCGTATAATCGTACACCTGTCGTGATTGACCGTATCTCTTTCACGCACGAACGTTTGTTGTAGTATATTGTTTACAGCGGTTGTTGCCGCATGACGTGTACTGGGATCGCCTGTCGCAGTAGTACTGTTACTGTCGCTATTGCTTTAGTGTCGCCGATTGTAAAGGTGTCTCACGGTTACGTCTTAGCGACAGTTTCAAGTTTTCCCATTGTCAGCCCTCGATGCTCTAGGCAAATATAACTTATAAACAAATTTGCTCACACGTTTGCCGCCAGAGTGTTTTGGTCAAGTAGTGTCCTGTCTCATTTGCTTAACGTTACCCTTTCCCCAAGTCACCAGTTTTGGCTTTCTTTCTGGCTTCGGCGCCTTAAAATGTGAACAACTTGCCTTTACGATCTCGATTACTACTGCTTCCACATTACAACACCGGCACCATAACTCTCAATGGAATTTATAACTTGGTGATTTATTAATCTGACCTCAAACAACGTTCAATGAATGCAATCCGTTTTGACAGAACCTCAGTAGCCACAGCGAATTGTGCACACAAACTCTCATAGATACCCAAATTAATAAACAATCGACCATGCTTTGTTGGTCACATTCGCATTAGCATATTAGTTTCGCAGGGCTTCAAGAATTAAGAACAGTTATTATCAGTTACGATTTTTTAATGATATTTTCAAGTTTAAACTCTTCTAGTCATGAGAGTTTCCGGCTTGATTGCTGCCAAACGAAATCAATTCTTTGTATATCTCCATGCAGTGCATTGAAAATGAACTTCTATGCGTTGAGCGAACCTGCTATTCCCGAATTTTAGTTTGTAACTGTTTATCACAATTTTCATAGGGAATAATTTGTGCATAAAAATTGTGAGAAGTAAAATGTTGAGACTCGAATGACTTTTCTTTCACATCATATCATATCATATCATGATATCATATCATATCATATCATATCATATCATATCATATCATATCATATCATATCATATCATATCATATCATATCATATCATATCATATCATATCATATCATATCATATCATATCATATCATATCATATCATATCATATCATATCATATCATATCATATCATATCATGATATCATGATGTCGGCGCTGAAGAATAGGCCTGATGTGGCCTAGCTGTCGCCGAATCTTGTACTTTTCGTGACTTGTTCACATGAGATCTGAATATAGGTCCTTTGACCGGGTCTTCGAAGCTGACGATAGTTTGAAATAGCTACTAGACTTCCAGCGGGTTCGATATGGTGCTCGGCATTTCAAGTCTGAACATATCAATGATATCATTTTCCTTTATATAGGCTTTATCTAGTCTGTTCTTGAACGCGTTCATACTCGGAGCGTCAACGATGTAATCAGGGAGGCTATTCCACACGTCGGTGACTCTAAGCGTCAAGAAGTGTTGTATGGATGAGTTGCATCGCACTTCTTTTAGTTTATAGCCGTGACCCCTGGTGTTGGTTCTTGTTTCAAATTCTAGCAATCCTTTTGGGACCGGCGCAATTGTAAGAAGGAAAAACAAATATCCAGAGGGCTAATTTAAAAACACGTATATTTCTTTAAATATTTTCCCGTTTTAATAACCTGACTAATTTACAACATTAATTTTTAAATTTGTTTTGGATTGGATATAAAGTTTAGTTTCCCAGTAAATACTAGTGAATAGAGCGCCCTTCGCTTCACCACCCCGCCGACCGACGCTGATGCCAATAATTCGTTTGAAGTGCTTGTGGAACGCGTTGGGTCCGCGTTGTAGGCAGCGTATATACCCCCATTTTTTCAACAAATAGCATAAGCAAAAATCTTCTATGTATTTTAAGATTTTGGTTTAGTTATTCAAGTGTTCGAAGCTTTAATCTTTCGATAAAGGACTTATGCGAGCAAATATGCTCAATACTTATTGTATTGTCCTTTATATTGGTCGGATAATGATAGATCGCAATTGTTTAGCTCATGAATGAAAATTTTCTCAATAAATGTAATTTGTATTCACGAAATTAAATTTCTATCCTATGCCCTTTTGAAAAGAGGAATGCCCCTTTTTGTTTGCAGTTTTTTTTATGATGCCGTTAGGAATTACACCTATTTACACGAACAGATTGTGTATGGGCATTTAGAAAGTGTTCGATAGTCTTCAAACCTACATTTATGCCGGCCATGCAGGTCGATAGTCGGCTATTACAGGCATATCTTTATATGTATACAACTTATGAGGGACTTGAGACCAGGCAGGTACACATCACTAACGGTCTATAATGTACATAATGCGTTAACACCAGGCGTATCAGAATTCTTTAGAGCATGTGTAAGTTTTTTACCTTAATTAAAAAATGAATTTATTTGACAGTGATAGCTATGGCACAATGCTAACAATTGGTTATATTCTCAATTTATGCCGATCCGTTCATAATTGAAGGAGTTGTGATTGGGACAGTCGCGCAGGCGAGTGGGAATCCGCAGGCGGGTTCTTGGGAGAGAACGGAGAAAAGTGAGGATATAGTGCATTGTCAGAATATTTAGCATGAGAAACGTTAAGAATTATAAGATTTTCTGTGCATAATTTTTTAAATTGAAACTGATCTTTACCTGATTAGCGATGGAACTATTATCTACATCATGCTTCTGGAAGAGTTGTTATAATTTTTTTTCCGGCTTTTATTTACACGTACTGCCTTAAACGTTAAGTTATGGTCCCATTTGCGCGCCTAACAAACTTGGGAGCACAGCCGTGGGTAACAAAATTGACTCGTAAACAGGCCCTGCGCCTAACGCCAACCATCAGCATGCAATATCTACACATAGCCTCAGATCAATGAGCTGTGGGTAACTCCGGCTAACAGTAAATCCGCTTTGCACAACACAGCCACTGCTCCATAGCGCAACTGGCCGGAGCGCAACAGGCCCTACCGCAACAGGCGGCGCAGGTTAGGTTAGGTTACGTTATGAGTAGCTGTTGCGGTCGGGCCTGCTGCGAGTTGTGCTCCGGCCTGTGACTGAACGGCGCTGTTGTGGTGGGCGCTTTGTGTCAAAAGCCGTGAAGATGCCCGGCTGCGGTACGCTCGGGAAGGAATATGAATCGCACTGTGGACTTGGGCTATCTATCCAATAGCTATTGGGCTTGGAACCTCTAGCTATCCACCGACAACTTAGCGTTTAGGTTAGCGCCCACAGCACGTTAATTAAAAACGTTAATTAATTCAAGATAAGTTTCGACATTAAAAACGTATGAGTGGAAATACTGCTATGACGTAGCATTTAGTGTATTATTTATTTAATGAACGTTATGTTCATAAATAGCATCGTTTTTAATTAGGCGAAGATCGGATTCGATTCGACGAAAGTATGCGTGGAAAATCTGCTAAAAATTAGCTTGTAACGTATGAGCGTAATTTGCTTGTAAGTATGAGCTTAAATTAGCTTATAAGTATGAGCGAAATGTCAATAAATATCTCTATTGTTAATTTGGTCCTGATCGGTTCCAATTTGACAGACTTATGCATGGAAAACCTGCTATGGAAATAAGTCCCAAAGGACGAAAGCGGTATTTATAGGTACGAACGGATGTATTCGCATTAGAGATTTTTAATTGTGATTGATTTGAATATAATTGAAAACATTTTAATGGATTTAGCATCGATACTTAACCAATTTACAATAGAATAAATTTTGAAAGAATTATCATCAGGGTTCATTCATATTCGTATTTCTTTAGTGAAATGCTAAATTGTCAACTAAATTTTGTTCACTGGTATAGACTATAATTTCAGCATTTTTTGCAAAAGTAATATTTGCTTCCTTCCTATCTCGCACTGTACCGCATGCTGAGAATGGTCTAGAACTTTCTCCACATACCCGCAGTTGCGGAGAGACCGATCTTTGAACATGATGTCATTCAACTGGGGCTGCGCTCCCACAACGGAGAGAGTCAGCTGCGTTCATCGAGTAAACATCTCTAGTGTCTATCGCCCTTGATTCCGTAAAGTTAACCGGTAAATAATCGCCTATAAATCACATATTACTTGATCTTGGACTACTATATATACCACGAGTATATTTAGTGAAGGGTCATTTAGTGAAGGGTCAAGAACCTGGCTGGCTTTCTCTCCCCTCCCCCTCCTCTTCTCAAGTTCTCTTCATGAGAAGAGGCAGTAGGTAGGAGTAGGTTTGTGAGCCAGCCAAGGTTAGGTAGTTAAAATTCTTGCGTTGTATTTAAACATTTTTATCATTTTCTATTAAGGCTGAATTATTCTATTGAAACCTTGGCTACATCATTGTGTAACTTGTCATCTGTACTTATTATTATTTTTGTTATTATTAATATGTTGTCATCTTTCAGAATCAATCACATACTGCAAATGTGTTAAGTTTATGTTACATGTCCCAAACCAATTAGGTAGAACTCCTGTATAGTTTTGTATTTGAATATAACCATTGCTTTTGTTTTCAATATCAAAACTTGTTTGGCTCTGTTATGCATTGACAAATTGCTATGTAAAATTGTTACATCAATACCTTTGACCAGCCTATACTCTATATTTATATTACTGTTGGGGAAAATTGTATTCTGTTTGTTTTTGTTTAATTATTTGCTGTAAAACTTGTCATATTTATACCGGCATATAATTTATTTTCAGCATTACTATTGCAAGCTGTAGCTTGAGATTGGAAAAAAAAACACAGGCATAATGTCAGACTCTGAGTCTGACATGCCAAGCCCTGGCGGTGATGATGAGAATATTGTTCCGGAAACACCATCACAAGATACTGCTGGCCCTACCACTGACTTTTCAAAAGCAAAAATAAGTGGTCTGACCTCCATGCCAAGAGGTCCAAAACTACACAAGCTCTCAGGCCCAACGGTCATCCTTGCGATTGTCCTGTGGCTTTAAGTCTACCCTGCGTGGACATCCCGAAAAGAAGAAGCTCCCACAACCCGGCCACAACTGTACTCCCAGTCTCCCATTCAACTTTGACATCGTAGGACTAGGAGCCTAGGAGGGATCCCAGATACCGTCAAATTTTCACTGTTCCCTTAACCACATTTTACTGGTATTTCCTAATTCCTGTTGCACCGTAGCGGATGTTTTTGAACCAGTGTCTGTTATATAAGTATTTGAATAATAGGATGGACTCGGATGGGATGGAGACTGGACTACTCACTACTGGAGTGAGGTGACTGCGGTCCGGATGATCTAACTTACGACGTGTGAGGTTGTGAGTCGTGACTACTGACTCGTAGTCCGGTAGTCGTGAGTGTTGATTGCTAAGGGTTTGCACTCGTTTGAGGCGACGGTTTGAGAACTATGAACAAGACGCGTTCAACATGGCTATTACCATCATTATCATAATCATGCCATGCCATGCAAAGCATGGATGTACATCCATTCAGATCCAATAACTAGTTCATAGGCTACTAAGGCTAAAGCTGTTTTGAACTTCTTTAAATTACCATTTTATAATATTCACAAATTTTCATTTAAAAATTTGTATAAATAGATCATTATTTGTGTTAGTGTGATCAAAGTGTTTGCACTTGTTTGAAAGCTAGGTACAAACAATGTGCATTCAAGAAAAGAAACTTTGAAGTAAGCAAATTCCACAGGGCACAGATCATGTCAGATGTCCTGGTCCAAAGGATCAAATTATAAAATTGATGGTTCATATATTATTCAATATTCCCAGTGGGCAGTGGCCAGTATATATTTATATATACCTAGACCAGTTTTTCAAAAGAACAATATTATTTGAGGCAAAAAAAAATGAACTTCTTAGTTCTTATAGGCCTAAAACACATGGGTATGCTAAGTTTCTATAAAGTACTAATCACTTTGAAATGTGTGCCTGCAAAGCTTCAGCTTTCACTCAACAATTAAAATTATAAAAAATATTAGTTCATTGAAGATTTGTCTCTTAATATGACTGCAAAGAACTAAACTTTATAAGGTAAGCTTAATTACAAGGTTACAACTACCGTGACTACGCTGTAAAGCAGACTTCCATGATGCACACACTAAACATGCAATTCATGGGATTAAGGGAGTGAGACTAAATAGAACTGTGGTTCCCAAAGTGGACAAATATTGCCCCCCTAGGGTTAGGGGCGATGGAAAGATTTTGAGGGTGGTAAGGAAGAAAAGGGCGATAAGGGGGCAGTAGGGGCTAAGGGGGGCGCGAGGCGGCAGTGCTGTCTGAAGTTGAAGTCAGAAGTTCCAATGCTCGTTTGATGATTTGTACACAATACGTGCAGCACATCATGACTCCCAGCGATGGTTTTTTTCACCCAGATTTGATTTTTTAACTTCACCTGGTGGCTGGTTTTACGTCTCAAACAAATTTACGGTCAGACTCAAGGCCGGTCTCACGTCCAATTTCTAAATTCAACGATCATGGAATATCTCTTAAACTAATGAACTTAACTTGATGAAACTTGGTAGTTGGTACACACATTCATTAGGAGGCTAGGAGCTAATGGTAATGTTTAGCTTGTAAAAATTTTTGAATTTTGCCTTCATTTGTTTTTGCCATTGTTAAATGGCAATACGGGACAAAATTCAAAGTGATCAAGGAATTTCTTCCAAACTACTGAACTTATTCAAATGAAATTTTAAATTTACAATCCTAACTACCCAACAGTAATGTTTAGCTGGTGAAAATTTTTTTGATTGTGCCTTTGTTTGCAAGTTTTTTTTCATTTCACCTTCATTCATGATTTAAAATGCAATACGTGCTTAAATTCGCAGTAATCAATAAATTTCTTCCAAACTACTGAACAGATTTGAACAAAACTAAGTAATTAAATACCTACCCTCCGCAACGGTGATGTTTAGCTTGTTACAATTTTTTCAAGTTTGCCTTTGTTTGTGAGTTATACGGCCATATGTAAACGGCTCTTGGTTAAAACGGCCAGTAGAAAAGCCAGTCGTTTCTCCTATATCTGTATAAATAACTGACAAAAATGAATGACAATCACGGAAGCGGCGGCTCGGTGCATAACCTTCATATACTCAATGCAAGAGAATGATTAATTATGATATTTCTTATAGAGGTCTGAAATATTTTTGGAAGCCTAAAACTTGAACAAATTATTTCGTTACTTTGACATGGTTGATTTCAAAATAAATATTTTAATGCAAGTCCCTGAAAAGCAATTAAAATAAATTGAATGATTTTCGTTTATATCTACAGGTGGGAGTAATTCCAGTAAACAATTATGAATCGATTTATTATCCTTTAAATAAGAAGCTTTGCATTGAAACTTCTGGATGATGTGTCTACTGCAATATTTGTACAGTGGTATCAAGAGTCAAAGCCATCAACCGATTGCGGCCATTGGATGGCCGCAATTATGTTGCATTGTTCTACCTATTATGGTCAATAGAACCTAAATAAATTCTGTTCATTGAAAAGACAAAGAGCTTATATCAAGCTTATGCGGTAGTACAATATATTTTGAAATCTTCCCCAGTCATGAGACTTGAATTCATACTCCTAGATGATCTTGAATTTCTGCACTGCGTTCAATTAAGCAATTTGTAAAATCATAAATCTCATAGGTACCAACTTTTTCAATTTAAATCTGAATGAGTCACGTCGGTTGAATTCTAATAGGGATCGTTAATTTTTGTATCGTATTTCTGAAAATCAAGTATTGCATTCATTTTAAATTAAAAACATTCTTTTACATCAAAAACAATGAATTTTTCTTACAGCTTCTTTGATAATTGATGTATATATATTTACACCTTGCCAAAATATTTCAGTGGTACTGAACTTGATCATAGTTCCAACGAACTAGGGCTGTCAATACCCATTGTGTATGATTTTATTTCCCAAGTCAAATGTGGCATTGGCAGCCAAATAAGGGCGCTCTAAACACCACTAAACTAGGAAGAACATAGATCATCTCTTGTTTCATGATCCTTCAATATGCTGGCTAACTCTGGTTTCTATTGGCTACCGCAGTAGTCTGTGAAAATTTTCAGCTCCTATTATTCATTGCTCTTAATAAGAAATTAAATTATAGTCTTCCACCTGATGCATATTTTGCTTTTTAGAATGATCTTGCATTGTGCTTATTAATGATTCCATTTTCTTTTGTAGATTCTTGTGTCAAAATATATAAATACATCAGTTTATAATTCACTGAATCATATTTTCATGATGACATCTGAGGATATTGTTCCAGAACCACTTTTCTTAGACCTCGCATCTGAATCAGAAGATCCATCAGTCACTGAAATATCAAGTTTGTGTCTACAATGTCAGCAGCAGGTGATGATCAGTGTGGTGTAGTCATTAATGGTCTAGATATAAGTTTTGAAATTCATGGCATGTAGAACATGCAAATATATATAGGGGCTATCTTACTTTAATGCTCTATTATAGAATAACTTATGTTATTTAAAAAGGTAGTACTCTCTTTTTCCTTGAGGGGAAAAATGTGTAGAGATTGCAAGTTTTGGTGGTAGGGCTGGAATGTTTTTACAATTATTGTTATTTGAATTCTTATTCATGGTAATGATATCTATTGATATCTATTCATGGTAAATTTATAGATGTCAATAGGATAAGGCAAAATAATGCTGCCTCATGCAGTTGTAGTCTCTTGATTTAAGGTTTGTAGATTTACTTTGCATTGATATCATTCAATGCAGATATTTGATCATCATGCTGTATACATGAAGATTACACATAACTGATATTCCTACTGTTTTGCATATTATAATTTCTCAAATGATGATTTTTGATACTAAAACTTTATTATGACCCAGGGTACTACCAGATTGCTGTTGACACTCATACCTTACTTCAAGAGAGTGATGGTATCAAGCTTTTCTTGCCCTCACTGCCACTTCACCAACAGTAGTTTACTCAATGTTGGAGAAATTCAACCTAAGGGAATAAAATACACCCTGGGAGTCACAAGCCAAGCAGATTTGAGGAGAATGGTTGTAAGGTGGGTGCCAAATTTCCATTGAAAGAAAAGACCAGCTAAAATCTATAGAAATCAGAGTGTTATTCTGATTTGCTCTGAGAATGTGTGGATTTTTATTGCTGTTCATTGTGTGAATGAGGATACAATTTCATTATCATAAGACCTATATTTTAGTTATTATGAACTGTGAAGTCTGAGATTGCATAAACTAAAAGAAAGCACAAATTTTTTGCAAACCAGTGTATTTTTAATCATCTACATGTCTCAGAAACTGTGTTATTGGCTACTGATGCTTGATTTTTTTTACTTAGATTCAGTATCAGCACATTTTGATGTTTTGTCTTGGCCTCTTTATTACTTCCCTCTAAAATCACATTCTTCTTCTGGCAATTTAGATTTAAATGCACAAATTCACATTTCATTTTTGTGTATAATTTAGGAAACAATTTAGATTTGAATTGTTAATTTTCTGTATTTTTGAAAGAAAAATTAGTGCATTGGCATCGTTTAAGGCCAGGCTTTATCTCAAAGTATATGCTGGTTTCCCAGGTCAGACTATGCTTCAGTAGCCATACCTGAAGTGGAGCTTGAGATGACGTCAGGTTCTGGCAAGGGAGGTGAGTTTGTTCTGTTTTCTGGCATTATGACAATGGTGATAACCTTCAGCATTCGTGCTTTATGTGCCTATTATCAGATTGTTTTTAGTACCTATTTATGTATTATGTGCCTATAATCTGATGTAGTTTTCAGTGTTTATATATTGTGGCATTGAGTGCCATCAGATGACTGGCATGTGTACTGAGCTGTGTTTCGTGTTAAACAGAAGTCACCAATGTTGTGTGTTATGACTTATGGCTCTGATCCTGCGAGATGACCAATGTTGCATTTATACTCACCTGTATTTGTTAACCAGAGATCAGCAATGTTGATTGTGCACTGACCTGTGTTTTTCACCCCACAGAGATCACCAATGTTGAAGGTTTACTCAGTAAAGTCATTGCAAACTTGCAGCTGGATCAAGCTGTCAGGAGAGAAGCAGATCCTGAAGGAGCTGAGAAGATAGATGAATTTATCAACAAACTGGGTGCTCTTATGGAGCTTCAAGAGCCCTTCACTGTCAAAGTAAATTAAATTGCCCACTGCATTGTTTGAAAATTTTTCTTTTTGTGAAGAATAGGCATCCTTTGGTCAAATTATGTCTTATTTTGTGGAAAATTAAATTTTTATTACCTATTCTCATACACATCAGTTTTAGTGTGTGTAGATAAATTAATATATCTGTGAATAGAACATTGATTGTATTCAAAATATTTTGCTATATATACTTCTTTGACAATTTTTCAAATAAATTCTTTACCAGGCCATTTCAACAATTAAGTACATATGTTGAACAAGAACAAAAATTGAAACATTAGGTACATTTTTTTTGTAAAAACATTTTGATAGGGTGACGAATTCTATGTCTGCAATAATAATTAGTCAACACACTACTAGATTCCTTGTATGTTTTTTATTTGGAATTCCAAGTTTAATTGTTAATGAACCTTGCCACAGCTTGATGACCCGTCCGGCAACAGCTTCATTGAGCGCTTGAGCGCCAACGGCCTGCGCGACCCGGCGCTGTCGTGGAGCAGCTACGACCGCTCGCCGCAGCAAGACGAGCTCCTCGGCATCGCTCCCCCTCAGGATGACAACAATGTGAGACTTGCCTTGACTGTATGGAGTGAACTGTTGGGTGATGGTTGCTTGGAGTGAGTGAGACGTGCCTTGACGTTATGGAGTGAACTGTTGGGTGATTCTTGCATGGAGTTTGGGAGACTTGCCTCGACTGTATGGAGTGGACTGTAGGGTGAACGTCGGGGTGAGTGCGAGTTAACTACATGTGGTGAGCTGACAGTTTACTGCTTTGACCACTGCCCGCCGTTTGCTTGTAGGGTGATAGTTGCTGTACACTGCTAGAATTTAACCTTGCAGACATTTTTCGTGCAGTAATAGTTCTTTTATACCCGTATTTCTGGCCCTAATTAGTCAAATGCAAGAAATACCAATTGCTTGTGAGGGGAGAATGGCTGTTGTAAGAAAGTTAACTCTTTCACCCCGTTTTGATGCCAAGTATGATACTACTATCAATAGTGCCCTAATCATGTCTATACTCCTACTCCTACTTGTCTGCATAGATAATCTTCATATTCTTGCTCACTTGTTTTCGTTTTTTGAGGTTTCTTTTAATATCGGTCTTCAGAGGTTTTTCTGTTTTTGATATCGCACTTCAAATCATCTAAATTGGTTTCTGAAGTAAGTTATTAATATTGAAATAGAGCCTCCCTGATTTCGAGTTTTTGCCACCCAGAATGCTCTTGAAGAAGTTGCAGAAGAAAACGAGGATGCAGACGAAGAAGTTTCACCTGAATCTAAAGATTCCGGCAGCCAAGCAGCAGATACGGAGAGTCGAGATCAAACCGACCGCGACGATGTAGCTGAAAAAGAGAACTTGGCGAATGAAGTCTTGAAATTCTCAGAGCTCTGTGATAGGTGCCATCGGCCTGCTCAAACTAATATGAAACTCGTAAAAATTCCTTATTTCAAGGTACGTTTGATCGGAATATCTGATGCACAGAAAACTTTCTAAATTAGTATATATTTAATTGCTTTGCCGATACTCTCATTTACAAGCTCATTTAATTTATGGTATATAAGGAGCTGTACTTTTTTAAGCTCCTCCATTTCCTCCTTTAACTAACTATTTTTTTACAATGACCTCTTTTTTTAAAGAAATGTCGAGGTATTGAACTTTGGTCTGCAACATTGAAATGCAAGATCGGAGACACACGTGCTCTGTTGAACCTTAGCAATGATTTCTTCCTTGAGATAGATAATTTTTCTCACAGGTTTTTCTCTAATGTTATCGTACATTATATATCACTGCTGACTTCTGTTTGACACATATTTCAGTGTTGAAATTAGTTTCATGTCCGACATGTAGTTAAAAACATGCTGGTCACTTACGCGCGTCTCCTTTCAATCGCTGACTAACGAGCGGTCTGATCAGAAACCCGGACAAGGCTAAAGGAACAGGCATGGTATGGGTCTTTCAAACGCACTGGTGCTAAAATTTGAAATCTTCTATCAATTTTTTTTATTTTATTCTTCGTCATTAGATTTGGGCGAGATGCCATTAATGGAGAATGAGATGGAGGAGATTTCACTGGATAAAGCCGTTAAAGCATAACCTTTCCAGAAAACTCAGAAGGTTAAGATTAGATGACTCACGTTACTTATTTTCATATTGAAAACGTTTTCCTGCTTTCTATTTAATATATTTTTGCTAAGGGCAGTCAAAGCAGTTTGATGATGGGATATTATTGATATTGGCAGTGATGGATTTATTACTGAAATGTCTTATGCAGGATGTGGTGATCCTGAAGACTGTGTGTGTGACAAGGTACCTTTCCCATTAATTCAGTGTTGATTAGCTGCAATAAAAAGTGAGTATTTCAGCATAGTCGAACTATCAACGTAACTCGTCTGTTTCATTGCTGTTTATTCCTGGACAGGAGGTGGTGATTATGGCTTCAGTGTGTGACCACTGCGGTAACAAAACCTCGGAAGTGAAGTCTGGCTCGGGCATCTCGCCGACTGGGCGGCGGATCGTACTCAAGCTTGACGACCCGGAACTCGACCTGGCGAGAGACGTTCTTAAGAGTGAAATGTGCGACCTGCAGATACCTGAGCTGGAGCTACACGTTGGCGCCGGCATACTCGGCGGCAAGTAAGTCGATGGTTTAATACTTTGTTGCTTGCCTTGCGTCGCTGGACTTGAGGAAGGGCTTCGTTCTAAATTCTTTTCTTAGAAGTTATTGGAAAAGTTTTGGCAATCGGAATTGAGGACAAAATTGTTGTGCTAATGTCGGGTCAGGTAATTTTAGGGGATGAAACTTGTGAATGAAATAAGTTGCAGTACCGTAGAGTTAAATGTGAATGAAATAAGTTACAGCAGGGATCAAAATTAGGAATATTTTTATTACAGATAAATCTTGTTAGGAGTGAGAGGGGCCTTGTGAGAAACATTCATGACCTTTACTTTGGAAAAAAATAATAATAATTTGCTCCCAATTGATCATTAATCTTGGCATATTCTGATATTTTGGGACACCTTTTACAATAGTACCTACTGTTTTTAATTGTTTTTGGAGTTTATAAATTCAAAAATTTAATAAATTTATGATGCAGTTTCTGAACATGAATATTAAATTTGTATTGTAATTTTTGAACTTTGAATATTGTATTCAAATATCTGTTATTGAACTTAAATATTGAATTTATAATGGAACTGCCGAAATCAAATCGAATTGCTTTGAATCTTGGTTAATTTGCTCTTCGTATGAAGAATGCACTTTACTCAATCTAATTTACTTGCCCCATCATCAGATTTACGACGATTGAAGGTCTACTCATCAGCATCAAGGATGATATGAAGAACAATCCGTTCTTTGTTGGCGACAGTGTGGATCCCGTCAAGAAAGCCGCCGTTGATAAAATATTCAATGGAATAGATAAAGTGAGGGACACGATATTTTTTTTAAGATTGCACTTTTCTCAGATTTATGTTCAAGGCTACTGTTCAAGTTTTAACTTTTGATAATAATATAATAATAACATGACCTCGGCTAATTTCTTCACGTAATTTGATCTCTCGCCTCAGGGCGTATTTTTGATGATCTTTCATGAATAAATTTCAGATAATGGCAGGGGAACTGAAAGCCACGTTCATCATGGATGATCCTTCGGGCAACAGTTACCTGCAGAACGTCTACGCTCCTGATCCTGATCCTTTCCTCGAGATCACTGAGTACGAACGAACATTCCAACAGAACGAAGACTTGGGACTCAATGATATCAAAACGGAAGGCTATGAGAATGATTAATGTCAAATGATTTTGACTCAATGATATCAAAAACCAAAATGAAAAGCCACCTTTGTAAACCGATAACACGAAATTATTTTTTAAACGTGCCCATTACTCTTTTAATGCGTTAGGGGTTCATGGGAAGCATTTCAGATAGAAGGATATGGGGAGACTGGCTTTTGATATACTGTAGTTGTTTATCTCCACAAACTGACTCCATCTCCACCTACTGGCCATGTATGTCTTTATTCCTTGACTCAAGAACGCGTCGATGACTTAGTAGAAACCTGGATATCGTTTTCGAAACATTTATCTACAGAATGAAAAAAATATATGCTATACCTACCGATGTACATTATAGACCTCAGATATTCCACTCATACCTAAAAACTGACCTATCACTCCCTCTCTCACCTACTTGCCACTACCAGGATGGGCAATTACACACACACGCACACAAGAGTAGGCATCGTTTCTTCATTAAGGTGACTTTCATTTACTTCGATGCTACATAGATTTTTGTATAGATTTTATGTGTCGTGTATCTTATGAATGATATATTTTCCACAAATCCCATAAATTGTTGCCAGATCTTATTGTTTTATTAAGGATTTATTCATCGTGTTGGAAAAAATTAAAGTTACCAGTCACCTCAAGCTCGATTAACTGATACTCGCTAGACTTGATGTACTAAATAAAATAAATGTATACCTAGCGTAACGAACTCCTCACTCATTCAGTACAGCGCCGAACTCTCAGTTTGTCCATGGTATTCCTGAGGTGCGATATTTAAATAGATATAACCAATTAATGCCATCTCGATTAATAGATTACCACTTGCCATCTCGAATTTGCCAACTACATCCAGCAATAGGTTAACACTGGACTGCCAATCCAGTTATGCTAACTCAACCACAAAAACTCTAACCAAGACTCGCTAGTCTCTGATAATTATATAATTATCGTTGCAGCATTGTCAACCATTCATTGAGAAAACTCGTGCGACGGAAGATGAGATGTTCCTATGAAAACGAATTAATAGGCGGTCCTAAATTTTGATAACAGGTCGGATCACCGAATAGCATAAGGTTTTTTCGTTAATTTTTGAATACATTGTCAGTTATGGAAAGATCGGGTTCCAAAAGCCGGATCCCTTGTGAACCAAGTCACGAAAAGTTCAAGAATCGGCAACAGGCCATGTGCCTATCACGTTGAATGCGCTAGTTCTTCAATGCCGACACTTCTATTCTACTCTAAAATCGAAATCGACCCATAATTTCCTTGTCTCCAAACTAAAATAAAGAGCCAGTTAAGGTTTTTTACTCATTCTAATGAAATGGGCACTCTTTTTTTATCGTTCAATTCTGATGAAATACATTGTATCAAAGCACTAGGAATAAGTGACAATAAATCTGACCTCGATGGCAGTAAGAGTCAATTATGTAAATAAAAATGTAAGACCTAATGAGCAGACGACTCTCTCCCAAATTATATCACTTCAATCCTTGTATTTTTAAAAATTTACATTGAGTAGCAATCGCGGAATAATGGAATTTTGTTGACTGGCGGGCGTGGAGGAATAGCGGATTTCTTGACTCGGGAGTGACTAGAGCACTTAGAGGCTAGAGCAGGAGCAGCAGCAGCAGTCAGTGTCATGTAAGCCGTTATCGTGTGTGTATGGCGTCGTTCTGTACAACAAGGGCTCAAGCCCCCGGGTTCCTTGCTCACTGATGATGTACCGTAAGTGAACTAAAACCTACTTATTTAATTTGCTTGCTGCTTCAGCCGTCGGAATATCTTAATTCATCCAGATTGATATGAAGCCTATATATCCTACGTTGAATGCTCACAGGAATATTTTTAAGACATGGAGTTCAGTCAATCTATCATTCTATGTTTATTTGTCTCTCGTACGGCGTACACAGAATAAAATTCAAAATACGTAGCCGACAAAAGCGTAATTTATTTCCATAAAATGTGGAATCCGCGATTTTGTGTGTGACTGTGTCAGTGTGTGGAGGTAAAATTCCTCTCATAAGCGTTTGTTGACTAACGGAGGCTAATACTAATAGTAGTAGAAGTTCTCAGAGTCTCGATTTGTAATTACGACATAGCGGAGTAGTGCTGCAGCTTGAGAATAATTTTTTGGCTCAACTAAGTACTCAGTAGGGTTAGTTGTGCTCATATCGTTTAGGACGTGCACTAATAAAATTGGGTGTAGTATCTTGGTTGCAATTACTATATTTTTGATAGTGTGAAGAGACCAAGTTGCAAGGACTTTACTTTCGTTAACCCAGACTTGCCAAGAATAAATTTTAAATTGAATGAAAAATGATTTTGATTTTATCATAGCGAGAGGAGCAATGTTACGAAATTACATTAAAGCACACCGAATGTCACATGACATGAGCCATAAATGTCTAATTGTCTACTGCCCAGTGCCCACTGATAGCAATACGTTAGTGCGATGTTAGGAGGCTAGGCTAACCTACTCCTACTACCTAAATATGTCCGCGTTCTTGAGACAATAATTTGATTGAATAATACAGACATGATTCTTGTCTATATCCTGCGGTTTTTCAATTATTTTTTGTCAAATTTTTTAAAATATAAATAAGGCTATAAATATCAATAATATAGATTGATACTAGTGATATACTCGGAGCGGTAATGGCGAACATGGTTGAAAACTTGAACTGTGAAGACGAACTACTGCAGTACCGGTACTCTGCTTGCCAGATGCGACTGAAGATTACCCTTAAAATCTTTTCCGATTCACGCTTAGAAGTTAGCGCTCATCTTGCCGAGGAGGAAATGCTTCACTTTTTCAATTTAATTATGTATTTTGAAGTTGAATAATGACACTGGACTTTTATTACAAACATTGCATGTGGAGCGGGCAAAGCGGTTTCAAGGTCATTTGATGATCACGCGTCCTCCCAGTCGCGAGTCATGTACATTTTGTACAGTCCATCCTTCTATGGCCCGGGGCGATCGTGGCCTTGGTTTTAAAACAACGCAGCTGCCCAGTATTGAGGGACGGATTCATTAGAATGACTTCATATCATAAAACGCAGGCTGTAACAAAATCTTGTTTGTACGATTTTTGCGCGAAAAATTGCTTTTACCGATAGAGAAATAAGGGTATATATACCTAACAAGAATAAGGGTATATATATATAAGGGTATATATATATATATATATAAGGGTATATATAATCTATATATCAGAAATAAGGGTATATATAACCAATATGGGGTATATTTAACCCCTGGACGTTCATTTAACTTTCCACAAAAGTTGGAAACCATTCCGTGAACTGGAAGAATGTATAGTTTTACATATTTTATGCCTATTAAATGGTATTCTGGTACACAGAATGAACTGATATTGGAAGATGAGAAATAATTGTTTACAAATTAATACTCACTCGCAGTTTCCTATGTAACTTAATCAACTGTCGAATGAATTTCGAAATACGAATTCTATTCAATAAACTAATCTCGAGAAAACTTATTAATAATTATTTGTATCTGTTGTTACAGAGTTACGGTACACATATTATTGCCACTTTAGGTTGTGGGATCTCACCAGGTTTAGTTCTAAGGTTCGCCACGAATAAAGGTTTTACTTGAATAACTAAATTCTCCAAGATATCAACAGGATGTTCAAAATAAACAGCGATAATTTCAGTTTTCTTTATTAAATCTTGACATTATAGGGAGGACACAAGATGAGTGGATTCGACCAAAGACCTGGCAACTTGCATAATAACATCAGAACGCAGAACGCATTCATTTCATAGAATAGAATAGAAGTGTGTCGGCGTTGAAGAAATAGGCCCATGGCCTGTTGCCGATTCTTGAACTTTTCGTGACTTGATTCACAAGGGATCCGGCCTTTGGAACCCGATCTTTCCAGTCCGAGTTCGTGTAAAAACATTTTAAAGCTTTTTGTGCACTTTCACTTTGATTCATGCGTTTATTTCTTACATTATTTACAGGTCTGGTTCTATGGACATGACTTCTTACTTGTCTTCCAGCTCCGCTGACTTGTCTTCCAGCTCCGCTGACTGATCAGATAATGCATAATGCTGATCAGATGAAAACATAGCCATTACTACTTTGAACTTAACTGGAATAGTTTTCACAAATCAGACTTTACTCACACAGATGCTAATGGCGTCTGTGGATAGGATTACCATTTGCTACTTAACTATCACCTCATGCCATTTTAATATATTAATCCTTTTTCATATCTTGTTAGATACGATATAATAACAGACATATAATGCAATTAGCAAAACATCATAATACAATGAGGATTATAAGCTAAACCAATCTTATTATTATTAGATTCTCACCCCAGTTTTTGTGCTCTTAAGTTAAACAAAGAAATACGACCAGGTGAATGAATCGGCTATGATTTCGCATCTCGTGGTATGGTGTAGCGGTTGGGGAAATTCTAGATTGTGATTTGACTAAACATTGTTGATCTTTTAGATCTATGAAATTCTTTTTTATTTTAACATAACCACTAAACGTATGTGCAAGCTACATAGGTACATCTAACTTTATCCTGAACATTCCTTATTTTACAATTCATGACAAAAATAATACGTGTTGAAACGTTCACTATATATACAAGGCCTCCTCCGCATCCCTTTGAAGGGACGGTAATGATTGAAAGCTCAGGCGATGCTTGCAGATATTTTCGGTTTACACGTTATTAATTTTTTCCGTGCATCTGGCCGGCAAATGATGCTAAAGTCGGCTAATTCTAACACCTGCAGAATTTATGGAGGTTATCTCTATTGGTTCACTGCTTCATTCCCTTATGAACAAATGTTTTGCTTCAAGCTCCCAAGTTTCTTCTGATGGGCTGTACGCAGGAGGCAGAGACATATGAATATTAGAATAGAATAGAAGTGTCGGCGTTGAAGAAATAGGCCCATGGCCTGTTGCCAATTCTTGAACTTTTCGCGACTTGATTCACAAGGATCCGGCCTTTGGAACACGATCTTTCCATAGCTGACGATTGATTGAGATAGCTGCTGGACTTATTGCCTGAATATTATTCAAAGTTATAGTCTTGCTTGTGGTGCAATAAGGCAGACGTGCGGATGGCGAGCGTTCGACTGCCGCTTGCATACGTAAACGGCGCGGTTGACCTAGAAAATTTTATATCTGCAGCACGAGTCGTTCATCCGTTAAGTCATCAGACGGCTTCGCTTGCTCCAAGGAAGGATTTGCTATGTATTCCTGAGCAGGATGCGTTTCAGTATTTTACTGTAATTAATAAAGTAATTACGTCATTGTACTGGTGCTTGAACATGAGGAATGAAGGTTTATTTCGTTCGTTTTATTAGTTAGCAAGTTTAAAAACTGTCGGAAGGACTCAATTTAAAGGAAAATTTTGCTTCCTTCAAATGATCGTTCTCATACGAAATGCTGCGCTTATATAACTGCATTACACCTAGCAATGTTACGGTACTTTTTTAGATTGAGGTTCGAGGCGCTCAATAATAATATTTGAAAATGGAGCTTTCCAATCGGTGGAAATACTGTCAAACGGTTGCGATGCAAGCGTGTTGACAGCGCAATACTAATCTGACTGATTTGTACAACTTTTTATAAACGGTTATTTGAGGTCATTCGTCGTGCAAACGTGTTAGTATGTCATATGTTAGTTTGATTAGCTTACTGTTGTTGATAACCTGAAGATTTATCGCAATCGACAACTCGGCAAATTCTGGAAATTGAAGTAAGGTAAATTTCTCGATAAATTTCACTGCGTTTGTCGGTCGACGCATGCGCCGATAGCCGGAACAAAAAAAGCTGCGCTTTTGGCCGTTCAACCGTACGATGGCGCGGCCTCTGAAGCGCGGCTCACCTGTCGGTGAATATTTTTCAGATCTAACCTGCGCCATCTTGTGGACTCTTCAGTCACGGCGAGAACAATTTAAATAATATTTCAGGTAACCATATAAAGGATTAAATGATTCTTAGACGTGCGGTGACACGCATGCGTATCGCACGAGACTCGTTTCCTTGAGTTTTATCGGCGTTCAACCGCCAGTTGATGTGCGTAATTTATTTGATTCATAAAAGTTCAAACACTTTCTTGCTTTCATACGCTCTAAATAACCGTTGTGTGATTCAAAAGAAGCGTTTGTTTGTTGTAGATACCGGTTTAAGTGACGCTTCAAGCCTTCAGCACAGATTCCTGTTGACCGAGTGTTTTGAGGGTTAACAGTTCAAGCAGTCCGATCGAAGACCTTGTTTTTGCTGCAAGTGTCGTTTTCGCCATTGTATAGCGGGATTTCGAAACGCTGTGGGGAAACTACTCCTATGAATGCTACAATCTCAATCATTCAATGGGCCTGATATATTCTTTAGAGTAATTCCTCGACAGACATGGACGCAATGAGTTGCAGTTTCTTGATTATTAAGTTGAGTTTGATTTTAATAACGGTTGCTATTTGCGCTGTCTCGCCCAAGAACAAGCGAAAACTTTCGCGGTTTTTCGTCGCATTCCTTGCGTTCAGAAAACCGTACTATTTAACCAAGATAAAAGCTTTATTTATCTTTAGCAAAAATAAAGATTTGCCTACGAATTATTCTAGTTGTGCTATACGTCGATGCAAGAAGAGACGGGTAACCCCTGCTTTGTGTTATCTTTGTGGCATTTGATCTCTTGTAGCCACAAATGCTGTGCGTGCGTAAAAATGTGCGATTGCGCGTTTCTGATCCACTGTAGTTATGTCTCGTTAATTACGATTCAGAAATTTGTTCGCTGCGAAGGAATTTACCGCGCGCTTCATAGATACCTTGACCGCTAGCGCAGCGATTTCATTTGAAGGGAAAGCGATTTGCGGTGCCTCTGCCAATTACTGGGGGACCGCTAACAATAATTCGTATTTTGAGGTGGAAAGTGCAATATGGCTTGCGTAACGTGCATGTTGAATGTCGCAATGGTCGGCCATATTGTGTAGCTATATCCGCGAAAGCCTTTGTTGAGGTTATCGTGGCGGGAAAATATTCGAACGTCTTTTGAAAGTTTCTGCCTAAAGCGAGGTGAATTTCTCGTTTCAGGTTCGACTGTTTCGCGTAAAAGACAGATCTTTGTAGTGATTATTGTTTTTAAAATCACTTGTAAATTTGTAGGAATTTTACCCATATTTTATTGAAATCAGCAGTTTCGTGTGTAATAATGATGACTAGTGAATTTATAGTTAACTTTGGTTGTGAATTTGAATGTGATTATTCACTTATTCGATTACTGTGATTAGCATCCGTATTTGTTTCTAGCTAAGCTCGAATTTTCATCTATAAATAAATCTATCTTTTATTTTTATTACATTAGTTTTTCAATATTTTAGAATTCCAAGCATAGAATCTCATCTTTTTCGGTATAGTTGGGCAGAAGTTGTTCTTTACTGCAGTTTCTGTTAGTAGTCATTTTAAACAATTTTCTACTTTGTCTGGATAATAATCAGAGAACACCTTTCTGATTACAAAAAAAAAAACTAAGTAACATCTTGATAACAATTGCTCTTGGGTCTTGAAAAAAACATGCATGAAATTTCATCTCCATGAATACTTTATATGGAAACGAAAATAATTAACGTTTGGTAAGAGTATCCCTGGAATATATCGCAGTGAGAGTATCCCTCGAGTATATCGCAGAGTATCCCTGGAATATATCGCAGTGAGAGTATCCCTGGAATATATCGCAGTGAGAGTATCCCTGGAATATATCGCAGTGAGAGTATCCCTGGAATATATCGCAGTGAGAGTATCCCTGGAATATATCGCAGTGGTTCCGTAAATTTTAAATATACGTAAAATTAACGACACCGGTTTTTCATTCAATCGTCATATATATGCGATGACTTGGCAAGTATTTTGTATTTTATAAATCATTCATGCCCGATTATTAATATGTAAATTGCGAAACTATTATTTAAAAACTGTTTTTATGGTTGATGAAAATTACCACAAAAACTACATTTTTCAAAGGATCCTAACTGCATTTTTTCCAAACTCATTATTTATTGCCTGAATGTATTCATGGTAATTAAACAGGGTTATTCTAAATGATAGGCTCAATTTAATGAATTCGTATTTATTCAAGAGGCGGGACGTAAACAGAGTTGCTGGTAGAGGCGGGACGTAAACAGAGATGCTGGTAGAGGCCGGACGTAAACAGAGTTGCTGGTAGAGGCGGAGGATTATTGACAAAATTCTATCACAAGTCAAGGTGTTGCTACTTGCTAGTAAATCAATAGTTTCCTATCGCTTCAGCAGACACTCTAAACTTGTGGGGAACTTCACTTACGACATCTCCGAGCAGGCGTACAGTTACATTACGTATCTTCCCGCGCAAATGTTTTGATAATACCACCTCTAGAGTTACGTCATCAAGTCAGCACTTACGCCACTCGTAAGTCGATTTTGCGTACTTACGAAGTTTTGATAATACGGCCCCAGGTGATCTCTGTGGCCAGGAGTGTAGAGCCAGATCGTCATTTCCTATGCGTCCTACCCAACGCTCAGGAAGTGACTGATTCAAAAAGTTTTGGACATCTTGATCGCGCGTTTGAATAGGTCAAAAAATTGAATCGTTCTGTTTACATTGGTGTAAAAATTATTTATTTTGAATTTGTTTCGATAAATACCTACTCATTCGAGTATAAACTTCTGCATTTATGTGAAATATCCATTAGAAAAAAAATTTTGTTACAACAATTCGCATTGAGGATAAACGAGAGAAAATGATGGTGAAATTTGCGTTGGTTGACGAAATGGTGAAATTGTTCAATTTTTGCAGGTGCGTGGTGTAGAGGCAGGCGGCCGTGCGTGGTGACGCTGCTCCTGGTGCTCTCCGTGAACATCTTCTACAGGACGCTGCTGCTGCTCGAGAGCCGAGGAGCCCTCGCCAGGAATGGCATCAATCTTTCCCTTCCCAAAATTGGGATAAGCTTCAGAAGAGTGAGTGGTGATAGTGTGAAGAGTGAGTGGTGGTGGTGTGAAGAGTGAGTGGTTAGTTAGTACGTCGTTATCAATAATTGCCATTAATTGGGACGAAGTTATCAATATTTGTTACTCAAAAACAAGGTAAATTTGTCTTTTAATTCAGTTCCTAATACAATTACAAATGAGACTCATACCGATGTTTGAATGTTGCCAGCCGCTGACAGCTCGGGTGCCACTGCGCTTCCTAGTAGAGGAGCGGTCGTACTGCTCACGCCAGCCCGGTCTCCTGGCCGTGGCCGTCGTGCCCTCTGCTCTCGACGACTTCAAGAGACGTCAGGAGACGAGGCTCACGTGGGGGTCCGCCCAGACGCTCGGCGTGCCCCTCGGCGCAGTCTTCGTCATGGGCAAGCATCGTGACAGGTGACGCCGGGGGCGCAGTGAGAGTGCAGAACACGAGAAACACTTCGTGGAAAGAAGTATCACTTTGCTGGATTTGCCTTAGATTATTCGTGTGTGTGATTTAATTGAAAGGGGTAATGGTATGATTATATATTATATTTTTAATCCCGGAGAATATTACTAAGTGAGTGGCGGTAGTATGTACCTTCTGTTAAAGGTACATAATCCTCTTGATTATATATGCTAGCTATTGAGAATTTTATAAGTAATGAAAAATTAAAAAAACGAAAACCGTCATGCTGCTTAGTTGTAACTTATACGATATCCTGAGAAGTACGATCGCCTGCCTGCGCTCCAAAGCTATTACCTTGAGTTGAGGGTATCACCTCTCATTATAATCAGCTATGCCGGTCCAGGATTGATAGCAGTAGAATGCTTTAATTAATGAGACCCAGGAGAGAATGAAGCTCATCACACTTCCCAGGGGTTCTCATTGCTTCTGTTCAGAACATTAAAACTCGAATTTCGACCTCTTGGGAGAATCGAGAAAGGAGCCTAGAATTTTTATTTTCCCATATGTAAGAACACGTTCATTGTGTACTATACTTCGCTCTCAGTCTATATTATGGGGTTTGTACTCAGAGGACTATGTTGGAAATACAAGGACACACGATTTTTAAGCAAATAATTTTCGATCATGATAATAGCAGAAATCTCAAGGAAGTTCGCTATTGACCTGGAGCTGCTGAAAACTAAACTTTGTTGAACTAAACGTGTTGAATTTTCTAATAGGCTTTCTTGCATTACTTACTCTGGATTTGGCGAAAATTTAGCTCGCCTTTTCCTGTAATCAGGTCCATTATTTGCTTTACCTGATGGATTTGTCCGTCGTTGTATGAAAATTGAGTTTTCTGGTTGACAAGCGAGTGTTGCGGGTGAATTAATTTTTACATTACAGTGATTATTAATGTCCCGCCAATTCTGTGTATATACTACAGGGACGAGCGGGACAGAATACGCCAGGAGAGTCGACTGTATCGGGACATAGTGCAAGGAGACTATGACGACACGCAAGGCAGCAGCAAGGCCTTGAATGGTCTTCTTTGGATGGCCATGAACTGCGCCACGGTGAGTTGACATGAAAGATGATTGATACGTAACAGTTGCATGGATCAACCTTCGTTAGGCTTCATTGTTTTACGTTACAATCGCATATTTGCAGTCCGACAAGAGTTATGCAGTCACATCGCTGTTAGCGTCATGAAGTGTTTCCCACTAAATTATTTTGTGTCAAATCATGCAAGTTTAATTATATCATTGAGAGAAATTAATAGGGTCATTGAGATATGTTACCAAACGACTAACAATTTCTTTCCCACAGGTCCCGTTTACGTTGCACGTGACGGACAAGGTATTATTGGACGTGTTTGTCCTGCAGCGGTTTCTATGGGAGGTGCTAGAAGCCCCAGAGAAGCAGGACATGCTTTTCGGGAAGCTTGTGGATCACGTTACGCAAGACCCCGTGACCAGCTACCGTTGGTCTCTCAGCGACTTTGGCCACATGGTACCTGAAGTGACGGAGCCTCCTGCCGTGACGCATGGTCGCTATTTAGAAGAGGACGCTTGGTTTGGGCGTACACAAGCTGTGGCCAAGTTGCTGACCGTGTCTGGGGTGGTACCGCTTGTCTCACCTTCGTCGTTATATCTCACAGGGATGTTAGCTCGCGCCGCTGGCTTGTCTCTATCACCCAGCTTGTTTAATGAGTGGTGGCGCTCGGACAAGAAGGCTAATCTTCAAGAGATTGGCGCTGTCATGGGTTGGTTTAATAAAGAATTAGATCCACCAAGAAGTGAACTGTGGAAACAAATTGTGCTGCATCACACAAATGAAACTATCGACGAAGCGATTCGAGATGTGAAATCGAAAAATGAACAACTGAAGAGAAAAGAATTGCTTGCAAAAAGCACAATTAAGTCGAGCAAAAATTTCATCACAAATCACATTCCAAATCATTTCAAGGTTTCCAAAATGAATCCGGATCGGTTCAAGCCTGTTATGTCGCGGCAGGGTCACATTATAGGACATGGAAGCGAGATGAAGAGAAGCGCTTCTGAAGGCATCCTATAAAATCTGCAAATTGCTAAGACGTGATGGTACAAAGAATTCTAAGAGGCCAAAAATTTCGCATTAGTTTAGTATGTAATGAATAAATGTTTTTGCGTTTTAGAAGCCAGTATTTGTTTTGGCAGAAAGTAACTTTAGATAGTTATTTCTTGGATAATTGGATGTTGTATAGTGATCAATAAAATACACGATATTAATTTTGTACATGTACTCGTTGTAAATTCAACATTGCTCTATGTATCTACTATGTCTGACGCTGGTTAAGATACGACATCCCACCGTTTTTACCTAGCTCCAACAAAGTTTGCTGTACACATGATATCTCTGGGCCTATACTTTCAAACTAAGTTAAGTGATCGTATGTTCATGAACCAATCATTGACGGACTTTTAAGCAAAATCTACCAATTATGGACATGAAAATTGAGCGTAAGTACTTTCGTTCCCTTAGCGATTTTTGAAAGTATGGCCCCAAGCTCCCCTTCAGAACGCATAACACAAAGCTAAATTATGTCATGTGAATTTTCACACCAATCATTTAAATCCGTGATTGCAGTTCTTGAATTAGATGAATTACTGTGCGAAATGAAAGTAGTGAACTACAGATGATGTAATGTAGGAAATTTGAGCTTCACTGCTGTAAATTTTTCTTTGAAGTGTCAAAGTTCCATTGTAACCCATTAAGATGGATTGGGAACATAATACTTGACTGATTGTCACGAAATCACACACTATGAAGCACACATTATTTAGCTTCACTGCATTAAACTAATAAATATTCTTTGGCTTAAATAAATGAAATCCGTAATGAACGCGGGTGAAATGAAACACACTAAGACAACTGCCTCTATTAAGAGTCTATGTCACAAGCGCCGGAGAAGGCGTTCCGTCATTAGGAGACCCGATGAGACTACTTCATTAGACGCAAGAGCCTCAGCCCCGGCATTCTGTAGGACACAAGATACGCAGTATATGGTGCACGTCACGACACGAGTGTTTGTTCTGCGTCAACGGGAGTCACAACACGCCAGGTTGGCAGGGCAGAGGCCCCAGGTGGCGTGGCATCACGTTCTACTGAAGAGCGAGGGAAATACGAGAAGCAGTTCATGAGCATGTCTTGGCCTTCTTGCTCTGCATCCATGCTCGAGAAAACCGCCTGAAATACGTGAAGTCATGAGGAGGTTGGCCTTCAATTCGGGGGTATAGCATAAAGGTATAAATGTTGCACTTAGAATCTACTCAGTAAATTTTACTTCACGAGGAAATGTGCGCTACTGATTGTGAGTGATGGAATTAAGTGATGAGTGATGTGAGTGGCATATAAATCAAATTGTTTATGGCCTCTCAATGAGAAGAAATGATAAGAGCGTATGTAGGTTGTTCACTGGATTTATTTGGTGGAAATGTCGCTAACCTTAGGGTTTTCATCCTCGGCACCCATGTAGGCAAAGCCGAAACTGATGGAGGAGTGGCAGCAGTAGAGATCAGTGTAGCCTTCAGCAGGGTTGTGTTTCAGGATCAGACATCCGCTGGACTTGGGGCGGCTGTACGATTTCAGGAATTTCGAGTCTGAAAATATAAAATGTTAGAAAGGAGTTTGAAACTTTTAACCTATGGTTGCCATGCCATGCCTCTCTGAAAAGGGAGGATGCCTCTATTAATGAAAAAAATTAAGCTAACGTGAGCTGAGATTATTCAGCCCATAGTTTGCTGCTTGATAAGTTCAAGTTTAAACTCAAATCGCATTAGGATTCGACAATTGATTAGTTTACATGTGCTGCATGGTGCTAAATGTGCACATTATAAACCGTACTCGCCATCGATGTGTATATCTCATGAAACATCCATCTTACTGACTTAATTATATGTGGTGTATGATGCTGCGTGCGCACAACGCACAGTGTACATGGGGACAAACCTCAACATTTAAATTATAACATCAGGAAGCACATTTTGAACAATGAAATGATAGAAATAATGCTAATTATAAATCAGGGCACACTGTGCACCTAAGAGCAACGCTTTCAGCGGCCGCGGCAAGTCAGTCCAGTCACCGTCCGCAGTGCTGGCTACGGCCGCTGCGGCGTTCATGGCGAGGTGGGAGCTGACGAGCATCTCGCCGCAGCCGCTGGTGCACACCGCGATGTTACGGCCGCTCCCTGTACACGAGTGGGTCAGTTGAGCAGTGGTAGCTTGATAAGAACTTCAATTAACATGAGAAAATGGTCCATTGAATATTTATTTACATTCAATGGGTCAATCTATTTTCATTTATGGGGCCCATTGAAAGCAATGTGTGCTTGGAAAAAATCTCAATAGTCGCCGCCGTGCACCACCACTGGTCCAGTACCTTTACAGTCATTCTCAGCCCAGTACCCTGCGCCCAGCACTGCTGACTGCCCGACTCTGCCTGGCGTCTTGAGTAGAATTCCCCCGCTGGAGGCGCCGGCAGCAACGGTGCCGTCAGCACTCACGGCCACGCAGCCCACTGTGTCTAATACAGTCTGCACACAAACACTTATTCCTTACATGTACTATTTTGATAAGAATTCCCTAGCGATAATGGTTTATTTATTTGCGTAGCTTTCAACTTGAACTCGAAGCATTAAATTCTTAGCTACAGCCTGAACAATAGAGTGATTTTTGAGTTTGCTCTCTTAGATAACCATTGTGAGATTGTAGGTGGAGAACTAAATTCAACTAATGCAGGATGAAGCAATAAGTTCCTGTAAATTTTAGCTTCAGTATGGCCAGAAGTAAATCGTGCCACAAACCTGCAAAGGCTTGCTTCCCGTTGGGACATCGTCGCTCAGAAGGCCCGCGTTCGACGTGGCTTCAGTGGTTGCCCCTACATGTGTTCTCTTGCGTCGTAAGCTGGGTCCCACATTCGGCAGCTTCCAATTCGCGCTTGACTCATAAATTCCTGTTGCATTGTCACTATTATTCGACTGACTCTCACTTATTAGTTTCCTTGCACTGTAAACTGTTCTAGTTCTCTTGGTGTTTCCTTCTTTAATTTCAGTTTCAGAACTGTCATGCCGTATTCTTTTCGCACTGGTGTATCTGCAGATATCTTCGTGCGTCATTCTTGAACTGTGAGCGACTGGAATTCTAGATATTCCGACTTGACTACTGCTCACAAATACAGAAGGTGAACATTTATGAAATGATTCAACCAGATTTTCCATAGAGTTTGCTTCGTGTGGACAGATTAGGGAGGAATCTCCCTGCTCCAACTGGAGCGTTTCTTCTGGTGCTCTTGCGTCTATTACTTCCATGTCATCCTCCGAAGCCGTTGTTTCCCTGGTAGTGGGATCTCCATTTAATGCAGATTCGTTTTTAAAGCTGGAGGATTTCCGTTGAGTTTCGGTTGTCTCTTCAAATGTGATAATATTGCAGTTAGCAGCCAGGCGTGTGGAGTGTAGGCACGCCGACTTCAAGGCGAGCTTTTCTCTTCTTTGTTTGTGCTTGAGCTTACGCAGCTGTCGGAGGTAGTAGCGATGACGCTCCAGGCTCTTTGCTGTGGCATATATACAGAAATTAGTTAGTATGATTACCCAGTCATCTTTCGCTATTTTCTTGATACAATCAATGACAACTTTTCCAACAATAAAGTATGCGTAACAATCAATATAAAAGATAGAAATTTCAACTTTACCTACAAGCTTAGATCTAATTCAAACAATAGATACAAATTCAATGGAACAATCAAACCAAATGAATTCTGGTAGCTACTGAAGATGCATAACATGCGATATATTTGATGCAAAAGATTTTGAAGTTAAGACAATTCAATAAATGTGGACAAAGAATCCTCACCTGAAACCAGCTTTGATTCTTCACAAGTGTCGATGCCGTTGGCAGCGGCCCATTCGACAGCTCCACTACCGACCAGCAGTCTGTAGAGCACCCCATTGAATACATCGGTAATACAGCAATGCATCAAACTTTGCCAACTTTTGATTGATGCGCACTATTCCAAAAAAAATTGGTTAGGTAATGCATTTAATTAAGAAAACAAATTCTAAGAAGAAAACATAATGCATAAAATCTACATTTTAGATGTAGACAAAAGAACATCATTTGAAAGGAAGAAAGTTACAAACGCTTATAAAAAAACAATTGATGCAAGTTTAAGCGCGCCAGAAACTGATGCGGGTGGCACTTTATGCGCACCATTATGAAAAAATTAAGTAGGCAATGCATTTAATTAAGAAAACCAATTCTAAGAAGAGAACATAATACATAAAATGTACATTTTAAATGTAGACAAAAGAACATCATTTCACAGGAAGAATATTTCAGAAAAACAAGTGACGCAAGTTTAAGCGCGCCAGAAACTGACGCGGGTGGTACAAGGTTGCCCAGCAGAGGCTTGCTCTGCAGTGTCAGGAGTTTATGAGCCACACAGATAGGGTGCTGGATACCAGACACGGCGCCCACCGCACCGTGACGTAGACCGCTGCTCTCCATGATACCGGCATCGCACTCAACAGTACCTTGAGGAAAAACTATCATGAGGGAAGGGATGGAAAGAGTTGTCATGATGGATGGGATAGCAAGTGTTGTCATGAGGGAAGGGATAGCAAGAGTTATCATAATGGAAGGGATAGCAAGATTCATTATAATGGAAGGGATAGCAAGTGTTGTCATGATGGAAGGGATGGAAAGAGTTGTCATGATGGAAGGGATAGCAAGAGTTGTCATGATGGATGGAAGGGATAACAAGAGTTATCATGATGGAAGGGATAAAAGTGTTGTCATGATGAAAGGGATAGAAAGAGTTGTCATGATGGAAAGGATGGCAAGAGTTGTCATGATAGAAGGGATGATGGAAGGGATAGCAGAAGTTACGATGGAAGGGATAGTAAGAGTTTTCATGATGGAAGAGATAGCAAGAGATTTCATGATGGAAGGGATAGCAAGAGTTTTCATGATTGAAGGGATAGCTAGAGTTATGATGATGGAAGGGATAGCAAAATTTATGATGGAAGGGATAGCAAGAGTTGTCATGATGGAAGGGATGGAAAGTGTTGTCATGATGGAAGGGATGGAAAGAGTTGTCATGATGGAAGGGATAGCAAGAGTTGTCATGATGGAAGGGATAGCAAGAGTTGTCATGATGGAAGGGATAGCAAAATTTATGATGGAAGGGATTTCAAAAGTTTTGATGGAAGGAATTTCAAGAGTTATGATGGAAGGGATAGCAAGAGTTAAGATGGAAAAGAAAGCAAGAGTTATCATGATGGAAGGGATTGCAAGAGACACATTTGTGACCAGCACTACAATGCCCCAGGAACAGATATTAGATTTTGAATTTTTAGCTATTAGATACTTTTGGTGATAGTGTATATTATTGAGAATTTTAGAACTGGTAAATATTTGAACAAAAGCCTATTTAAAAAAATATCTTCAGCTCACATCCTAATCACGTTATTGATAATGAAATTTGTCAACTGCTTGTTTTCACATCACTTTATTTTTGAATATTTGGCATTGATTTTCAATTTTAATGGTAAAATTTGTGGGATGGCAAGAATTATATTCAACTGATATTACAGAACTTATCATGCATTTGGATGATCACAGAACTGTTTTCAATGAAATGTGCTGCATTTTTTGCCTTTAAATTTTGAGGTAAAGGACAAATATTTACCATGTAATAATTCAGTTAATAGTTAGTTACCATGTCATAATAGTTGCTATTACTAACCTCTATTAGTGAGAGCAGAACCATATCCAGTGTTGGTGAGCTCACAAGCCTCAAGCACCTGGATGGCTGCCGAGACTGCATCAACAGCAGAGCCTCCACCTTGCAGGATTAACTGGCCCTGAGAATGAAAAAAAAATTAAAGCATAATCCTTGACTTGTGTGACACATATATACTTCTTACAGTGCAATTGGATCATAAACTTCTTACTGTCAAAATAAAGCCACTAAATTAAATTGTTTTTGAGCTCATTATTATATGTTCGTTCAGATATGTATTAGAGAATAAGAGAATGTACCTTTCAGATAAATTGAGAGCATTGGCTTCTTTCTGCCACAAATGTGTGTGCATAGCAACAAAATTGAGTCATGTCTTGGAGAAGTTTATTACAATCCAAAGTTCTAAATTTGTCTTGTGGGACTTTAATTATTATAGTGATAAGAGAATGGCAATTGATTTTATTTTTGTTACATTTTCATGCAAGCACACACTTTGGAGTTTAGGCCAGTATAACTACCACTACTAAGAACAAACAATATTGGGAAAAATAATAAATGAAACTTCACTGAAACTTTACTTTTCTGCAAGCTTTCCTCATCCAGGACTTGTAGATGGGATGATTGGATCGACTGTGGTCCCCTGCTCCTGTAAAAAAATTCATATAAAACAGTGCATATGGTAATGATCTGGGGCCATATTTTCAAAACTCGCTAAGTGAACGTAAGTACTTACGCTCTATTTTCTTATCTATGATTGGCGGATTTGGCTTGAAAGGCCGTCAATGATTGGCGGATGAACTTACAATCTCTTAACTTTTTTTGAAAGCATAGACCCTGGTCTTGTAACATCTTGGGAATGGGGTAATTCAGGACACTTGAAATAGAACTTAATTTAAAACGTTTGAAGCATGCAATTCATTACTAACAGTATACTCCAGAGTCCTCCTCTTCATTAGTCAATGATGTAGATGTAGAATAAATGACATTTTCTGTGATTTGTACTTGCTTTTCCTTTTTTTTATTGATGATATTACTGTATATCTATTTTTCATTACCAAAAACTATTTTTTCCATTCTATACCTAACACTTTTAAAATCCCCCAGAAATGCTTCCATGCCATAGACAACAGAAGCTGTATTGCATTTCCTCCATTAGGCTCCATGAGCTTATGTGACTGGGCTTGTAATTTTGTTCTAACGCAATCTGTTGCGTTCTAACGCGATCTAATNACTTTCAGAACTGCATGCTACATCAAGTAGTTTAGGTAGATCTGAGTGCGTATACATGGATGCCAAAATTTGTGCTCTTAAAATCATCCAAACTGCGCATTACAGCACATAGTTCCAGTGGCTCTAAGTGAGCATGCTTGGGTGCTCAAATAAACACTCTTACAGCCATCAGAACTGCTCAATACAGCATGTAGTTCTGGTGGATCTGAGCATGTATGCTTGGGTGCTCAAATGTACACTCTCACAGCCACCAGAACTGCTTGCTCCAGCGCGTAGTTCTGGTGGCTCTGAGTGTGTATGCTTGGGTGCTCAAATATACACTCTCACAGCCACCAGAACTGCTTGCTCCAGCGCGTAGTTCCGGTGGCTCTGAGTGTGTATGCTTGGATGCTCAAATGGATCTCACAGCCATTAGAACTGCGTGCTACAGCAAGAAGTTTAGGTGGCTATGAGCGCATATGCTTTGGTGCTCAAATGTAGCTCTCACACTGTGACCATTGTAACTTTGCACTATGACACATAGTTCCAATCGTGCCGTGTAGATCAATATGATGCATTGGCCATATTGATCGTAAATAGCGATTTATGGAGAAGTATGATTGGCGACTGGCATCCAGTGGCATCCACCTTGACTTTTTTGATGCATGAAAGCATAGTGGCAAAGCAGAGAGTTTTTTAGACTCTCCTTCAAATTCAATTTATAGTACTATAAGTAGATCAGTAAAGCATCATGGATAACAGCATGATCATACATAAGAAATTGGTTTAAATATTGAGTAAATAAGGAAATTAAAGAAGAACTGATTCTAAAAAATCTCTGGTTTACCACTATGTATATAGCCTACAAGAGCTTTCTAATGTTGCTAAAATTTTTGAAAATGGATAATAGGAAACCTAGAAATGATAGTTTATAAAAAGTAATAGAAAAGGCAATTTTTGGGATGTAATTGAATAGGCTAACAGAAAATATTTTTTGCTTTTTTTCACTTTTATTTGTACATCACTTAAATTTACATGATATTTCATTAATTCTTAGATGTTTCTTATCATCAGTCATCAGATGCCACTATGCAGATTGCAGAGAGTGGATGAATATTGCAAGCTCTTTGGCGACGCTTCAGTAGCCAAATTTTTGCCTTTAGAAGATCTTGCCGACACATTTAGATTGAAATTCTTGCATTCAATATATTTCTCAGTCTTCGGCCAACTATTTAGAAAAAAAGTAAGGTTTCCGGTATGTTGGATGGATTACGATGCAGCGAAGCTTGTCCGGAAATCAGTTGCGATGAGTTCCTGCAAAAAATTTAAACAACGTCTTTTTGATTGCATAGTTTCGGTCACATTAGAGCGGTCAGACTGCTTTATTACATGTTCAGTTGACACTTGCTCTACAATCAGACTGTTTTTAGAGTAAAATTAGTTATTTGGGGTAACACGTGCATGCAACCCTAAGTGGAAAAAACGTGACTTCAGATGGATTAGTTCGCCTGTTAATGAATTCCATAGAGGGCTTAGGCTGCGAAAAATTGGCACTAATTCCGCAAGATGCACAAAATTGATAATGAATTCAAGACGAATTCCGCAGCGCAATCAGCAAAGCGAAATCCGCGCGAAGTTCGAAGCCAAGAAGAAAATACGGAAGCCAGATGCACGATCGAACAGAAGCTACTGGACCAGGAGCAACGTTCATGTTTGTCGACCCACTCAACCGTCGTATTGCTCGAGAAGCAAATATGACGTGAACGCAAGCGTGAACGCGATGTACAAAGTGTAACTGTTATATAGAAAAATGTCGGCACTGAAGAAATAGGCCCATGGCCTGTTGAGGATTCTTGTACTTTTCGTAACTTGATTCACAAGGGATCACAAGTCAATGCGGTCATAAGGGTAAAATTAGAGATTTGGGGTAACACGTGCATAAACTTTGTAAATAAATTCGCATTCGCACCTCGTAAATGGCTTTTCATGGCCGAGATATGGAATTCACGGCTCGGTGAAATGGAATCACGTCTCGGTGAAATAGAATCACGGCTCGTAGAAATGGAATCATGACTGGCAAATCCATAAAACCACGGCTGGAAAAATTCAGTCGCGGCTCGCCAAGTAGATATATTCCATACTAGTTGCCAAGTAGATATATTCCATGCCATAGTGGCAAACCAGAGCTTTTTTAGAATCAGTTCATTTTTAATTTCCTCATTTACTCAAGATTTAAACCAATTTCTTATGTGTGATAATGCTGGTATCCAGGATACTTTATTGGTTTACTTATAGGACTCAAAAATGAACTTGAGGGAGAGTCTAAAAAACTCTCTGCTTTGCCACTATGCTTTACTTGTCTACTTATAGGACTCAAAAATGAACTTGAGGGAGAGTCTAAAAAACTCTCTGCTTTGCCACTATGTATCCATGCCTGCAACAGAGTTTGACTGTTTGAACAGGTGTATTAATACATGATTTTTTTATTATTTATACATCTAATATCCAATTTCTTCCAGTAAAGGCCACTGGCCTGTAAATTACGACACGTTCTTGGAGATTACATTGTTTAAACAAAAACAATATGTGATAACTTATTAACAATAATTAATACTTGCCTAATGCTGGTAATCCTGGACTAATCCATGATAATTAACTCACCAACATGCACAGCAATGAATGCAGCCATTGAAGTGTGAGCAAACCTTCTAAGGATAAATCAAATTCGAAAACAGTTTTCGATGTTTTGATTCTTGAACCATTCACCTACGTCCTACTTCCTGTTCTTGCTGCAGCTCTTGACTGCAAAACCTGGGACATCTCACATGTGAAAATTTCAGGAAAACTGCGTTGCAATCTCAAATTCCTTCCGCATGTACAGAAAAATAAAGAATGAAATAAAGAATCCGTTACGATACATTCGTAAGTTGGATTCTATTAAAATGAATAGCTATTTCCGTTTATCATACAACAATTATTTTAATTTCTTTCTGAATTTCATTATTCGCCATAGTTACGTCAAAATCTGATGTACCTATGAGCGATGAGTCAAATTAGATTGGTACAAATACTACGGCGGCATTTATCTCATTTGCGCTGCTCTCTTACACCCACTTTATACATTATATCGAATTTAATTTGCATCAATTTATACCAATAATTGTCTTTCCCTATAATCTTTTTAGGCCTCACTGGTAACCTGATTTGGTTTAATTATGCCCATGTTGCTCTTTTAACTATTAAATAAACATTTTGCAAGTTTTAATGATTATTGTTTAGAATAATTGTAGCAAGAAATGAGAATATAAAGTTAACGTCCAAAAGCAATGCCAAGGAGGGCTATTCTATTCCCTGTGCCCATGGAGAAATATTATATCATATATGTTCGTGATTTCTTTTGTCTTTTTAAACCTTCAGAGGCTTTACATGCTTCATAGGCCTTCAATTTGATTGAAAGTATTGAGCGAAATAGGATTATGTGCCTAGTGAAAGTGATGTCATTGTGGCTATAAATAGAATTGTAATTTTTAAGTATTTATTTTTATTTGGAATATGATCAGGAAACTCTGAAAAACCAGCTCATTGCTGTGTTAGGCGTTATGTACCTTCAATTTGGCTATCTCAACCAACACATATCTGTTTCAGAGGTAGTTAAATGAAGCGGGTGGCTTTTGGGTGGGCGATCAATGGCCACTTTATTGGCCAGCGATTGGCTCCGGCCAACCGCTAGCCATCTCTTTCGAAAATATCATTGAAAGCATGGAGTAATTTTACACCAATCAGACAGACCACGTAGCTACGTTCCAGCGTTTGTTTTCGCAAATGTAAGCCGTCAGTATTTATCCTCTGCACCAAACTAGCATCTGATCAAACGCCCAAACGTCGAGAAGGATGATGGATATAGGTGCCTCATGGTGCATATAATTTTCTTCTCGTTCCAAATAACATAACATAGTGATCTCGGCGCTGAAGTGTAGGCCTGATGTGGCCTGTCGCCGATTCTTTTCCTTTTCATGCCTTGTTCACAGAAGATCTAATATCGTGTCATTTGACCGGATCTTTTCACGACTGACGAAAGTCGTACTGTACCAAATAGAGTGATGACAATCGTTCGTATGTTTGACAACTACACGAAGTTGTTCTGACATCAATATGGATCCTACTATGTTCAGAGGTATCAGACATGTGACCGCTGAAGTTCCACCAAAAGAAGTAGATCCGCTAGATCGCTACATTTTATCGTCTAAAATATACAGAATAAGAGACAGTCAGATAGACCCGGAAAGAAGATGCAAATTGTAACGTCAAGGGAGAATGGGATGATGTGAAACCTGCGAGTGATGAGGGGATTTAGGGCCCAAAATTGGGATCGATTTACGTCCTGTATTTCAAAATTAGTGCGGCAAAAAAAAATATATTCATGACATCATAAGCATGACTTTCGGTCACATAACAGAACGAGCCGTCATTCAGTTTTGCATAAGCTTATTATCCCCAATCCTAGAATGTGGCTTTATAATTTGTCATCATAAGCTAACGAATATTTGCAGTGATGATTGAGAATGTCAATAGAAAAGCAGCCAAATTTCAAGTTCAGGTGGAAGAGTAGCCGTATCCTGAACATTTGCACAGGCGCGAGCGTGGTGATGTGTTCAAGGAACGCAAATGACGACAGCCATCGAACAGAGATATGAAACGCCATCAAGCTACAGATGCAGAAGTATAGGCTCAACATCAGAGAAAAAATTTCCTCTGGAAGAATCTTTTCAGCTTGGCGCAACTTGCATGCTGCCTTTGTCACTTCGCGATCTATAAAAGCTGTGAAAAGCTCCATTGACGACTATTGGAGGATAAATAGCAGTCCGGGCGTCTCTGACAAGCTTGAGACATTTACGTTTTTGTGCGTAAAATTGCTCTACCTATTTAGCGGTATAACTAAGATTTTGCCGTGTCTTCACTCTGATTATGCCTAAGGGATGCTTCGGTACGACATTATGATTTTCCATGAACATTAACCTATTGGAATGCTCCGAATGGAGGATGCCTCAACAGAATAGAGCGGTGAACAAGCCTTAGAGAGGCCTAACTAAGCTTCTATGAGTCCGAGTATGAACATCTTCAAAAACAGACTAGACGAAGCTATGCAGGAGCATATGCTCAGTTACGGATAGCAAATTATTGCCTAGCAAATTACGGACCAGGCAATAAGTCCAGCAGCTATCTCAATCAATCGTCAGCTATGGAAAGATCGGGTTCCAAAGGCCGGGTCCCTTGTGAATCAAGTCACGAACAGTTCAAGAATCGGCAACAGGCCATGGGCCTATTTCTTCAACGCCGACACTTCTATTCATGAGGTCCAAGTCAAACAATTTATACGATTTTCGCTCGTAAATTTTTTCGAACCGTTTCTGATATCTCAAGTTTATCCATGAAACTATAAAATTCTTTAGAATAAAAGAACACAAATGGAAAAATGTGTACTATCGATGTCAATTATTAGCTTATAGAGAACAAAGATTCAAAATATTTTTCCCACATGAAATATTGACCGATGAACTCGAATGGTACAAATATCGGCAGCACACCGGAAACAAATTTATTCAACATAAGAAAAATTTAATCATTATCGGTGAAATTAAAAAAAAAATAAAGAATCTAGAGAGTCTCACTTTGTAAGGAAACAGGGAAATATGAATCCTCACACAAATAAATCTAATTTCCAAGTCGAATTGTCAACATATGTAATTATTAGGATAATCGAATTGAAATAAAAAACGCTCATAGAAACAAATTAACAACACACTTGCACTAAAAAAAATTGTCACTTCTAGGTTTAACCCCATAACATTTATAATGTAAAGGAAGAGAGAGAGCAACTCAGAAGAAATGCTTAATCAAATTAGCTACGAAGTATCAGATTCAGGCGATCGTCAATTACGGTCAAGGATATAGAGAAATCAATGGGCATGTTTGCTATAACAAATACTGAAAAAATTTTTACGATTCCCGAGCAATCTTGAGGATCGTTTGCAACCTTGCATGGCCCATGCATGAAATTATTTAGTGCACGAGTTGGTGAATGCAGTGTAGCTAAGCCAATTGCCCAGGTATTCGTCGTTTTCTTTTTTTAAACATTTTGGGGTTCCAGTACGATGATCTAAATTAAACGAAGACCTTTCTCATGAATAATTATATAAGACCAGAGTTTTTACGAACAATCGGTTTCTCCACGTTTCAAATAATGCAATAGTTATTTGTTACTAGTATTAGTTTTTCCTTGGGTATCCCAAAAAGATAGCAACGTAAAATTCAATAGAATCAATAGTCCTTATGGACAAATTATCAGCATAATCTTAGCCTTTATACTTTAAAATTTGTTTCTCAGATTGGCCCTCGTATAGAGAAAATCATGTTCTAAATGTTTTTTTTTGTGTTCCAACAGAGTCTCAGAGAGCGTACAGATTCGTCCAGGGTAAAGACTGGGGTTTTAAGAAATTCATCAGAATGTTCGTAAGGGTGCGCAGCCGTAGACCAGCAAATTAATTCTCATATCAGCCCTGGTGCCAACTTCAACCATTTGAATGCTATAGATATTGTCATCCTGGTGCCATACTTTCAAAATTCGCTAAGCGAACGTAAGTACTTACGCTCTATTTTCTTGCCTATGATTGGTGGATTTTGCTTGAGAGGTCATCAATGATTGGCTGATGAACTTACGATCTCTTAACTTTTTTGAAAGTATAGGCCCTGGCACCTAAGCAGCTGTGGTCAATGCATCTCTTGGTAATAAGTGGCTGATTCAGTTTTGGTCCTGAACACAAGTGACGGAGGGAGGAGTTTGACACGTACACTTGATCTTGGTCTCGGTGGTTGCAAGCTGTCGTCCTCTGGCCACGATGACGCCGCCGAACTCGCACACATCTTCGGTCACGCCTGCGAGGAAAATTCGGTTATCAGTAGCCTGGGGTCTTAATTGGGGCACTTGTAATGAAAGCTTTTAAAATTGATTAATGGGTTTTTGAATTGTCAAATCACTTGTCATGGCGTACTTCGTGGGACAAAAGTTTTTCGTAAATAATCTGTTTTGTTAACAATTTCCTCGTTTGTCCTATCCATATTACTATACTACTTGAACTGTGATCGCTACGTCAGAAGTTGAGCTGCTATAGAATCTGCAAAAATAAAATCAAGCTTCGCGTTCTTGACGAACATTTCTCACCAGTATTATCGTTATAAACTGCGTTCACTGTTCTCACTAGCCATTATTCAAGAACATTTATTTTCAGTGTTGTTATATACTGGGCTCACGGGTCTTACAAACCGCTATTTACTAACATTTTCGTTGATTAATTGAACTGCACTCACCGTTCTCGTAAAACCAAGCTCATTAACGATATCATGAAACGGGTTACCGATACAAAAGTATACCACAACGTGGGTTCAAGCGAAGAAAGATATATTTTTAAGTAACATCGAGTTAGGTGTCCGATATTCTATTACTTTATCAAATAATTCATCTTAATTCATTTAATAAATAACTCACCGTCAGGATTGGCCTGCGACTGGTCAGAGGCGATACGCTTGTCACCCACTGTAAAGACAAGGCAAACGTTAATAATTTTTCGTATTAAAGAATTTTTTCTACAGCTTTCTTGTTAGTTAATTCGTCCTACACTGTTAGAAAAATTACCGTTAACGGTATTACCGGCGTTTCAGCGGCCGGTCAGCACGTGAAATAAAACACCGTGTTGCCGTTTTTATTCTAATTTAACACTAAAAATCCCTAAAACCTCTGATAAAAATGGCGAAATAGTTTATTTTCACGGGGCGACCGGCCACTAGAACGCCAGTGGGACCGTTTTTTCACCGTTTTTTATAACAGTGTATAGGATGCCTCTATTAAAACGCTCGCCGATCCATAACCCGTTGCAACTCTACAAATTAACGGTACTTTTCATTTCATTACGATGTAAGAAATATGCTAACCTGTAGTGAACGGTAATTTATTGCAAAATACGCGAAGAATTGAAAAAGAATGCGTTTAGGATGTGAATAAGAACCTACTAGAAGGCACTTAGAACTCGCAGCGTTTAATTGATACGCTTTTCAAAAATCTTTAATAAATATTTGCAACATTGTGTCAGTCAATTTAAACATTTGTCAGGATATTTAGTGTAACTATAGATTGTTTGAAAAAAATATAGCTTGGTACTCACTGCAGTGAGTGACAGATTGCATTTTTTCGTCCGTCCGTGACGTGAAGTCACAGACTGACGTCACGGACGGACATGACGAGCACAATAATGCCTCTTTCCCATAAATGAGAAAATGCGCTAAAAAGATATAGGATAATAAAGTTATTATGTAGGCTACATGCGGTACTCACAGCAGATGTAAGTGATAGGGCAGCACCTCTCCTTGTAGTACAGCGGCACGCAGCCGCTGCGGATCCGCTTCACGCTCCTATAGTGACAGAGTGGAAATATGAGTGTAGAGATGTTCATGTGATTTGAAGTGGAAATGCTTTCTTATTAACAGAGTGGTGCAAAAACGTGTATTCCATTCAATATCGTCCATAATAGTTGCAACAAAAACTTAATATAAAAAATAAGTTAATAGTCCTTGATAGTTGCAACAAAAAATAATCACATAAAACAATTTTAAAAGAATTTGGGGATTAAGGAGAAGCAAATGAGCATGCTTCAGTGAGAGATTTATTATAAATTCAAGTTTATCATTTCTATTGTACCATTTATTTATAAACTACAGATTAGGAATAACAGAGACGTGGAATTCATTATTTCTGCTAAATCTATTCTTTTTATCAGGTGTTAAACCAAGCATTTCTAAATCTAAAATACACTATAGAGCAAGCGATGGCTAACCGCGTATCAAGCGGCTAACGAAGCTATGCAGGAGCATATGTTCAGTCTTAAAATGCCTAGCAAATACGGACCAGGCAATAAGTCCAGCAGCTATCTCAATCAATCGTCAGCTATAGAAAGATCGGGTTCCAAAGGCCGGATCCCTTGTGAATCAAGTCACGAAAAATTCAAGAATTAGCAACAGGCCATGGGCCTATTCCTTCAACGCCGACACTTCTATTCTATTGTATTCTATGCTGTTCTATTCTAGTCTATTCTATTCTATTCTAACCGCGTATCATAGCCGCAGTCAACAGGGGTGCAGTTATCGCCGTAGGGACTGGTGTAGTTGCGGGCGCACACACAGCGTTGACAGGGCGCCGTGTCGAAATACATCTTGTCGCCCTCTTGGTACGTACGGCCCTCAGACGAGCAGGTGACACCGTCAGTTCTTGGAGGGGGTTCCATGGCGCCGGGAACTGGTGACACTGTAGTCGGATAAAACATTGAACTAATCTATATCACCGCAAGAGTTAGGGTTAATTGAGGAAAATGGTATGTAAATACACATAGCGCCGGGAACTGTGACACTGAAGTCGGATGAAACATTGAACTAATCTATATCATCACAAGAGTTATGATTAATTGATAATAATGGTATGTAAATACACATAGCGCCGGGAACTGGTGACACTGAAATCGGATGAAACATTGAACTTATCTATATAATCACAAGAGTTAGGATTAATTGAGAATAACGGTATGTAAATACACATGTTGTAAATAAATCACTCGTATTTCAGATTATATCATGTACTCTTTTCACTCGTATTTCATTTCAGTTTAAATCATGTACTATTAAAATACCGATGAGAATTTGAACAGATGAAGAAAATAATTCGGCACGAACAGCTGCTGAGATCTCATGGCGATAATTTTTCAGAGGAGTGTGTACATTATCTCATGGAAACATGTTCAGGTAATTTAAAGCGAAAGACATTCAGCGTTGCTCTGTTTTGACGAAAAAGTAGAAAAAGTGTAGGTATGATCCATGTAAATCCACTTAAAAAATCATTAATAAACATACACCTGGTAAGGGTTGCCTTTCCTCCAAATGTTGAAAATTACATCTGACTTAAGGAACACCATCCATTGATATTCATAAAAAAATTTTGATATCCTGATCGTAGGCCCGGTATACAAGCTTAGCTAATATCCTATCTGCTGGGGTAGCATTTTTGATCTCAAAACGAACAGTGCTGGCTTATAAACTGAAAAATTGAATATATAGTCAATTGAGTATATAGTCTATTGCGTATATAGTCTATTGAGTAAATAGTCTATTGAGTATTTAATCTATTGAGTATGTAGTCTATTAGTACATAATCTATTTTCGCTATTGAGTATATAGACTATTGAGTATATAGTCAATTGAGTAAATAGTCTATTGATTATATAGTCTATTGAGTATATAGCCTATTGAGTATATAGTCTATTGAGTATATAGCCTATTGAGTATATAGCCTAATGAGTATATAGTCTAATGAGTACTCAATCTATTGAGTATACGGTCTATTAAGTATTTAATCTATTGAGTGTACAGTCTATTAAGTATTTAATCTATTGAGTATATAGTCTATTGAGTATATAGTCTATTTAAGGCGCAACACTGACCGCATTCCTTGTCATAGGAGCAGCACTGGTCAAGCCTGAAGAGTTGTCGGCAGAAAGGATCAGGGGCTTGGAAGAGAGAGGGACACTCCACCGAGACGCAGATCAGCTCAGCGCTGCGGGCCAGTGACACAATTGCTAAGTTAAGTATTATAAAAAAATATAACTCAGTACCCACTGCAGGGAGTGACAGAGAGCGCATTTTATCGTCGACCAAAACTTGAGGTCACGGACGGACGGACGGACAGACAGACAGGGCGGACATGGCGAGCACAATAGTGCATTTTTTTCCATAAATGAGAAAATGCGATAAAAAGGATCGATATAATTTGCAGTGTGATTTGAAAAAAAAAAGATTTTCTGCGTTAAACCAAACTATTTATTGAAGATGCATAATCTGCAGCTGAATCTGTTACAATCAAGGATGTGAGAAGTTTTTTCGTTATTAAGTTTATTAAATTCAAATATTGAAACACTGACTTGAATAAAAATATTTCTCAAAGATCAATTTTAAACCGAAGCTAAAATAGTTTGTGAAGATGTAGCGCGGGAATTAATACAAGAAAGAAAAGAAGTGATAGAATCCAAATTAAAGTATAGAATAATAAAATATTAATTATAACGTCCATGCATCAATACATTGTTCTTAAGAAACTTTTTAGCCGAGTTTAAATCTTTGGATCAACTAATTTTATTTAATTTGTGTCAGTGGGCATAGCCTGGACAAAAATTTCTCTTTGATTGCGAATTTTCGAATATGTTTGAGTTAATTTATATTTACTTATTAACCTATTAATATATTTGAGTGAATTATTGAATACAACTGCAATATTAAAAATGGAAGATGACCATAAAATTGATCAGGGTGAAAATTGCATTTTATTTAAAAATTTCCCTGATAATTAATGCGTCGTATTCTCACTAACTCGGAAATTCCTCGTGAACACCGGCATCTCGAGCAGGGATCTCTGACGGGTACGTCGGCGCCGAGGTCGTACGTCTTGCCTTCGTAGACACAGCCTTTCTCGCCACTGCTGGGAATCTCTGTGATGCGTAATGATTTATATCTTAATATTAGGTATGCTGTATATTAAAATACGGTTGATGGAATCTCTGATACGTAATGAAGATTTATTTATATCTTGATATTAGGTATGCTGTATATTAAAATACGGTAGATGGAATCTCTGTGATACGTAATGAAGATTTATTTATATCTTGATATTAGGTATGCTGTATATTAAAATACGGTAGATGGAATCTCTGTGATGCGTAATGAAGATTTATTTATTTCTTGATATCCGTGCCGTAAATGCTGTATATTAAAATACGGTAGATGGAATCTCTGTGATGCGTAATGAAGATTTATTTATATCTTGATATTAGGTACGATATATATTAATATAAAATTGGGTAGAAAACATATTGCGATAGTAATGAAGATTTACTTATATCTTAATATTAGGTAGGTATGCTGTATGTTAATACGAAAATAAGGTAGAAAACATATTGCGATAAAGAGAATCATTACTCACAGCTGACATTAATAAAATTTTGCTGCACTGATATTAGTTTAGGTATGCTGTATATTATAATACGGTAGAAAACGTATTGCAATAAAGAGAAACATTATTCACAGTTGACATTCATCAAGTTTTACGGCACCGATATTAGTTTCGTACAGATTATGAAGTTAGGAAGTGTTTAATAGTCATTTAGGAGGGCCAAACCTTTATATTACACAATACTAAGCGCAAAAAAATATCCATGCACTATGGAATAAAAATCTCTTGGTTCAAGCATTAATTTCAAACCGTGAAGAGGAGTGGATCATAACATTTAATAACATAAAGATGCGGTCATAGATTTCAATTTATGTGAAGTTTACCTACGAATATTGAATTTATGTGCATAGATATCAAAGTAGTGTATATGAAAGGCTGGGTATGGTCCTTTGATACATTTATCGTTGATGATATTTGACATTGAACAACATAATTTAATATTCACCGCAACATCCGATTCGTCAAAGAACGTCTTGTTAGATTAGATTAAATCGACGAAATACCATGTCATAAAATATACCAGTAAACACACCAACGCCTGAATCTCAAGCTCGCCTATACATATGAATGACTTGCAAACTTCACAAAAATCAAATTAGAATTCATCTGCCTTGTTTCAAATTAAAATCTGTCGACAAGAAGCATAAGCGTAAGCAGATTCGAAATTGACAAGCAGATTGAATATGTATGCATATCGAATTAATTTGTATTCAAAGAGTGGCTATACATTTTTATTCTATATTTTAGAAATCATGTCTCAAAAACACGTTTTTCAAACTGTGTAACACTTTTCCGTGGTAAGTACAACCGTGTTCTGAGATGACTAGGGATAAAATTGTCATGATATACATACACGGGCCATTACCCAGAATACTACGGGCGAGAGACAGACTGACCAGGCCACGTGAATATGCTAGGGATATATGGGTCATGATATATATGGACCTTTACTCAGGATGCGAGTGAATGACTGACCAGAGTACGTGAATATGCTAGGGATATAGGGGTTATGAAATATATATGTTTTTTTTTTACTCAGGATACTACAGACGAGAGAGAAACTAACCAGAATACGTGAACATACTAGGTATATAAGGGTCATGATATATATGGGCCATTACTCAGGATACGAGTGAATGACTGACCAGAGTACGTGAATATGCTAGGGATTTAAGGGTTGTGAAAAATATATGGGCCTTTACTCAGGATACTACAGGCGAGAGAGAGAAACTAACTAGAGTACGTGAACATACTAGGTATATAAGGGTCATGATATGTATGGGCCTTTACCAAGGATACGAGTGAATGACTCACCAGAACACTTGAAATTGGTAGGGCAGCAACTGCCATCCTTGTACTCAGGCACGCAGCCACGGACGGCCATGTAGGCAACCTCGCGGTGGTTCGGGCATCTTTTTCTGTCGCACGTTGCGTCTATACGAGAAGGAGTAATTTTATATAATGATACGAGCACGAATAATTCGCTATGAAGACTTAAATTTTTTATAATGATACGAGCACGAATAATTCGCTATGAAGACTTAAATTTTATATAATAATACGAGCACGAATAATTCGCTATGAAGACTTAAATTTGTAATTTTATATAATGATACGAGCACGAATAATTCGGCCATGAAGAATTAAATTTGTAAATCCATATAATAATGGGAGCATGAATAATTCGCTATGAAGATTTAAATTTGATCCGTTTAGATTGACATTAAATTAGCTTATGCGCTATTATAGAAAGTAATTGAATGAATTTGTTGCTAAAAATAAATAATATTTTCATGTTAGATATTTAATTAATATTGCTTTAAAATAATTGCTGTACTGTAAAAATATTTACCTAGCACAGGAGCATCGCCTCCATCCTAAAATAGATAATATTTGCTTTTTAGATATTAATTAAAATTGCTTGAAAATAATTAATATATTGTGAAAATATTTACCTAGCACAGGAGCATCGCCCCCACAGGTGCGCTGGCACTCGCTCGCGGACTCGAAATTGTTGTCGTTGCCCGCGCAGCCGCCGTACAGGAACGCCTCGCAGCGGTTGTTTTCTGCGTTGAACCTGCCATTGCAACGGCAGAGATTGAAATTAGCTTTAATATATGATGTCAACCATTAACCATTAACAACAATACCATTGTCAACCATTAACAACAATAACGGAAGATGTTAATTGAATTCAAGATGGTAATTGAGCGAAGTTTTGTTAAAAAACAATGAAAATATGACGATTTAAAAGTTGGCTACAACATATGGTGAAGAATAATAACAATAACGAAAGATGTCAATTGAATTAAAGATTGTAATTGAGCGAAGTTATGTAAGAAAAATAATGAAAATATGACGCTTCAAAAGTTCTTCAACATATGCTGAAGAGTAATAACAATAACGAAAGATGTAAATTGAATTCAAGATTGTAATTGAGCGAAGTTTTGGAAGAAATATAAAGAAAATATGACGCTTTAAAAATTAGCTTTGAAATATGATGCTAAGTAATTACAATAAAGTAAGATGTTCATTGAATTCTAGATTGTAATTGAGCGAAGTTTTGTAAAAAAAATAATGAAAAAGTGACTCTTTAAATCACCTGCGAAATTCGATAGAACGCCACGTTTTACACAACATGCATTGTCAAACCATTAAGAAATTATCATGCCTTAAGAATCACAAAAAAAAAATAAGATTGCCAAGAAACACAGCTCGAAACAATCTATGTCACCACAAGTAACGCCATACCTAAATTTAATAGCGCATGCTATCCACGATTTAACCGAATTATGAGTAACGTTGCATTTCATTTAATTGTCAATAATGGTATACGGGGTACCCTGAAGCCAATAATGGACAAAATTGTTCACCTGAATCGCCTAAACGAGGCGAAGCAAAGCCCCGAGTCAGCAGGCTTGTAGCAGCGGCTTGTGTCGGGCACCGCGGCAAAGGATTAATTGACAATAATGGTCTACCAAGTAGGAAATTAAGGACAAAATTGTTCACCTGAATCTCCTAAACGAAGCGAAGCAAGGCCCTGAGTCAGCAGGCTTGTAGCAGCGGCTTGTGTCGGGCGCGGCAGCAAAGGACGAGGGTCGCTCGTCACGTCGAGGGGAGGGGAGGCAGGCGCGTCGGTCGCAGGCCACTACTCCAGCGATGCAGCGACACCTGTTGCAGTCCTGCAGCCATCTGTGGGTCGTGGGGTTGATCATTGATATTTTTGGGGCAGGGTGGCCCAGTGGGCAGTCCTGCAGCCATCTGTGGGTCGTGGGGTTGATCATTGATATTTTTGGGGCAGGGTGGCCCAGTGGTTACATGGGCAGGGTGGCCCAGTGGTTACATGGGCTGGGTGGCCCAGTGGTTACATGGGCAGGGTGGCCCAGTGGTTACATGGGCAGGGCGGCCCAGTGGTTACATGGGCAGGGTGGCCCAGTGGTTACATGGGCAGGGTGGCCCAGTGGTTACAGTTCAGAGTATCAAGATTGGCGCAGAGAGGCGCGGGTTCGATCCCAGCTCTGTGCGCCAGTTTCTGGTCAGAATCGGCAAGGAGGCCGGGTGGTTAAGCACAGCAAAATTGTAGCAGTGAGTTGCGAGCTCGAGACCGCAAAAAGCTGTGAATATTCTGCGATGTTAAGAATCGGCGACAGGCCTACGGCCTAATAAACGCTGAAACCGCTATTATTAAGGGGTTTCTCATTGATATTAAAATATTGAAGAAACATAAAGGCTGAAATAGTTAAATATTGTTTACCTCGTCATAAGCGAGTGCAGACAGTGTAACTTATTTGGATTATTATTATAGTAATAATCTAATGATAATAATAATAATATAATTATTATAGTTATTATTATTTTTCATGGGTGCAGCTAAGGCTCAAGACTCACGATGTGCCGTCGACGCACTGCTCGTCGGAGGGCGCCGGCACCGGCGTACGGCCGCGCGTCACGGCGGCGATCGCCGGTACCGCGCGCGTCGGAGTTGTAGCTGCTTTGCGCCTCCGGGCTGTACAACAGGGGCCAGATTATCAAAACTTCGTAACTTTTTGTACCTACGACAAAAAAGTTGTGTGTTACGTAAGTACACCCTAATTTTGGCATTATCAAAACTTTCGTATGTAAGACTTAGCTAAAAGCGTATTATCAAAACCATCTGGCTAACTGACCAATCAGAGGCTTTGGATTTGCTCTTTTCCCAAAGCTCCAGTAAGCTCCTCTCGATCCAGATACGTTGCAGTTACGTATGTTGCTGCAATACGAATTCAGACTAACAGCACGTTAAGCTAAAATGAGAAAAATTGTAATAAGAATCTTGTTGTGGCTAGGCTCATATTAATGTATTTTAGTTACATGCTAAAGATGTAGCACTTATGATTTTAAGTAAGGTACGACCTAATTGCAGTAATTATGACCTAATTGCAGTAATTATGACCTAATTACAGTAATTATGACTTAATTGCAGTAATTATGGCTTAATTGCAGTAATTATGACTTAATTGCAGTAATTATGACTTAATTGCAGTAATTATGGCCTAATTACAGTAATTATGACCTAATTGCAGTAATTATGACCTAATTGCAGTAATTATGCCCTAATTACAGTAATTATGACCTTATTGCAGTAATTATGACTTAATTACAGTAATTATGACTTAATTACAGTAATGATGACCTAATTACAGTAATTATGACCTAATTACATTAATTATGACTTAATTACAGTAATTATGACTTAATTACAATAATTTTGACCTAATTATTCTAACTATGACATAATTACAGTAATTATGACCCAATTACTGTAATTATGACCTAATTACAATAATCCAAGTGACGACGAAGCCTCAAGACTGACCGCAGCTTCGTCCCACAGCGCAGGTGATGCTGTCGTCGACGCAGTGACACCAGTTGCAGTTGTTGGCGTCTAGGAAGACAGAGCCGTTGCTGCACTGCGGGCCTACAATTTTGTAATCTGCAAGAAAATTTAGACTATGCTAAATCCTTTTAGGCGCATTTTCTCATTTTTGGAAAAAAGGCGCTATTGCGCTCGTCATGTCCGTCCGTCTGTCTGTCTGTCCGTGACTTCACGTTTGCGTCGACGAGAAAATACGCTCTCTATCACTCACTGCAGTGAGTACCGAGTTATATTTTTTAATCGAGGCAGGGTTCGCAAAGGTTGTGAGCGTTCCGATATTGCCACCCAGAGAAATGAACGAGAGTTCATCCAAATACCGAAGCACTTTTTGCCCGTGTGAGGGTCATCCTAACCCATTTTGGCACAGCAATACGTTGTATCAGTGCTACGGGTAAAAAGTGAGTCTATAATCGGACAATATGAATCATTAATTTTTCTGAATGAGCATCAATTGAAGTGTTTAAGGGGAGCGTCTACCCCAAAAATTATCTCGGCTATTTACAAACGGATCACTCTGAAACTTGGTACACATATGTAAAATGGAAAAAAACTCACATTTTGTTCCTGTAAATTTTTCGAAAAAAATGAAAGAAAACGTGAAATTCATAGAAAACGGTCAAAAAAGGGGGTACTTTTGAAATCTCCTCCTAGGATTTTCAAGCTACGACATCGAGACACATATCATTCGATGCGTAAAATCTTTATCTATAAAACGACTTACCCGTTTTTTGAAATTTCTAATTTTTGCGGGTGTGGGAGCATTTTTCGTAAAGTTTTCGGAATTTTTTCGATTTTACCCCTTTCCACCCCCCTTTTTCAAGAATAAAATTCAAACTATGACGAAATTGAAAAAAACGGCTACGTCGTTTTGTAGATCTATTCTTTGCGAATCGAATGGTATATGTCTCATTGTTGTAGCTTTAAAACTCTAGGAGGAGATAGGTTTTCCGTGACAGTAAGTGTGAATGTTGAGGAGAACGCGACAAAGTCCCGCGCACACCACAATATGCGTTCAATGTAGCATAGATACCAAACTAAACGTTTCTGGAGCTTGATTACACTCAAGGATGATGGGAGCAACTACATGCGCATCTCTCCCTACAAAGCCCAGAGGCACACTGAGTCAGACCTCACAAAAACACTATATTTGTAGTGAGAGATGGCAGTGGTACCGTTGGATAGGGCAGAATGTCAGCTTTAAAATTAGTATGAAAACCGAAAAAGTAAAAATTTTCAATTTTAGGGTAGACGTTCCCCTTAAAATTAAAAGCACTTTCCTGCCGAAACTTACGAAACAAATTGGTGTCAAGCACGTTATCGAACTCCTCTAATTCAGCTGTTCTTACTTGGATTAGAAAAGACTAACTTCTGAATATTAGCTGAAGCGACCACTTCTTCCATTCATGCTTTCAGTAACAAACGGAGAATGATGCGTTATGGAACTTAGAGATCTCGCCTAAATCCAAGAAGAGTTTACCATACTATATTAATTGTCTCAATCATGCTAATGCGGCACGGCAAAGACTGACCAGACGAGAACGATATTAATTGTGTCGATCATGTTTCGGTGGCGCTGCAAAGACTGACGAGGCCGGCACAATATTAATTGTATTAATATTGTTCACTACAAAGACTAACCAGGCAGACAGAACATCTTGGTGCAGAGCTTAAGGCCCTTGTTGGAGCAGCGGCAGAAGTTGCAGGCCTCGCGGAATGACGAGCCCGGCCGGCACTCCTCGTATGATTCGAGGGTCGTGACTTCGCTTCCTGTAACGTACAATAAATTGAATTACTGAACTTGAAGTTTATTATGTAAAAGATACCTAGATGGGGAAAATTTAAGAAGAAAGAACTTGTTTGGTAACTCTACCGTACGGAGAGGCTCCAAGCTGAATGATTCGCGTTGCAACCAATTTAAGTGAGGAATTACACGAAATAATTGGGCTAAGAAATAGCTGCTATCTTATGTGTGTAATTTGTTTCTTATTTTGTGCTCATTTATCAAGTTTTATTTATCCTTTTACGTCAATGACGATCGCATTTACCATACGATTTTGAGCTTAATATGTCTGGGGTTGTTGAAGGCTTTGCTATTACATTTATTCACTGAATAAGCATCGACAGTATAACTGTAAAATGTCTTCCGAACGAGTTTAGGTTCATTTTAATATCCTGGTGAAAATAACGTCCGAGAAAAAATATTTTAATTCGAATATCAATATTCGGTTCCAAGAAAAAACGTTTCAGACAATGAAATTTTTTTTAAGTTCATTCAAGCGTATTGACGAGATTTCTCTTCGGCTGAGTATTGTTCTGTAATTTTGCCAATGTAAGTTGAAAACCCATTCAAGCAATTAACAAAGCATTGAAAAACTTCAGGCTAGGCACTAACAGACAACTTTTACGACCGGAAAAGTTGTCTGCTGACGTGTTGCTTTGGTGTTGCTCGTTGATATAGGAGACTCGTACAGCCAATCATTGGATATCTAGAAATTTTTATACTATTTACTCTACAGGGCGTTTTAGGCTATAATTACTTCCATATATTGTGTCATTGATTGCCTGGATTCCGAAATAGACGTGTCAATTTAAGCTTGAATTTAGAGCTACCCATTCCGGTAATAATCGTGATGCATACTAAATTTTTTTTCCCTATTTAAGAAAAAATTTCATTGCAACTCCTGTAATATTGAATTTCATAGCGATGAGCACTAGAAATAATTTAGAAAATAAATTATTATCGTTGGCAATAATTGTCGTAGAGACCCAATAAAACCGTGACAAATGAAAATAATAAATGAATAAATAAATAATAATTTCTCGAACAAAATCTATTCGAAACTTTTATCCTGGACATTACTAAAAATCGCCAATTGCGGTACATGGTATTACTTCAACAAATGGGCTACGATCAAGACAAAATAAATTACAATCGAATTATGAATTTGTCCCAAAAGAAATTGAGTACTGGAGCCGACACCTAAAGTTATACGAATGGATAGACTATTGAATATGAAGTTATAAAGTTATATATATAAATATAATATATTTATATATATATTTATATATATAAAGTTATATGAATGGATAAACTGAAAAACTTAAGAATATGGTTCAGTTTATTATGGTACGAATTTATTAGAAGTTTGGCGTTTGAATTCTGTACACATAATTTACAAGCGTATTTACTGAGAAAGGCAGATTGAATAGTTGTAAGTTGAACTCTATAATATTACAAATTAATAATACTAGGATTTGCTGTGTGGTTGATATAATGAATCAAATCTTGCTATCTACAAATTTAATATTTATTCTACGTAGGAAAGTATCATACACCAAAATAAATCATATACGTCACGGTAAAAATACTCAGGAAATGTCTAAAGGGTTAAATTCCATTTTGCGTGAAATTACCAATACTCTAAACAATTTTCCTACACAAATTATAGTAAATTATTAATTCGTAATACATGCTGCAATTGAAGGGGTAATTCAAAATTCAAGCAGCAATACGCAGAAGAGTTTCATGTAATGCAAGAATTCAAGTGGAGGATGCTCAATCAAATAGTACTCGTGTTGTGAAAGAGGCTCTAATTAATTAATTCGATAAAAAAATACGTGCTTGATTATTGAGATTCAAATGGTGCAAGATGCTACAACTCACTAGAAAAAGGGGAGACAATATTGAAGAAAATACAACTGGAGCTAGAGGCCTCAGTTGAAAAAAAAGCGAACTGGAGCAAGATGGCTCCCTATATTATACCGAGATGTATGTTTAAGATTAAATGGAGATAAAATCGTCAGCGAGAGTACTGGAGTTCATCACTTTCTTACTTTGTATAATAAATTTTTTTCAGAGCGATGTGCGGCGAAAAAAGAAGGTGGCATCAAACATTTGAAAAAAGCTGGCTAATTACCCGAAAAATGATTAACCGTTAGATTAAAAATATACATATTTTTCACTATTAAATTAGTAGTTTGACTTTTAGGAGCCTTTATTCAACTGATTAATCAAGTCCAATATAATTTATATTTTTATGCAAAAACATATATTAACATTAAAAATCCACCTAAAACGAGTTAAGTAGTTATGTGACTTTATGAACACATTCATCTCGAATTAGAAAAAAAGAAAGGAACGGCAGAGACAGACTAGGCGGGCCCAATAATAATTGTATCAATCATGCTACAGAGGCGCTGCAAAGACTGACGAATTTTTGTTTGAGTAGTCAACTTGGCTCCAGATGAATTTCATGCAGAGTTGACAAGCGGCATGCACAGAGAATTAATTTAATAAAAGATGTGGAGTGTTTAAATGGGATCAAATCAGATCGAAATAAAGTGCCGTGATAACAACATGTGGCGTTAAGTGGCACCGCGCGGCAAAATGTGGCACTGCACGGTGTAATGTGGCACCCTTGTTATCCTTAGCACCATGCGACTGCAAGTGTCACGAGGCCTTATTTATTGGTTAATAATTTTACGAACCGAAATTATCCGTCCAACCGTGTAAATCTAGATTACTCGTAAGCTTTTGTTTCATTTAATCAAGTGGGAACATCTCGCATTTAAGACATTTGTATCATTTTGATGCGAGATCAATCGCTGTTAGCTTCGTATAATTTAATTAACTAAAAGGTGAGTTTCCAAGTCCATGCTTATCAGAGTGCTGTAAGTTAGTTTTTATATGGAATGAACATTTAATCTAGAATTGCAGGATTTGCAGCCGAGAAATATTTATTAGAAAGCTGCTCTATACGAACATAAGCTACGTTCGAACATAATGGCTTTTCAGTAAATTAAGCGAATTTACATTTTTATGATATCAGTGTACAAGACATCCAACTGAGTATTTACTTGGTGATAAAACGCGAATAAATTCATTTGTTAATTGCAGGAAAGATAAATTTACATGCATAGAATTTTAAAAGAAGACGTCATTCGTCATGCTGACGCTAAAGCAGAGTTGTTACCGGAGCACTTTCTGGTGGTGCAGACAGGCCTGCCGTCGCCCCCACACTGACACACGTTGCAGTCCTGCTTCCACTCGGCCCCTTCCTCACATGTATCATTTTCTTCAGACTCTGAAAACCCATGTAAATTTTGAATGCTTAATTCTTATTATCACAAGTCGAATTCCACGTCATGGGCCGTAAGAAAGGCAGTTCAGAGCATAGGAAAAATAAATAACTAAAAAAATAGTAATTCACTTAGTCTAGTAATTCTTCGCTAACCCAAATCATGTTTACTCTCCTCTCCGATACTAAAAATCCGTCTAATCTGAAGCGAACTCAAAGATGATTTAAAAAAATACACGAATGGGATAGTAGCTACTATTTGCATCTACAAAAGAAGAAATTCAGGCAAATTTTCAGCGCCACATGCATAGCTAGTAAATTTTCCCTGCAGCAACTATCCCACACAGTAACTATCCCATACGGCAACTATCCCAGACAGTAACCATTCCATACTGTAAATATTCCATACAGCAATTATTCCATACAGTAACTATCCCACACAGTAACTATCACGCACAGCAACCGTTCCATACTGTGAAAGCAGCAATACAGCAACTATCCCATACAGTACAGTAGTTAATTAGTAGATTAGATTTAAGCCTCCATACTGTAAATATCCCATACAGTAACTATTCCCTAAAGATACAATATAAAGTATTCAAGACATACTCTCAGGGTCACAGACAGGGTCGTTGGTGCAGACAGAGGTCTGGTCGTCATTGCACTCGCACTTGTTGCACTGGTGCGTCCAGCGGGACCCAGACTTGCACTGCACACTGGCGGGAGTGCCTTCCAGAGTACCGTCTTCCAGTACCGTCGCGCCAGGCAGAGGCGAAGTCAGAACATCTGCCAAAATTGTATGATATTTGGGGCTGAATTCAGCAGCAATTGATTTAACCCTCTGATTTTAATTTGTTTATTGATTGATTGGGTGCCTTCCAGAGTACCATCTTCCAGCACCGTCGCGCCAGGCAGGGGAGAAGTCAGAACATCTGCCAAAATAGTTTGTTATTTGGGGCTGAATTCAGTAGCAATTGATTTAACCCTCTGATTTTAATTTGTTTATTGATTGATTGAAATTGATTTAACCCTCGCTGATTTAACCCTCTCTTTACTGAAGGGGCTGTTCGGTCCAAGGCCATTGTGTACTAATAGCGTTGAGGATCCGTAGGCAAAGGCTTCAATTCGGTTGCGAATTGTCGGAACGGATTTAAAAAAACAAGGTGAGCTTTCGAAGAAACGCGTTGCTATTTTTACTTTTAGCAGAGAGGATGAATATTGTAATTGCTATCATGATCAAAGCTTAATGAAATTAGGATAACAATTATTATGAAACATAAAGAGTACTTTCTCCAAGAAGTTAGGGAACCGGTTCTTTCGTCCCATTGTTATATGTTGCTCACGCACAAGCTTTAATGAGGCTTTTATTATTATCAACAATAACTTAGTTCCGTCTTTCATAAGTGAAATCAATCAACTTAAAAGATGTTTTCGTGGGACATAAAGCAGGATTGCAGTTAATATAAAATGGCTGCCAAGATATTGAATGCGCTTCATTTTCCCAACACTCTGCGAAAATGTTTAAAAAAATTAGTAATGCGATTACTGCAATTAATGTTGTGAAAAACTGCCATTTATGTGGTATGAATTGATTGAATTGATATTTGATGAGATTATCGAGAATAGGACCATAGTAAACCTGTTGCCCATGTTAACTTGCTTCTCTTGATACCCTGTTATCATGGTATTTGATGTCATCAAATACCATGATGATGACATCAAATGATGTCATCATCATTTCAGTGCAACATCACCATGGAAACCTATCACCAAGGTTACATCACCATGGTAACTCGTCAAAACGGTAACATATCAAAACGGTAACCTGTCACTAAGGTAACATCATCGTGGTAACATCACAAAGGTAACATCATCATGGTAACTTATCACAATGGTAACCTGTCCAAATGGTAATCTGTCACCAAAGTAGCTTATCAACATGGTAATTTATCATGCTAGTAGCGAGAATCACAAGTTACCAGGGCCCATACTTTCAAAAAAAGTTAAGAGATCGTAAGTTCATCAGTCAATCATTGACGGCTTTTCAAGCAAAATCCACCAATCATAGACAAGAAAATAGAGCGTAAGTACTTACGTTCACTTAGCGAGTTTTGAAAGTGTGGCCCCAGGACGTACCATCAAAACAGGCCATCTCTGTACACGCAGCTCTCCCGCCCACACAGCTGCACCAGTTGCACCCTTGCTTCCACCGCGCGCCCTCCTCACACACAATGTCCATTCCTAGTAAACAGAAACTGGTCAGCATCATGATATATACATGTTATGGTTTCGTATGATATTTAATTATTATATATTATTTATTGATTTATTATAAAATTATTATAAGTTATAATTTATTACTACGGTTTAATTTCTGTGGACACATTGCTATGTAACAAATGGCAAATGTGTTTTCTGATGGGAAATTTCCGTAGATTCAAAGCTTCTTACAACTTACTGCTAAATCATGACAATTCATGTACAATACATAAACAGCTGGAGGCTAAATTTGGAAAATGTAATTGGTTCTGATTTAAAAAGATGTGAAATGGACATTTTCAGACCAAACGTAGCATGAATGCGCACGTGAAACCCCCTATAGCATCAAAAAATTCAAATTTATGAAATAGCGTAGCTTATTATTTATTTATTTCAAGTCTAACAAGGTCACAATCATCCTGCATGTTTATCAACTTAACCCTCTACCGACGTATGTCACTCTCCGGGAACATAACTTTCAACTCAAATCATAAGTAAACTATTGAGTGTAGCAACCTGAGGACGTTTGTACGCAAGAGAGAACATTTTAAAGTTGTCGTACGTGGCGGCAACCATCAGTGCAAGTCATTTTGCGCTCACTAGAACGTCTCCTTTTTGGTAAGTAGGCTTATGACAGTGGCTCCGGTTACTGCAGAGTTCCGGTTACTCTTGTCAGGCGGTAGAGGGTTAACAAGATTTTTTGAGTCAATTAAGCCTAAAACGCAAGGCCCTGACACTGACTTTTGACCTTATGACTCAGAGCCTTTTCGACCTTATAACTCACTTTTTGACCTTATGACTCGGACTGACTTAACAAGATTTTTTGAGTCAATTAAGCCTAAAACACAAGGCCCTGAAACTGACTTTTGAAGCATGCCATGAGGGTGCAGACACCGAGTCCTCTCTCGGTGCAGGTACACCAGTTGCAACCGTCCACCGAAAACCGGGACCCAGGTACGCAGTCCCGATCATCTCTGGGCACATCCACGCCAGTGCTGGGCCGTGGCTGTACTTGAGGTCGTCTTGGGTCTGGTATAACCGCGGGTCTATCCTCATTCTGAGGTCTCTCCTCGATCTGAGGTCGTCTTGGGTCTGGTATAACCGCGGGTCTATACTCGGTCTGAGGTCTCTCCTCGATCTGAGGTCGTCTTGGGTCTGGTATAACCGCGGGTCTATCCTCGGTCTGAGATCTCTCCTCGATCTGGGGTTGTCGAGGGTCTGGTATAACGGCGGGTCTTCGAAAAGCTGCGATAAAATCGCCGAGTTAAACTTGATTAAGTTTACTAGTTAGACATGCGCCTGCACCTCTTTGAAACCGCAGTACATCTTATTGAGTAATGTAAGTTAGTAAATAACTTGAGTAAAATAGACCTTGGTCTAGTTGATCTTAAATCAACTTGTATTCCATATTCTAAAAAACTCTGTAACTGAAATCAGGTCAACTAGATTTGTATGCTCTTTAACGTTTTGCGATGCCACTTGATTCCAACACTAAAAATAAAATTTCAGATGCAGTAAATTTCCCGATATGGTTGTTATTGTGGACAAGGGTTCGAATGACGTCATAAAACAACATCGTCATGTTTCAAACTCACCAGCACGCTTTCACATTATTGAGTGGCATGCGATACTGGCGCCGAGACTTGACATTTCTTTAATCAAATCGTCTATTATGCAATCACAATAGCTCTGAGCTAATGTCACGTTAAATTAAGAAATATATATTAAATTAATTTAACATAAGTTTTAAGGTTTCTGTTATGATTTTAAGAGTATCAAATTGGGAATTAATATCAAATCTAATTTTTTGCTCGAACTCCATTTTGCATTGCCTCACGATTCCAAATACAATTTTTGATCAAGATACTATCCTCAAGCGACGGCATTGTAAGTATTGTCTCCGAAAAAAAACATTTACATCAACAATACTGTTTCTTCAACACATATAAAAACACTATAAACTATATAACAAACATTTAATTTGCTGTATTGGTTACTTACGTCCAATACAAGCCCTGAGGGTACATATAGCGTGACCGTTGGTGCAGGTACAAGTGTTGCAGTCATCCTTCCATGTGGAGCCTTCGAGACACGCAACTTCCGTCAGACCTTCATTCTCTCCGGCTGGGGACGAAACAATATAAAAGGAGATTAATCAAATTAAAACATTAAAAATCATTCCATTTTATGTGTGCCTAAGACTGAAATTGGACATGCGCGGTAGGTAGTAGCATTTTTATTAGTCAGTCCGGACTCATCCTTTCCAGCTGATGATAAAATAGATGAACATAGAAATGAAAATTGCTACATAGGTTAAACGGCCTCGTGAAAAAATGCAAGTTTCTGCAATTACACGACATGTATTCAGTAACATAATACTATGGGGTCGAAAAATGTGTGTCGATGGTTCAATTCCAAAGATTTTTAATGACGTTTCTTTTTCAGATAGTTAAGCATTATTTTATCTTCAAACATTCATAAAGAGTTGATTATCTGACTGACTTCGAAAGTGTACCTACGTACCTACATAGCAAAAAAAAAAAAAAAAAAAAAAAATTCGATCGATAGCAATAAAAATGGTCAATGAAGAATATTGAAAGGTAATTGTCCTTTTCAAGCACAAAACTTATGATGCAGCCCAACTTACAAAAAATGGATTTGTGAAAAACGAATCTCTATCACGCATGTCTTTAAATTATACCATTTGCAGCGCCTCCTAAACCAAAATCTACTTAACCTAACTTTGACTGGCTGAGACATTCACTTCATACGAATTGTTTGGGGATTTTTTCCAACTGAGAATCGCTATTAATGTTAAAAATTTCGTTGGATTCTAATTTTGCCCTATTCAAATTGTTAAACATGAAAACAAATTAAGTCTTCTTTGATTCTGTTCGATCCGCGAGGTAATCTACAAGTATGTCCACGTCATCAGGATTTTTGTTTTCAATGAAGTTTTATTTTCTATAACCCAAATGTAGGCATAATCAATAATCGATCATCACTAAGGATAATTTATTCACCTGGTTTCGTGGGGCAGAGACGCCTACTGCACACCGGTCTGTTGTTTGTGCAAGAGCACCAGTTGCAGTCCTTCTTCCAGACCGCACCCTCTTGACACGTGTCTTCCACTTCTGCTCGAACAACGCATGGCAAGTATATTAGTGCACGACTGACTGTGCGTGATCTCGAACCAACGTGCGTTTATATAATCCAAGAATTTATAGTCAAAATTTTAATCAATATGTTGAATTTAAAGCCTCACCAGTAAGGCAGCCTTTGAGGGTGCAAGCCTTGACGCCGTTTGCACAGTGGCAGTTGTTGCAGCTCTCGGTCCACGTTGAGGTGCCCACGCAATCGGGTTCGTATTTCGCTCCTTCTTCGGAGGTCGCTGGCAAATCCGCAGCTGTAGGTAGAGCGGAAAACAGACGAGGCAATAAATGATAAACGTTTGCACGTGAAAATTGTTTCTCTGCAGCTAATTCTCGTATAACACGTACCAAATACCGTATTTAGAATTTGAAATGGGTCACCGGCAATTCCGAAGCTGTGGGTAGAGCGGAAAACAGACAAGGCAATAAATGATGCACATTCGCACGTGACGATTGTTTTTTTCATGTTTTCTGAAATGAAATGCATAAAGCGTTTTTATTTGAAATAGAATATTTCAAAGCTGATCGGAAAATCCAAATAGAAAGTGAAATGGGAAGATAAAAATGTAATCGGTTTTAGTTTTACTTACTTGAAATTAGTCTGAATTGATTTATGCAGAAAATTATGACAAACACATAAATCTTCTTGGTTATCATGCGCTTCTATGATGACAGGCGATTCAGATGAAAGAAAAACGTTGCAGTAAAACTTGTGCTGTAGTTGCAAAATCTTGCCAACAAAATGACGGAGCAACTGAATTTCTTTTAGTACGTTGATAAATATACTTGAATTATACTACGAGTCCAAAGGAACAACAATTGTAGGAGTACTTATCTCTAAAACTACTAGAAGCCTGGAGAATACTAAAAGCGAAAATAACTAGATGCCTAGAGGGCCTCAATTTAAGTCTCATGAATAAAAAAAAGAAACACGAAATGCCTGAAGCGCACGAAGTTTCTCAAGTTCTGCGCAGAGTCTCCAAGCGAACCAACAAATACAGCCTGACTCTCACTGAACTTAAAAGATCCCTTCGAAACATGAAACCCAGAGTTTGTTTAGAAACACTAACCCAGGGCTATGCTGACAGCATCACCCTTGACGCTGCCCACATAGACAAATGAACACAGCTTAACAAGGTTCATACGCATGGATGGCTGGCTCCTTACATCTCGGTGTCACTACCACTGCGCTACAGTGGCTACCACTGCGCTACAGTGGCCACCACTGCGCTACAGTGGCCGCCACTACGCTACAGTGGCCACCACTACGCTACAGTGGCCACCACTACGCTACAGTGGTACCACTACGCTACAGTGGCCACCACTACGCTACAGTGGCCACTAATACGCTACAGTGGCCACCAATACGCTACAGTGGCCACCACTGCGCTACAGTGGCCATCACTGCGCTACAGTGGCCACCACTACGCTACAGTGGCCACCACTACGCTACAGTGACTACCACTACGCTACAGTGGCTACCACTGCGCTACAGTGGCCACCACTGCGCTACAGTGGCCACCACTATGCTACAGTGGCCAACACTACGCTACAGTGGCCACCGCAACACCACAGTGGCCACCACTATTGGCTCACCGTCAGTGCAGTGGCCACCATTTACTACTATACTACTATACAGTGGCCACCACTACGCTACAGAGGCCACCACCGCTACAGTGGCCGCCGCTACGCTACAGTGGCCACCACTACGCAACAGTGGCCACCACTACACTACAGTGGCCACCACTACACTACAGTGGCCACCACTACACTACAGTGGCCACCACCGCTACAGTGGCCGGCGCTACGCTACAGTGGCCAACACTACGCAACAGTGGCCACCACTACACTACAGTGGCCAGCACTATGCTACAGTGGCCAGCACTACACTACAGTGGCCGCCACTACACTACACTGGCTGCTACTATTGGATCACCAGCAGTGCAGTGGCCACCACTTACTACTGCACTACTATACAGTGGCCACCATTTACTAATATACTACTATACAGTGGCCACCACTACACTACACTGGCCACCACTATTGGCTCACCGTCAGTGCAGTGGCCACCACTTACTACTATACTACTATACAGTGGCCACCACTACACTACAGTGGCCACCACTGCGCTACAGTGGCCACCACCTACAACCATTGGCTCACCGTCCCCACCGAGACAGGCCCTGGTGGTGCAGACAGCCCTGCCGTCGCTGCAGGAGCACCAGTTGCAGTCGTCAACCTTCCAGCGGGCGCCGCCCTCGCACTCTGGGGTGCTGGACAGTCGATCTCTCAGTCCTGCCATGACATGTCCCAATAGTTGTCAAGATTAGAAGGTAAATTTTGAGATAAATATATAGAAACACAATTATTCTGGCTGTTTGCAGATGAGACTTAAAATTATCCAGAATGAAGATGATAGAGGTCAAGAGAAAAATTAAAAATACACGATTTTTCATGCGGTTTGTAACGGCAACACCGATATAACGCAAATTGTTTCGAGAAAATGTTTACTCCTTCACTAAAAAATTAACTGATTATAGGTTTTCTATTCGATTTTCGAAGTGACAATAATAAAGTATTTGCCTTGCCGATAGGAATGCAATTCGAACAACAAGAGATGAAACGTAATTTGTTATCCGTGCTCAGATCAATTTTCAAAATCAGTCTACTATAAAAACCATACTAGTACTAATTTTCACCAAACAGTCGACTTGAATTTTAAATACCACTAAAGTTTATTTACACACGCGCGTATCATCCGCAAAAATATATTCCGATCTGAACTATCGAGAACAATTTTATATACCCAGGGGCGTACTTTAGAAAATATTCAAGAGCTTCCAACTACGTCAGACATTCACCGACGGCTTTCCAAGCTAAACCCACCAATCATAACTAAAAACTGGCGGCTACGTGTAATAAAGCGGCTACGTGTAATAAAGCGGCTACGTGTAATAAAGCGGCTACATGTAATAAAGCAGCTACGTGCAATAAAGCAGCTACGAGTAATAAAGCAGCTACGTGTAATAAAGCTGCTACGAGTAATAAAACAGCTACGTGTAATAAAGCTGCTACGAGTAATAAGGCAGCTACGAGTAATAAAGCAGCTACATGCAATAAAGCTGCTACGAGTAATAAAACAGCTACGTGTAATAAAGCTGCTACGTATAATAATAAATAATGGCCATAATAAATAATTTAGTAATAAAGCATCTACATATACGGAATATAGCAGCTACGTGTAATAAAGCAGCAACGTGTAAAAAAGCAGCTACATGTAATAAAGTCACTACGTATATTAATTAACCAAGTAGCATGACTCTTAAGTTTGTCACCACCACAACTCGCCTGGGGGACAGCCTCGCTTGGTGCAGGCGCCGCGGCCGTGCAGACAGCGGCACCAGTTGCAGTCTTCGCGCCACCGGTCTGTTGGCTGCGTCACTTCACACGTCGGGTCGTCGTCTGCTGCTGGGGAGTCTTCAGAACTGCTGGTGATGACCGCTGGCAACGGAAAGAACCATAGTAATTGGAAGAAGAGTGAAATTAACATTTGCAGCTGTTAAAAATGAGTAACCTTCACACGTCGGGTTGTCCTCTGCTGCTGGGGAGCCTCCAAGCCTGCTGGTGATGGTCGCTGGTAACGGAAAGAACCATAGTGATTGGAAGAAGAGTAAAATTATCATTTGTAACATTTGACAACGAGGAACGTTTGTTGAAATTGTTAAAAGGTTGTCACACATGTAAAGGCATTTTAGTACAAAGATATTTCATGATTGCAATAACTAATACGCTCTGATGTACACTGAACTGATATACACTGACACCCTTAAGTCCCACTGAACAATAAGTTCAGTGGGACCACTGAACAATAAACTCTCTGATGTTCACTGACAGCCACAAGTCCCACTGAACAATAAACTCACTAATGTACACTGACGTCCTCAAGTCCTACTGAATAATAATGAGTATTTTACAATAGAAATATCTACGACGTGCGTAAAACTTGAAGACGTATCTGTAGCTGTTGTGTCTAATGTGATCGCTATGAACAGACATAAGAAAAAGCATCGTAAATACTTTCGATTACAGACAACGAGCGCGTGAAACGTCGTTCTTAGTCACGGCAATTCAACATGGCAGAAATGTCATTTAAAGCTGAGCGGACACGGCAAATTAAAAACTATTGTTCAATATGGTAAGATGGAATTGTTTTTTAATTTAGTTGTAAATCGGATTACGATCAGGAACGTAGTCAAACAAATTAAACGAAGAAATAAGCAGCATATTTTATTGTCAGAGACGAAATCGGGTTAGGAAGTACTCGTAAAAATTCTGCTCTTATAGATTGAATTAAAAATCATTGAATATGGAAAATTGTTTTTGGTGTAGAACGTTTTCGTCCTACATGGGACGGGCCATGGTTTGGTTTTACTCACTTGGTTAGAGCAAGCATGAGTATTTAGTTCATATATATGGTTAGAATAAGATAACAGAATATATGGTTAGTTGCATACGAATGAGTTATCAACATGACCAATATGATTTATATTCTATAGGTTATTGGACCACTTTTTGTCTTACATGCGTATCGCTTATTCTGCAGTGGATAAATCATGTAAATATCACACAATTTTCTTCACAAAATTGAATTAAATGTCACCTGAACAAATTTCCTAACAATATGCGGAACATTTAAGCACCTCTCATTTGACGTTCATGGAAAATTTCAAGTCGGTAGGGATATGAAATGTTTTTTTTGTTGCTGAATTTAATTTCATGTAAGCCATTATTACGAATTCTTGAACCATCATAAATGATATTCGCACAGAAAGACCTGATAGCTGTCAGCCACTTGATTGTAGGTAACTACATGATAAAAGGTTGTAAAATTAATGTCTGTTCATGTCATTATTGTACTTACGCTTGTCGAAGGTTTCGTATTACGAGACGGGATCGCGGATCTTCAGCATAGTCAAATTATTAATATATCATCTTTACAACTTACGAAAAAATTTGGAATTTTTGTAACTGTGTTTTCATTTGTAACTGTGTTTAAATTGCCCGTTTGCCCCATGATGTCTACTCAATGAATAGGACTTCGTTTTAAATACATTCCTCTGATGTAGGGTTAGGAAGTTCTCAGAAACTTGTTTTCGTTTTGATTTGGAGGATACTGGAGGTCGTATCCATGCAGTTGCCAATTTTGTCACTGAAGAGTTCAAGTTGACCTTTGCTATGAAGCTTAAAGTTAGTTAGTGACCTTTGCTATGAAGCTTAGTTAGTTAAATAGTGACCTTCGTTAGGAAGCTTAGTTAGTTAGCGAGCAAATTTCTCATATCGCACCTTTGGCTGATAGTTCATTTACCAATAGGAGCGACACCGCAGCACTTGAGGGTTTAATGGGGATTAATGGATTGCAGTTTTTGAAAGATTTCGCAGCGTAGATTCTCTTAGGAAGGTTTCCAGCGTTTTATCAGAGCATTCAGTCTCTTTGTCATTAATTGTGTTTTGGATCCCGTTTGCAGTTGCCGAGATCCGATTGCTCGCATCGCATAAGGCAGAAAAATTAAGGTCAACCTGTGCAATCTTCTTAAAATTTTATTCGTTGAGAATTACCGAGACTAGTAATGAATTTGCCAATTGCGATGCTTCTCATCCAGATAATTTGAAAAATCATTTGATTCAGAGGGTGGTAAATGTTATCGTGAAATACCGTGGTGGCCTTATAAAATTGAGGCGTAAAATCAAACTTTGAAGTTCCTAGGGCTGTTCTTAGGAGAGTGATCGAGCGGCTCGACAAAACCGGCATGCGCGAGGTCTAGGGTGAGGTGTTCGCTAAGCAGATTGCTGATGGTTCTTGAGGAACAACCGCTAGAGGAAACTGATGTGGATGATCAGATTTGGGTACCACACCCCCCGGTTATTCGAGTGGAGGCTCAGGTCACACAAGATTAGACCTGTATTAAATGGCAGTCTGAAAATTGCGGATTCTTAGTTTCTTAACGAGGCAGCGTTTCAAGGTGTAAACTTTTTAAACAAGCCTGGTAGTGCCCGACATCAAATCGGCATTTCTAATGATTTAATTTAATAATCAAGCTGATATGATAGAAACAGTTTTCAAATTGTGTAGAGAGAATCCTACAATAACCTTTAAGCTTACAGACATACTTCGCTGGTTTTAGGTTTACCATGTTCCTCATTTGTTCTTAATTTTAGCGTTAACCATTCATGTCAAACGATATCCCGAGGACGTCTGCTCTCGTGTCCTACAGGAAAATATGTACGTTGAAAAATTATTTTTCGCAGGTATATATGACGAGGGTCTGTTGTAGATGTACCATTGGACGGTTTCCAAAATGGCTGATGGTAGTTTCACTTTACGTAATCAAGTTTCCAACAACGCTGCCCTCCAGATAAAATTTACCGATCTACCTTTTTTTTAGCAGTGAGAAGGATTTGGGTTATCGGTATTATCCGGCGTCAGACACGATGTGTGTACCCAGAGTGAGTCATGTCACTGCGGTGTGTCTAGCGAAGAGAAAAGTATTGTCTCAGCTTTATAAAGTGTTGGATTCCTTGGAAACAGTTACTCCTGCTATAGTATCTAGCAAGATATTTCCGAAGAAGCTTTGGGTTGCAAAATATGCCTGGAATGAATCTCAGTGTGAAACACTGTCTAGAATGGAAGACAATATCCTCTAATGTGCATCAATCAAATAAATTTTCTCTTCAGCGTAAAACCATCGACCCTGAAACTATAGTTTCGTTGATCTTATTTTCTGAAATCTCAAAGACGTCTCATGGTTGTGAAATTTATGTAGTGTGAAATTTATGTAGTTAGACATTCAGCCGGTCATAATGCCTAAAATTTGATTTTCTCAACGAAAAAAACTGCTCTTATTAAATCCAGATTTGTTCCAACATTAGATTTGCTTTATGTGTTTTTGGCTTCCAAGTATACCTTCTGCAATTTAGAGACGGTAAAATTTATAGCAGTGTCAGTCCGAAATATATAGTTCATTTAGAGCTCCAGGTTGATAAAAGATTAAACGATTTTTGGACGCGATTCCCCAGTACTCAACGATACTTGAGAGCGGAGTAAAATATATTTAAGATTTTCGTTGAAAATTAGAGAGAAAGTGCATGCTGGAAGCAAAGTCCGTTTCATTCATGCAGGAAAACTCAATCGAGCAGATTTAGTAACCACAGATGTTAATATTTTAGAATTTCAAAAGAATTTACAGTTCTGGATCCATGGACCAGATCTTTCCTCAAGCTCAGTTTGGCTCCAGCGTGAGCTTGGTTGTTTGTCAACTGTTAATGGAGTCTTGGCCTCGAACTTAGCTATGCAAGGGTCGTGAGCATATCCAAGTAGCTCAACGGTTGCACACGCATGCTTGCATGCAAAACACATCAACTATCATCATCAGTATCTCAGGGTGCTATCATCAGTATCATCAACTATCATCATCAGTATCTCAGGGTGCTATAATCAGTATCATCAACTATCATCAGTATCTCTGCACTCACCCATTACTGTCTCCATCAGCATCCTTGTGTGCACATATCGAAGCACAACTAATATTCTATAATATTCTATGCAGTATCTCTGCGAGCGCCAAGTTCAGAGGCGCAAATGTATAAGGTAACAATGGCTCGCAATCAGTCCCAAGAATGACATTGAATTTCGGAGGAGAAAATTATAAAGCTGAGTGTGTACGTTACAGCAATATTTATTGTTCATGCAACGGACAACAACTCTATTAACCAGGCATTTTGGTACGAATATCATTAGAGATGATAAATGCATCCGTAGATGAGGGGTTAATAACAGTGCTGTAATTATCAGACGAGTACATCCGTTTACGATTTGTGATTTCAATTTCGAGTTATTCCTGCAATTATTTTAGTTGAGGAGGGCCTTTGTGTCAATACTTACGCAGTCATCAATAAATGTGTATTTCAATATTCAATTGACGAACAATTATACACTTATGTGAGCGGTCATTGCTTTTTGTTCCTTATAGAAAAACAGGAATTAAACGTTAGATATTTACCTTGATTTTAGATACACGCGAAAAAATTCCAATCTTAAGAGTCGCCCGCGTAATGATGGCAGGTAGGAAATTTTCAATCAAAGCGTTTAGAACGTATTAGCCAAGAATTAAAAAATGGTTTCATTACATATGGCATTTTTAGCGCATTTTCTTATTTATGGAAAAAATGCACTATTGTGCTCGCTATGTCCGTCTGTCTGTCGGTCTGTCTGTCCATCTGTCCGTCTGTCCATCTGTCCGTCCGTCTGTCCGTTCGTCCGTCCATCTGTCCATCTGTCCGTCCGTCTTTCCATCTGTCCGTCCGTCTTTCCATCTGTCCGTCCGTCTTTCCATCTGTCCGTCCGTCTGTCCATCCGTCCGTGACCTCAAGTTTTCACGCACGAGAAAATGCGCACTCTGTCACTCACTGCAGTGAGTACTGAGTTATATTTTTATAATGAACCTTTGTTTGCAAGCCTCACTTTAGTCTAAATTATTATTGCTCAAAGCTCGTTTTTAAAACGGGACATCGAGATGACGAGTGACGCGAACTCAACAGGAAGCGGACCTACATTATTATACTTGGGTGGGGGAGCTTCGGGAGTCCCAATGTTTAACTGTTGTGTGCAATTATATAATTCGTGATGGATTATTATTTCCCTGAACTGAGAATAGATTACCCTAAAAATTATTTCCCCTAAATTGCGAATTGGATTCTACCTGCAGTATTAATACGAAATGATTTTGTAAAGGAAAGATGTTTTTTTATCGAATATTTCAATATAAAGATGAATCTAATTTACTGAAGATAAAGTACAAGGTGAAAGAGATGAAAGACGATATGCGTCTTGAACAGTTTCCAAGCATTAAGTAATTAATAATAACCATCCTATATAAAGTAATTAAATTATCGAAACAAAATCCATCAGAATTTTATTATAAAAGGAAATGACGTTAGGCATAAAATAACCAATGAGGTTTCATCGGAGTAGAGGACAACAGTAAAAAAAAGCATTACCCTTTTTGAACCGCATATGTACAACTTAACCAACACCTGTATATTTATAATATAAAATTATGCATGCTCGCAAGCGTTTTATGCATGATCGCAAGCGTTTTATGCATGCTCGCAAGCGTTTTATGCATACTCGCAAGCGTTTTATGCATGCTCGCAAGAATTGAACGGCAATCTTCAATTACCAGCGGGACGAGGCGGCAGCATTGAAATACAGCCCTTGAGTGTGCAGGCGGCAATACCAGTAGCGGTGCAGCTGCACCAGTTGCAGTCGTCGCGCCAGCGAGCATTTCCCTCGCACACAGGCGTGTCGGCTAGACGTTCCAGCAGCGCTGCAACATCATAAAAATAACGAACGTTATGGTATGTTAACAATGATATACCGTACGTTATGATATGTTAACAATGATACACCGTACGTTATGATATGTTAACAATGATACACCGTACGTTATGATATGTTAACAATGATACACCGTACGTTATGGTATGTTAACAATGATATACCGTACGTTATGGTATGCTAACAAGCATACAGCGTACGTTATGGTATGCTAACGACAGGCATAAGCGACGTTATGGTATGCTAACGACAGGCATACAGCGTACGTTATGGTATGCTAACGACAGGCATACAGCGTGCGTTAGGGTATGCTAACGCCAAGCAAAACACCATACGTTATGGCATGCTAACGACATGGCATTCATCGTACGTTATGGTATGCTAACGCCAGGCATACAACCTAAGGTTTAGTATGCTAACGCCAGGCATACAACCTAAGGTTTAGTATGTTAACGCCAGGCATACAAAGTAGGTTGTGGTATGTTAACAAGCATACACCGTTCGTTTTGGTATGTTAACGCCAAGTATACAACCTAAGTTATAGTATGCTAACCTCAGACATAGAACGCGCGTTGTGGAATTTTACACTTTATATGAATCCGCATGTGAAGTAGTGCATATAAATTGAAGGGTGTGAATTATTCTGCATCACTGAAGACAATTTATTGAAACAATAGCGACGAACTATAAGACCATGAACGATGGAGTTGGAATAAGAACATGTGACACAATCTAATTCTTAATAGCTGGTCATTACTTATACCGATGATTGCTACATATGATACAATACATACAGAGAACAACGACTCATTATGAGGCGCTAGACGTACAACACACAAACTGTTGAATGAAATTAAAAGTCTACACGCAGGAAGAACTAAAAGTATTGAGAATTAATAGAACGTACTTAGTGAATGGAATGATCCTTCCTGTATTTATGTTCCAAGACACCACTCACCCTATCATGACACAACTCGCCATATCATGACACCACTCACCCTATCATGACACAACTCGCCATATCATGACACCACTCACCACATCATGACACCACTCACCATATCACGACACCACTCACCATATCATGACACCACTCATCATATCAAGACACCACTCATCATATCACGACACCACTCACCATATCACGACACCACTCACCATATCACGACACCACTCACCATATCACGACACCACTCACCATATCACGACACCACTCACCCTATCACACCACTCACAATATCACGACACCCCTCACCATATCACGACACCCCTCACCATATCACGACACCCCTCACCATATCACGACACCATCACACCACTCACCATATCACACCACTCACCATATCACACCACTCACCACATCACACCACTCACCATATCACACCACTCACCGGGATGACACAGACGTTTGGTGCAGACGGTGAAACCTTTTTCATTGCAGCGGCACCAGTTGCACCCTACGCGCCAGCGACCTTCAGTACCTTCACACTCTGGCTCGTCTGTTTCGCCTGCTGCAGCTGAAACGGCGTCGCCTGCTGCAGCTGAAACAGCGTAACATGTTTATCGCAAAAACGCTCACTGTTAAAACATGCCTGTGTACGCGTAGCGGTCAATTTATCGTGTACGTAAATGGCTTTAGCTTGAAGAGCTGTCAGTGATTGACCAATGAAGTTACGACCCCAGTTAAGAAGTTTTAAACTTATTTTAATGAATAAACTACCACCGAGAATTACGCTTCCTATGAGAAATATTGACTAATTACTTTCAGAGTCAATTAATGCATGGTTCTTAAATTATTATTGTATAGCAATAAAGCTGGATAGTTCATTTAAATTATATTGTATAGACTCACCATCAGTCCTAACAGCATTCGTGTCTGAAGCATCGAGGCTCCGATCTGAATTGGACGAGGACGACGCGGCCCAGGCTGCAATAAAATGAAACTACACTCAAAAACTTTATGGATAATTTTGCCCAAAAAATGACAAATTCTTACCCAAAGCAGAGAGCGAAAATAGTATCCAGTAATACTCATTTTTGCCGGCCTAACTCGGTCAGGACTAAGGATGGCCAACAGAAAGTCAAAATGCGCATCACTAGTCGAACAAATTCTTACTCATTTTATGTATATATTTGTGTTTTTCCGCATATCTAGCACTAGCCATGTATGATGTATCCAAGTAGGATCCAGTGTAACTTTTCATCTTAGATTCAGAATGTATACTAGTTTCGGATCAAATTTTCCCTCTATATTATTATTAATTTTAGCAGATTTCTCGCCGGCTGAATGCTGCTCTTGTCGCGATATTTCTTGTGTTGTACGCGTAAATCTGAATCTGAATAAAGACTTTTCTGTTGTTCCCTGTGCGAAGTTACTGAACCAAACCCGAACAAGCGACCTGACAAGTGACAACACTTTGGCGTCTAACGTGGGACTCGAACCCGCGACCCGAAGATTAAAAGTCTCGTGCTCTACCGACTGAGCTAGCCGAACCATTTACGCACCAGGGCCTATACTTTCAAAAAAAAGTTAAGAGATCGTAAGTTCATCAGCCAATCATTGACGGCCTTTCAAGCAAAATCCACCAATCATAGACAAGAAAATAGAGCGTAAGTACTTACGTTCACTTAGCCAGTTTTGAAAGTATGGCCCCAGGCAATTAACACACCGCAATTAATGCGCCAGGCAGCAGTAATTGAGAAAATGATTATTGATTAGAGTGATACCTAAAATGATACTGACCAGGCAGACAGGCTCTCTTCGTGCAGACAGGTGTCCCGCTGCTGCAGCTGCACCAGTTGCAGTTGTCCATCATCCACCGGCTGCCGTCCACGCACGTAGGGGGCTTTTTGGTCCCTGCGAGGAAAATGTAAGAAAATTGCTCACAGCTCATGTACGTTTTCTGATGCTGAAATTTTAATTAAATTGATAGACGGGATGTAGGTTTTGGTTCGAACTACGGATCAAACTTCGGTATAATAAATCAAGTAGTAGAGTAAGTAAATGAAGTAGTAAAAGAAGCATAGTAGAATTGAATTATTTTTCAATTGAATTCACTTTAGCATTATCCGAGTTTTTAATACTTATTTGAAATAAAAACATACTTCAAGTTGGTCTGGAGATGAAGCATGACGACGAGGAAATTACAGATTACATTCCAGTGCATCAATATTACAAACGAATCTTGCGGTGTACTTATTAAATTAGATTTAAATACTTAAGACAATCTAGCGAAACACTATTTAAACCATTTCCGGAATAATTTAGATATTATCCTTGTATTACATACTGGTATTCCGTCAGTAACTGTAAGGTTAACCTTAGTTTATACAGTAAACGAGTTTATCGATTGTAGAGTCAGTGTTGTCGTGATGCCAACCCTAGGGGAAGGAACGAGTTCCCAAATTACGAATGTAGAAGACTTCAATTTTCAACAAATTTCTACTCCGGTCTGCCGGTAACCTCATAGTTGCGGTCACAGAATCCAAGTCACGGCCATTCTTACTATTTAGATTCTTTTAAAGCTAATTATGTATGCAGGGGTTCAAGGAGGACGCTGAAGGACGATTGAGTGGAAGTGAAAACGGCTCAGATAACAGTGATAAGATAAAGGAGAAGTGATGAAATCACCAGTAAAATGACTTCAAAGATTAAGTGAAACTGATTTGAATATCAATTAGAAAAGAGAGGAAAATCGAGTTAAAATAATAAGAAGGTCACGTTTAATTGAAAGGAAGAGTAAGTGGACTGCGGACTGACCATCAGGACAAAACTTCAAGCTGCAGGCAGTCGCTCCTCCCATGCACCAGCAGTTGTTGCAGCCATCGAACCACGAAGAGCCGTCCGTGCACGTAGCAGGTCTAGGGCCGGCGCTTTCGACTGGCCCTGTAACGGAAGGAAATTCGTGCTATGAGGCAAAAATAAAATGTCTTAGAGGCTTTGAGGCAAATGCCATAGCCGCCCCGTAAATAACTTTAACTAATTATAGGTGAATTGTTCGGTAAAGATTATCAAAGATTAAAGATGATTCGAGATTGAGGATGATATAGATTCTCCTGGAACGTTTCGCCGGAAGTTTGCCATTATTTTGTAAAAAGTTCTAATGTGTTTGTTGCTCTTGAAGAAGAAAATTATCTGTATCGGCATGTATAAACGACTCGGAAATGAGGGTAAACAAATCGGTGCAGGTAAGTTTTTGTCGTTGGCCTTAGGGTAGAAATTAGCCGAAGTGCGGTTGACAACCCCCAAAAATGTCACAGGTACGAATAAAATAAATCAGAGTTCTAAAGGTAAATGTAAACGAATTCCACTCATTACCTTCGCTGTAAATAAAAATTTTAACAGATAACTCTGTGCTACGTAAAAAATTTGACTGATCAACACCTTAACCCTCTCCAGCCTCACATGAGTAACCGGAGCAATATTGTCTCAAGCCAACTTCCCAAAAAGGATACGTTCTAGTGACTTGCACTGATGGTTGCCGCCACATATGACAACTTTAAAATGATTTCTGCTCGTACTAACGTCCTCAGGTTGCTGCATTCAATAGTTTCCGTATAATTCAATTTGAAAGTTATGTTCCCGGAGAGTGACATACGACGGCAGAGGATTAAAAAGTTGTAACTGAGCTCTTCTCTCCATTATACACCGCCGAAGTTTCATTGGAAAAATGAAGTTCTGTTCCTACTTCAAGTTCAGTAAGTTGAGTAAAATAAAAATTGAAGTGCACCCGTGGTTCTGCTACCAAGAAATAGAAAGAACCGTTAACTTATGCTCAGATTTGGGCTTTCCAAAAGAAGAGGCTCCATTGAGCTTTATGATGTACACTGTTCAGTCAGTTTTTTTTCAGATGCGAAGATGTTGAACGCTGTTCTAAAGCTAAAATTTATTAGTCATGGGTAGAACAATCTAATTTTGGATTTATTCAAGATTAAAGTAAATAAAGATGTGAAAATTATAAGAAAGAAACGTACAATATTAATATGGAGCGAAAGATAGTCCGCTGTTAAAGCGCTGCGTCCCGCACCACTTCTGAGCCGACTTAGAAGACACAGTTTATCCGTGTGAGCTCGTCGATTATTTGCCGTTTGTCTGTCAGCTAAGATGCAGAACAGCCAATAATTTGGTAAGAATAGATTATTAGTTAGTAGTTTCATCAGATTATTTGTCATATGAATAAATCTTCATTATAAAGATTTGTTATCTAGATTCGTTTTCTAAAAGATGTTTTTGTACCTATTCCAGAAACGGGTTAATAAGCACCTCAACACCGCGTCTGCTTCTTCTGCCCTGTATGAACCTAAAGGTCCTCCATAAAAATTTTTTACATGGCGTTTTAGTTTGATGAAGTATTAATAAATACAGGTTTCCGATTGATTATCTCAAATACGATCAGGATGAAGCGTAATTAATTAAAGGTGCTGATTGTGGTTTGTGTTAAAATTGATTCTTAGTCATAATATCGTTCTTCAATCAAGGGTTTACATGTTTTCCTATGAATGGCCAATTAAAATGCATGATGGGTGCATCACAAGGAACAGAGTCACTGAACCATACGAGGAGGGGGCTGAAGGGTTCAACAGGGGCGGCGAAGGGTTCAATGTGGTAGGTGAAGGGTTCAATGTGGGAGGTGGAGGGTTCAATGTGGGAGGTGGAGGGTTCAACAGAGTTGGTAAAGGGTTCAACGGGGGATGGAAGGGTTCAACGGGGGACGGGAAGGGTTCAGCGGGCGGGTAGAGGACAGCTAAGTTGATGCTACAGGGTCGCTGCATCTCATCTTCTATACAAGGAACACGGGGCACGAAGGTCACGTGTTGCTAAGCGGGCATACGCGGCACAAAAGCGTCTCTGTTCGTGCTTTGGCTCGACTCGAGCGACCACAACATTTGCTTCACCGGCCACGCCTCCAACCTCGTGCATAAACATAGTGAAGAAAAAATCCTATTACTTGACGTTGGACAAAATTAAAGCTGTGAACTGGACGTTGGACGAAATTAAAGCTGTGAACTGGACGTTGGACGAAATTAAAGCTGTGAACTGGACGTTGGGCGAAATTAAAGCTGGGATTTTTTATTATTATCTCCAAGGAAATGCCACTGCATGCCTGAGACGTTCATGTTACTGCTTGCCTTTGCTACCATCACAAAGAAGAGAAAACAACAGCATCCTGTGACAACAGCAAAGGTTTGCAGCAGACAACGACTTGTCATTGGTCGACAATAGCTTCGGCTAGTAAGGTGAAAAAACTTGAAGCTTATTGAAGCCGTTTTATAAGCTATATTATATTGAAGCGTATAGTATACACGCTATGATAGGACACCTACCAGCATCCTTTGTTTCATATATGTTGTTCAGCTTATTCTTCAACATTAGCATGCACGGCCTACGGTCTCGTACGCTGATGAACTCTAGGATTGCTCAAGCGGGGTCGGAATAAATTTTACGTACGGAAATCAGTAACTAACATCAGAATCCATACATTCAAATAAAAATAAGCACATTTTCACACGCGACTAAACCTCTGATCGCAGATACGAACCCTTACAATTCACCATTATTTTTATGCAGACGCCAAGGTTTTAGGGATTACAGCCTGGGCTGAAATATAGCTGTTTGGAGCTCATTTCACTGACTTAATTCGCAGTGAATTAGGCGGTAAAACTAAGGGTGGATTCGTTAGTTTTCTTCTGAACTAATGTTAGTGTCAACAACAAAGTTGTTTTCTGCTAGTAACCTGCTAGAAATTGGTACTTGTTGGTAACGAAATAGGATTAGTTTGCTATAATGGTGTGTCCTGACTTATAAAAAAATGGAAGGTTAAGATAAGCATAATAGTTATTTTAGAGAACGAATGTTGGAACATAGATGAATTAATCATTTAGTAAACGAGCTTAATTATTCAAAGACAGTAATAAAAGCAAAGTTTGGACACTATTCAGATTAATTATTTATACCATCTAGTAAAATAATGAACGAAATGAATAAGCAATTCATACCTGTTGCTTCAGCGAAAAGTACAAGAGCACAAAGCCCAAATATTGCAAATAACAAACGCATTACGAACGTCCTCAAGTTTTTCCCGGGAATCAGCAACACACGTGTGACTCGCACGAGAGTCAGCGTCTGTCTGCCGGTTGCCGTTCCTCGGAGCTTTATATATACGCGGCTGGGTTGTAATGAAACTAATCTCTTGTGCGACGATGAGGTTATTTCTTTCTTATTTATTCTTATAGGAGCACTGGAAACTAGTCCATAAAGCCCCTTGCCTAAACTGAGTTTAATTGGTACCTAACTGTTTAACAGCTCTGAAAGTGAAAACCAGTAAAACGTGGTAAAGGGAACAGTGAAAATTCCGACGATGAGGTTGGAGTTTACATGTGGCGCAGTTGTACTCGGAACTGCAATTTAATGCGCATGGACATATCAACAGTCTGTGAAATTCCCGTGACGTACATCACATGCATCAGGGAAGTCCAAAGAAGGACGAATTCGTCTATGTAAATATGGTCGGTTGGCCACGCAGGGCGACTTTGGTTCTGTTTGCTAGCTAACATACGTGTTAAATACCGGACAAAGAAATCACTGTAATTTAGAAATTCATCCATGCTGCTCGCGATAGAAAAATGAATCGTAATAAATTCGTGCGCGTCGATTTACTATATTTTCTTCATTGACTAATAGATTTTTATCAAACTTTTTATTTCTACTGATCATCACAGTGAACGTTGGAAATGTCTTCTCTTCGATGTAAAAGTTGATAAACTGAAAAAATGTAAAAAATATCGGTTCCAGCACTACGTAAAACTTTAAATTCGAATAACTCTAAATTTACTGACAATTATTTATACAAAGAATACTTTCAGTAACGCAATAGTTTTCTTTTTCTTTTCCACGTTTATTTATTTTTATTATTTGAGAGCGTCCACTACCATCATGCAGCCCCTGCCACTACCATCATGCAGCCTCTGCCACTACCATCATGCAGCCCCTGCCACTACCATCATGCAGCCTCTGCCACTACCATCATGCAGCCCCTGCCACTACAATCATGCAGCCCCTGCCACTACCATCAATGCAGCCCCTGACACTACCATCATGCAGCTCCTGCCACTACCATCATGCAGCCCCTGCCACTACCATCATGCAGCCCCTGACACTACCATCATGTCACCTTTCTGCCATTTTGTCCATTTATTAGGGTCTATGTATCTCCATTTTTTGTTTAATTTTGAGGAGCTAAAATCAATTAATTATTCACCATTTTGGAGTGATATCTGCAGTTGTGTTAATTTATTTGAACCTTTCTTCCATCTACCATCATTTGCAACTGTGAGGGCCAATCAGCCATTATTGACGATTTTATGGGTAATTTTCATCTATAGATAATTTTTAGAGCCTATTCACGATTTGTGGGCTAATTTTAAACTATTTCCTATTTTTCGAGCCTATATCTGCCTTTATTTACCATTCTGATGTCCTATCTTCTACTGTTTACAATTGTGAGGGAATATCGGCCTTAGTTTATAATTTTGCAGGACTGTCTTAAGCTAATTACACTAGCGAAGTCATTTCTGCCATCATTTACAATTGTAAGGACATATCAGCCATTACGAGCATTAATTAGGGCCAGTCAATATGCTTATCCGCACTTCGAATGTCCTATAGAAGATTGGCTAAAACTAATTATACGATACTTGTTTCTGCTTAGAAAAATTCAATCAATAAGTATTAATTATCCATCTAAACCATTAATACCTAAATATTGATATATTAATAATATTAATATTAATACTTAAATATTATTATTTAAAAAATATTGAGATGTTTCTAAAGTATTCGTAATCTAAATCCTGTCTTAGATGTTATAGAATTAAAAAATCTCCAATCATATAATGAGAAATTTAAAAATGTTCCGTAAGGTTGGATTGATTAAAAAAATTACTGTGATACCTGCAGTGGGTTGAGCAGGAGAATTTTACATGCAGAACATGTTTGATTATTCAAGTAATTGATTATATCATAACTCTTCCATTGCGTGACCACTTAAACATAAGTGATAAAAGCTTTCCCATCACTCCGTTCTTATAGAAAAAAAATCAAGAGGAATAAATTGCCTTCAACTGACACTGTTTATTAATTCCTTCTTTGTGATAACCTTACTAAACTATCATCCATTGAGGTAAATATTAACGCAAAAGTAATTACTTTAATGAAGTCAACTTTGGTCATGACTGAAGGTGAATGAGTGAATGAAGTGAATGAGTGTAAACGTAAGTTGACCGTCACCTCGCTTGTTGACATGTCCTGTGATGGCCGTGTAAACAACGCATCCTGTGGCGTATCCTGGAGCTGTGCTTGCTCATCCTACGCAGGAAACGTCCAAACCTGCTCATGTCTAACTGATAAAAAAGAAGCTCAAACCACTGCTTGAATAGTCAATGAGTTTCCATCCGTAAGTGCTTCTAGGAAATTTCGTCGTGAAATTATTTGTTGATGTAGGTACTTTAAAATTGGATTCAATTTAACCCTGGAGTGCTTGAAGAGAGGAGGCTAATGCCGAAAGGCAAAATTTAAAAGTCAACCAATATTTGTAGCTCCTGACACTGTCAGCACAGTATATTGTCATAATACAGTATATTGTCAGCCAATATATGTAGCTCCTGACACTGTCGGCACAGTATATTGTCATAATACAGTATATTGTCAGCCAATATATGTAGCTCCTGACACTGTCGCTACAGTATATAGTCATTATACAGTATAATATCAACCAATATATGTAGCTCCTGACACTGTCGGTACAGTATATAGTCATTTTACAGTATAATATCAACCAATATATGTATGTAGCTCCTGACACTGTCGCTACAGTATATTGTCATAATACAGCTTATTATCAACCAACATACGTAACTCCTGACACTGTCGCTACACTGTTAGAAAAATTACCGTTAACGGCATTACCGGCGTTTCAGTGGCCGGTCGGCACGTGAAAAGAAACACCGTGTCACCGTTTTTATTCTAATTTAACACTAGAAATCAGTAAAACATATGATAAAAACGGCGAAACAGTTTATTTTCACGGGGCGACCGGCCACTAGAATGCCAGTGGGACCGTTTTTTCACCGTTTTTTCTAACAGTGTACAGTATATTGTCATAATACAGTACATTATCAACCAATATATGTAGCTCCTGACACTGTCGGTACAGTATATTGTCATAATGAACTATATTATCAACCAATATACGTACGTAGCTCCTGACACTGTTGATCCAGTATATTATCATAATACCACGTAATATATAGTTATAGCATAGTAGTGTCGGCGCTGATGAATAGGCCTTTGGCCGGTTTCCGTTTCTTGTACTTCTCTGACTTATTCACCTGCAGGAGGTCTAAAAAACTAGCTTATTGATAAGATCTTTACAACTGGCATAAGTTTAAACAGCTAATGCATAGGCTTTTACCAGGACCGTGGGGTGATAGGCATATCAAGTCTGAAAAAATACGGCTATATAACTTTATTTTAACTGTTCTTGAACAGGTTTGTACATGAACAATATGCCTTCTTAAGCCCTATGTAACACGGTACTATAAACATTGGATGAATTATAACAAACATCAATAAAAATAACTTTTCGCACTAACATTGGTGTTCCATCAACGGATATTCCATTGCCATTAAACTGATGCGTAATGTGGACCAGACGCCACGATAACTGCTTCTTAGAATAATTATGATATTAATAATAATAACATTAATAATAATACATAATATCTAATTATTCGTATCTTCATAATGATTCGTATCTCCAATATTTAATGATTCATAATATCTTCAAGTTGAATGAAGACACGAAGAAAATCATGGCATTTTACTAAAAATATTATAGAATCAAAAGAATAAGCTCCAGCCTCAGCTATGACGATTTTGAAATAGTTTTATTATACTTCATAAAGTTAAAATATTTGTTTTAGCCTGAATAAGTAAGCCACGCACGACTTGTGTTCATCTTTGATTTTTTAGCAGAAGCGAAGAAAATTTTACCAGGCGTAACTGATGTATTTGATTGAAAAATTTTGGTTAAGGCCTTGAACATAATTATGAAGAACGTATACCGTAATTCAGATCTGTAATCTCACCACATGCAACTACATTACACGGAAACAAGGAACAGATAAAAATGTATGCTGGGTCAAAGAAGCTTACCTTACCTTAGAAACAGCCGTAAATAACGCGTCAAGTGTTGAAATTTTCTTATTGAGTAGTCAAAAAATTGGTCACCTCAGGAGCTCCAATCTTCGCCAATATCACACATCGTCTAAACGCCTAAAGTCTAACCTTCCTACGACGGTAGCGTTGTCTGCAATTAAATCAAGATCGGTGTTGATTTAACAAACTTAATTGTGCGTGGAAAAGAGGCTAAGAAAATTCGTTTAAAAAAATTCATCCTAAATGTGCGATGAATTTTCGTTTATAAACCTCTTGTGCCTGTACATCACTGGTAGGATTTATTGGCCGTCGCTCTATTTAAACAAAATATTTCTTAGATCTTGCGACCGCATCTCTTATAAAAGAGTTCGGTGACCAAGTTGTGTTAGTCAATTTCAGAAAGTTATTCTCATTTTGAAATATAAAACAAAAAGAAATTTGTTTGAAAAATTGAAAAATTTTAACTATAGTGAGCTTCAAACCAATTTTAAGCTAAAGATGTTTATTAGAATATTGAATTCAATGATGTTACTCAAGATAATTTATTGACAAAATTAACGTCCAACCACGTCCAACCATTTACATTCAGATTACCATTTGCTCGGTTAAAAGCAATTGGTAATGATTATATCCTTCTATTCTATCCTTCTATTCAGTAAAATATAAGTGAGAAAAGCCTTTACATCCCACCTTTTGTATGCAAAACATCACAGGGAAAAATTACTTGCATTTGAATTAGATTAAATTTTCAAAGAATATTCTTTTCGGGTTTCCTTTCCATCAGCTTACCCTGTAGATAAAAGTCATCGCAGCTTCACGCGAATGAAGTGAGTGCTATTTGAATGAACTTCAAATAAGGAATCACCGTACTATATATAGGTTTGTAGTCCCATGCTTCTTTGGCTTGTTTGTTTGATTTCCGACTCGCATTTATTGGAATAAATAATTTTCGTACATCATGGTTCTGGATAATTATTGCTCGCTTCTTCAACAAGTCACGGGACGGCTACATGCCTAAACTTTAACAAATACTAAAAATATACTAAAAATAAATAAAAAAATGTATAGTAAAATACTATAATATAAAATAATATAAAATATATAAATAATAAAATACTAAAATACTAAAACCCTTAATTTCTGGAGTTGGGTGATAGCGACCTTCGCGCAGGGATGCTCAGCGCTGTCGGACGTTCGGTTTGACATAATTATTGACGAATCGAACGACCTTGACGTTACTGAATGATTATGCATAATTAATATCCGCTGTTCAAAATAACTATTTGTGTTATTCGGTGCCGTGAGAAAGCGTTTATCACAGCCGACTACGTAGTGTTAGTGTTCTATATTCCAGACCTGTTGATGTCAACAGATTGGACTATTATTGTTATAGGTATTTTAGATATCGGCACGTGGGAGTTACGCGGCCAGCCTTGGGACGATGTGTATTGTTATAAGTAAACACAATTGATCATATTCATGTGGATCTTCTAATTAAGAGGCTGCGTAAGCGAACATGCACGTAGAATATGAATGTATGTCAAAGTGTTTATAGTTATATGTATACATTACAAATCTAATTATGACATTAGCATCCAGACGCCAAGTAGTCTTTAAAAGAGGTAAGATTTATTATTACAACACTAATCATGTTACATTAAGTTATTTAAGAGGAACCTTTATGCAGTAATTTAACAGTACTATTAACACAATTGTTTATAAGAAATATATTGAAAGCACAAAAAAAGCTCAATGTAATTACATTTACTTGGTGGTGGGAATTCTCATACTCAGTATCAATACATATTGATAATATTTTCTTTGATGTCTATGACAATTTAACATTAATTTAACATTTAATATCCCTTCTCTTTTGTGTCTCTTCCTTTACTGTCTCTTCTCTTTAATGTGTCTTCTTTTTAAGGTTTATTTCTTTCACTCAACTTATTCAACGTATTCTTAACTTAAGTAAACAAATGAAGGCTGTGAAATACATTATTTATGAGTAGTTTTACTAGGCATAATTAACAGTGAATTGATATGGAAAGCTGAATTGAGATTCATTTAGGCTACGAAAATAATTTCAAATTTAATTGATAAAGTTCGGAAAAAATTAAAATGAATTTCGATTCAAATATTCATAAATTTTATTACTGGAGAATATTATGAATTAAAAAGCGTATGAAAAAAAAATTCCCTCATTTATTGTTCATCCGAAACAAAAGTCTTAGAGATGAAATAAATGAAAATATTATGTCCAATGCCAGACAATTTAATAACGTGGACGAGAATATTAATCTAACTGAGAAGAATGCTTGGCAGAGAAGAACCGGTGCATGGAAAATGTGTGCTGTACGACGCGGAGAATCGTGAAATTTATCTGTTTAGTTATCCAGCAAAATATTAATTTATATTCATTAAGCGTTCATTATGTACAGTCAGAGACACTTTTATGTACAGTCAGTGACATTTTTAGGTACAGTCAGTGGGCACAGTAGTGAGTCCGCCCCCTCCATTTATTCATTCAGTCCCCGCACATATGAAAGGTACGCGGTCGGTGAGCGATCATTCAGCGACAGGACTTCGTGAGGGAAAGTCTACGGAGCTCCGACCCACAATTCGCTACTCGAACACTGCCCCCGCCGGCGCTTGGCATGGTAAAAACCGTTCTTAAACTTTAGCAAGATGACGTTTGAGAGTTTTCATATTTTCAATTTAGGTAAAAATTCACAAGCATAAATCAAATAGAGTAATAAAGAATATGTTTTGAGCTGATGAGATAATGCCATGTAGTCAATTAATCCATTTTATATAGAAATGTGGTCTTTGTCCTCCAGGATTTAATTCACAGGGCTTTAACTTATTAAATTAAATATTTGTTACACATGCTGCAGAGACATTCAAAATTGCCTTTAGCCAGCATCGCAATCACGAGTAACTTCAAACGAGCCTGGTGTAAAGATAGTAAATCTTACCTAATCTTTTAGTTATCTGTAGAGACGCCTATAGGAATCGTTATTTTAGCCATTGGAAATGTTCTAAAAAAAATTAAATAGTATTTTACAATCAAATATTTTGCTACAACTATTAATTAAGCCTATTATTATTACTGACACTTCGGTGTCCCCGGTGTGCTATCAGGAGGTATAGTGTTTCCAGCCGTTTTTCTTGTATACCTATATTTTTATTAATGATCTATTATAGTAAAAAATGTAAAGAAGTACACCACGTCAAATCAATTATTATACTATGATCTTGGTGAATATCATAAATATGATACTATTATAATCGCAAATTAATTAAAATACTAATTAAAATTTTATATCTTTTCCAGAGCAGCAGCAGAAGGATACAATCTTCGAGCTAAATTAAAACATAGACATAACAAAGACCGCATTATTAGGACAAGCGACTGCTACAAATACAGAACAGTTTAATTACGTAATATATACAGTGGATTACGCAAGTTACAAACTTCGATTTTGACGAATTGGAGTCTTGATACTCTACATTTGAATTTAAAAACGACGTTTTGTTTATAATTATTAATATATAGTGAGAACAGCTTCAAATTCTTTAACCATGAATTGACTCTTATGAAATTACCTCAAATTTCACGTTAAATCGGAAACGAACAAAGGAAGCAAAGCCGACAAACTTTGTTCTTCTCTTCTTGAAGTCACTGTGACTCAATAACTGAATTACAGTAAACATTACTAAGATATTGACCATAAGTAATAAGTATCTCAATAATATTGCAGTCACAAAGATTAAAAAAGATAGAAATCATCCAATTATATAACTAATCTGCAGATAATCTTGTTCCACTTCACCTGCAATACTTTTGCTTTTGGGGCTCCATGAGGCATTAACCGCATTCTAACAGTTTCTTATAAGGATAGCAATATCTACTTCTTTCTTACATCTCGTCAATTAGCTTCACATCTCTTCATTGTGCTGATTAAATTTGTAATTTATGAAGCAGTTCTCGGCTAATATCGATTGTAAAATCCACTGATCTTAAGCCTACACCGTGTGTACGATAAACAATATATATCCCCCAGGTCTGTTACATCTAGTGTAAAATAAAACTTACTTACAGCGTTTTTTTGTACGATTAGCGATAAATTCGTTATCTGCAGCGTCTACTGCAAAATATTATCTAGTGCGTCTATTTCACATAGAGCAGAAGATTCGCTATCTACCACGTTTACTACACCTAATATAAGATACAAGTTAGCAGCCGCGTTTGCAACACCGTGTTGCAACACGGTCTACAACTCAAGTTGTACGTCATCTTCCACATTTACACCGTGTGCAAAACACACGTCATCTATCACATCAACAACGTGTGCAAGGTATTCGTCAAATACCATAGCAGAACTGTGTGCGAAGTATAAATAGTCTACCACGTCTACTCTCTGTGCAAGATAAACGTCATCTACCACGTCTATCATCTACCACGTCTACGCGTCATCATGCTGCCGTGGTCTAAGCTGAGAGCGTTCACCGCGCTGCTGTTGTTTGTCGCGTCTGAGCTGCACGGCGCCAACGGTGAGTACCGCATTGATTATATAGTGCATGCGTTCTAATGTCTTGAGTTGTTATAAAAATTATAAATTATCCGTTATTACACTCAACTATTAGTTAAATCTCAGAAAAACATATCTAATCGTCATACAGGTATTATTGAATTTTTAGTCTCAAAACCGATGTACGGAATTGAATATATTGGAACTCATTGCCCGTACGCAGAATTATTTCTTAACAATTTAACAAATTGACGTGATTCTAGCTAACTGCATCGCTTGTATGAGAATTTAATTTTGCCAGCGAATCACTTTATTTTCACTTTTTCACACTTACAGCGTGAAAACAAAATTATTTGGACATGAAGGAACCACGTTTGTGCAAACGTGTTCATAAGCATGGTGTTTCGTTGTCCAGATTTCAGGTTCACGGTTAAAAGTATTTTCATTAGATTGTTCAAGAAAGTATTCAAATTAGAATAGGAAAGCTTTAATTTACTCACATAAAATGGTTGATGAAGGATTCACAAAGAGGAACTTATCGTAGGAATCAATCCTGGCACAATGAATTACGTGATAAATAACACAAGTCTTCGAGATGAGACTGAAAAACCTGGTTTGCATATGAGATTGTAAGAAGTACTTATAGATTTTAAGATTTCAATACAAAGCCCGGGACGTCATGTATGTTTGATCGCTCGATTAGAGCATGGCAAAGCGAAGTTGCAAATAGCGTAGTTCATGTCGTCTTTTATCTTTAATCTATAAAGGCAAACAATGCTTGAATCGCTAGCTGGTAATTGGTGCAGGGCAAACATTGTTCTGGACAAAATCAGTGGCGCAAGAAGAGAGCTTCGTGCCTGTCTGATAGTTCTTCAAGTGCACGCAATGTGATTACCTGTAAAGTAAACTGCGATATGGAATAGTAATTATGGCCGAAAATTTCTGTGGACTGAACAACGTTGCGGTATCGTTAAATGACTCATAATACTGCCGCGTGAATCAGTGTGCATAAGTTAGAACAGGTACATTGTTAGTCCATTTGTAAATGCCTCTGTGCACTATAATATCAGGGATGAACATTTGCCACCAGAAAAAAGATATCAATATCCACTTATAGATACAGTAAACTCACAGTATTTACAATTGGGAATGAGTTTCGTAATTTATGCAGAACAAGTAAGCTGTTCTTTCCGATATCTGAATGAATGGAGTGAGTTTTCGTGGCTTCGGAACGCTGTTTCTCAATGCGTAAAAGCAGGGTCGCTTGTTTAGCGACCTATACTTAGTCATTGTTTTAAATTTGAATTCAATTAATACAAGAACCACGGGCAAGCTCGACATTCTAATTTGTTCAACAGCTATAGAGCTAATTTTTTGCGTTTCTTATTTTTCGTCATTTCGGCTTTATTACTTCCTAACTTCTTTTAGTTATAGGTATAAAACTTATTTTGCAAATCAATATATTTCCGCGTATCCAAAAACGCTCAAAAATTTATGAAACTGACTGATTGGCGTACAACGAAGTACCAAACCTATACACGGAGCGAAAATTCGATCGTGATTAACGATGTGAATCTGGTGGTTCATTTGGCAATCTTATGTGGCGAGCTCGGCACGTGCAGTTTTATTGCAGGTTCATATCTCATTAGCAAGAGATGACGGGGTAAAGGCTGCAGTTTTGCAGACGACTGACGCCAGGCTGGTATAAGACCTATTCTCTAGCGGTAACCTGTGATCCAATGAAAATGTACAGACGCGTCAGCTTCTGATTTGCAGTACCAGAAGCTGGGGCGACTCTAAATTTTGTTAGGGTATGATCCAATGAAAATTTACAGACGCGTCAGCTTCTGATTTGCAGTACCAGAAGCTGGGGCGACGCTAAATTTTGTTAGGGGACTGATAGACGTTCGTTTCGTGGAAGCGATCGATCTTTGCATGAAACCACGATGAATCTCACGCAATCTGGAGGCGATTTTTACGGAGCACTTTTTAGAAATTTGCCTTGACAAAATAACAATAACTCTGGACACTTTTTTAAACATTTTATAATAAATTATTCTAATTATCGTCGAATCTGAAATAGTCGTTGAGAAAACGGATACTTTAAACACTCGTGACGTCTTCGGACAATAATAAGGAGCAATGATTAGCATAAGAATTATCAATATCAATTCGAAAATCATTCTTTACTTTATTCATTCACCACGCAGGAGGATCTATTTCAGTTCTAGGTCTCAACAAGCTAATAACCTTCCTGTAGGACCCGATTTAAAATTTGAATCTGGGCTACCGGCTTGCATCACATCAACACTGAAGGATCTATTATTGCAATTTACGTTCATTTTAATTAATAACATCAGAAATTTTTAATTTATCACATTAGCAAAAATCCGTTCTCATTCCAATATGTTATTGCGAAATAAACCTATAAAATCATTCATAAATACATGCGAAATTAACAATTCTGTAGGATTTGACCAAGTTGTAGTTATTAGTTGAGATTTTTGCATCGTCATTGAAGAGACGAAGAACATAAATGAAGCATCCAGGAGACGGATGAGAGCGTCTCTCAATGAGATGTAGGTTGAAAAGTCGAATGCGTGTTGAATATTGAATTATTTTAATTATAATAAAGACGTGTTGCGTCTTTACCAAACGTCATCGCATTACGAGCTTCGAAAACACGGAGGGTTGCATTCAGTAAATTAAATTTTCCTGCAGAGGATTTGCAAAGTAGCAAGGATTCCTCAAACATTTATATTAATGTTGAATGAATAAGATATATGAATGTCTAGGAATGTGAGTTCAGTTACGTATTAACTCCTAAAGTATGGCGACTTTAAAAGTGTATTAACCATTGTGATGAGGGTGATTAGTATTTTTTATTTGATATTCACATGTTTAAATATGAAAAAATTCGTATCCATGTATTAAATTTCCAATCAAGCTCGCTTTCACGCAATCTGTTAATAGGTTTGTTCGTTCAATGAAAATAATGTTATGAGGCTTCACAGATGATGCTCTGAGCTTGGATTTATTAAGCCTTATCAATGACTGCAAGCAGGTACCAATTCAATGTTAATTGAATCGCTCATTATCAACAATAAGCAACAAATCAAATGTGTTCAATTATTGCCAACGCATGAAATTATTACGAAACATTTACGTTGCTGAAGTGCTGTGTCCAAATCGAGTAATGGTTAACGAGAAATCAAGGTCATAAAAATATTTCATCTCATTAAAACAAAATCCAGTCATTTCAACGAAGTCGGACTTTTTGTTCAGGATCTTGCTGACTTCAATCATGAGTTGATTACGAGGGATTCACCAATGAACCAATTTATTGATATTATCGTATATATGATAATGCCAATAAAATTGGTATATCGGAAAAAATCATTGAAGATAAGTAAATTTGAAGCAAGGATTTCCTCAACACAACATCAATATTAGGTAAATATAATTTTGTCGTTTTATAACAGGGTGAATTTCTCCTAGAAATTAGTGTGCTGACTCGATCAATTTATTGATACGTTTAGTAGGATTTAAAGTTCTGGCTGCACATCTATGGGAGCGAAAAGGCATATGTGGTTCAAATTGCTATATTGTCAATTGATCAATATAGCCATTTGAAATATCAATATATGTCCTTAGCTCCAATAATATCCACAAATAGTGTCAGGGATCGCTAAATAATCAGTCGGTCGGCGCGTGCATTTACCCAGTGGATAAGTTTCAAGCTTTAATAAGATCCACCAATACATTTAGGAATCGCAACATAATCATTCGGTTGGTGCGTGCATTTACCCAGTGGATAAGTTTCAAGCTTTAATAAATTCCTCCAATACATTTAGGAATCGCAACATAATCATTTGGTTGGTGCGTGCATTTACCCAGTGGATAAGTTTCAAGCTTTAATAAGATCCACCAATACATTTAGGAATAGGTCGGTGCGTGCATTTACCCAGTGGATAAGTTTCAAGTTTTAATAAGATCCCCAATACATTTAGGAATAGGTCGGTGCATGCATGCATTTACCCAGTGGATAAGTTTCAAGCTTTAATAAGATCCACCAATACATTTAGGAATCACAACATAATCATTCGGTCGGTGCATGCATTTACCCAGTGGATAAGTTTCAAGCTTTAACAAGGTCCACCAATACATTTAGGAATCGCAACATAATTATTCGGTCGGTGCATGCATTTACACAGCGGATACGTTTAAACTCTTTAGCTTTAATAAGATCCACCAATACATTTAGGAATCGCAACATAATCATTCGTTTGGTGCGTGCATTTACACAGCGGCTAAGTTTAAACTCTTTAGCTTTAATAAGTTCCACCAATACATTTAGGAATCGCAACATAATCATTCGGTTGGTGCGTGCATTTACCCAGGATCCGATCAAAGGTCTGCAGTGCCGTGATGAAGCTTTGGGCAACAGGTTTGCTATTCAGAAGGTAGTGCGCTATTGCGATGTTACGAACAGAAGGTGAGACGGAAACACACCGGACGTCGTGGCTTGATCGCTCTCGCTTTGATATCGCTGCACACGGAGAAATTAATGGGTCGAACTGTACGAATAGTGACACACTTTTTGCACGTAGCACCACGCATTTTTGCCGGGTATGGATGACCTCCTTCAGGACAAAAAGTGAGTCTTGCTGCACTCAGGAAAATCCGTGGCACAAATTGTACAAATAATGACACATTTTTTGCACGTAGCACCACTCATTTTTTCCGGGTATGGATGATCTCCTTCAGGACAAAAAGTGAGTAGCTATTTGGACAAAGCTTTACACATTTCTCTAAGTGCAGTGCTCGTTGCTCGGTCCAGACCACAACTCGTACCAACGTACGGGTAAATAAAGTATAAATTATTTAGAATAAATATGTAATGCAGGGAAAATTGGAAAATAAAAAATAATAGTTTGAAAAAGGAGTGAGTACATTTCATATTAAAATAATGAACGAAACTCAACTGCGAAATTGGTATTTCAACTCAAATAAAAGCTATTTCATGTAAGAAATCACCATGATCAGTGGATTGAAGCTTTCTGACTGTATAAAATCGGTTGTTTCTTCTTAATTCCTGTCTTTAAATGCTGATTTTCATATAAATGTTACTTAATTGCTCTGCAAGAAACACACAAATATGAAGACGTGACCACAAAGCAGACGCGTTTGCCGTGTAAATTATTATTTTTTCTTCAAAAACAATGAATAATCGATTTATGTGCATAATCACAGCTTTATTTAGCGATAATTCCTTAAAATATGTTTTCACTAAATTTTCATAGAGGTGATATATAAATAAGCAGGTATTTAGTTCCGCATTAGAGGATAAGTTTAGATAAAATTTAATGGCTCTTATAATAATTCCTGAGTCTGAGATCGCGAATAAAATGTGCTGAATAAAATGTATTGAAGTTCATCAATATAATTGCCCATAAATTAGAACATTTTGTTCATTTTCGGGCGTTTCAGCAGCAATAAATCGTCAGATTTGTTTGGTAACTCGCAAGAAATTGTTCGCTTAGGATGTCAAATATATTTCGTAAGTCTGTGCGTGTGTAAAGAATAACATGATTGAAGATGCGAGTCCATTTGATTTACAGTTTTTAGAATAAAGTTTTTTTAAAGAACGCACTTCGGTAACTTAAATTGACAGCGAAAGTTAAACGTCAAGTAAAGAGCTTAGTGTTGCCTCGCATATGTAATGAACAACCGGCCTGACCTTACTTAGGACCACAGCTGCTCTCACCTCACTCATGGACCACAGCAGCTCTCACCTCACTCATGGACCACAGCTGCTCTCACCTCACTCATGGACCACAGCAGCTCTCACCTCACTCATGGACCACAGCTGCTCTCAGCTCACTCATGGAAAGCGAGCAAGCTAGCATAGCGCGGTTACTTAAACATAAAACATTACCCAGAATATAAGATTACTTAAAACATTACCCAGAATATAAGATGGTATTCGCAACAAAACTTCATAAAAGGAATAATTACGCGAGACTTCACGTTTGCTTAGAACTTAATAAAATGTCATGTTTCAAAATTATCCTTTAAAGCAATAATATTCATGAGAAACTGGAGACATGGCGGCAGCATAATGAAACTTTTTGTGTTGGAAAATACGATTCAAGAATTGACACTGCTATTTTATCTTTATGAAATGAACTGTTGTTGAACACGAAAAAATATTGCACACACCTGAAAAAAATGACAGTGCATTGCCTAAAGTGCAACCAATAATATTAGTTGGCAAATACTTCTAATACTTTCTTCTATTACTTCTAATACTTACTTCTAAATTTCCAGCCTTTTCAACAATTACGAGGTATAATAAAAAATCTTTATAATTAATAGGTTTGAAAACTATAATAAATCATTATCTTCAATCGATTTGAATATGATGAAACTGAACCATTTGTAGTTAATCAGAAGTTGTAAAAAAAGAAAGAAACTTAGAATGGCGAACTGATCGAAATGAAAACAAATTGGGATGTCTCCCTAAAAGAAAAGCATAATTAAATGGCAGCGAATCGATGTGCAAGCTACGAAGTGCGCAACTAATACTATCGCATTATTCAATGCGAAAAATTGCGGATTTTTTTCTTCACTTGCGCTCACGGTTTCAAATAAAGTGAACGTCTTTATTATCACGAGACCAAAATACATTCATTCCTGAGCACAATGGACGTTGAAAATATTAACATTTGTTTTCGAATTCGTTAACACGAAAAATTTCATTGGGTAACTGTCTCGTTACTTGAATTCAAACTTCCATACAATATGAAATTTTGTTTTACTGTACTTGAATCCCAAATAAAATTAGTCTCTATCAATAATGGAAAAAATAAAGTGCTGGGTATAATTAATATTGAAAATTTTAACCTGTGTTTATTGTATTGTTACGAGCGAAAAAAGCTTGAATGTTTTCTTCTATTCACATAAATTAAGGCAAGTAATTGGCTGTAAAGCCATTAATAGAACTTATTATATATTCGAAGCCATCCGAGTGTTCAACGAATATCCCAGTATAGGTTTATATTCCAAAGCGAAATTCGAAATATATTATATTCGAAAAATTTCGGAGCCCAGCAGAAGCCGCGCGTGATCAAGCAACGAATTATTGATATTATTATATTAATCAATCAAATTACCGTGCTTGGTGAGAATATTTTCCAACAGAAAATTAATCAATCGTTGAAAATGTTGATGATTAGTAGATGTTGATGATTAACAGGGTAGTAGTAAACACGAATGTAAAACTTTACGTTCTGCATTCGTGCATATTTCATTAATTCAAAACTTTACATTTTGCGTTCGTACTTATGTAATTATAAGTAATCAATATGGTTGAAGGTGATCACGAATACCGGTTGTTTAATAAAACTACTTAATTTAAAAATAATAATTTAGATAAAATAAATAGCCCAGAAAGTGAAATCCAGCGTTGAAGAGCCAATTTAAGTTTATCATAAAACGCCTCATACCAATTAATTTGAATTCAAACTTCAAATTTCTCCTTCAAAGTGAATGCATTTTAAAGCGACCTCGTTGATTACTTAACAAGGCGCGCACGTCGAGCTCGCTAAACTAATGCTTAAAGAAACATGAAGCTTTTTGGTAAATGTTTTTTGAAGTAGCGATACGCTGTGAGGTGTAATTTAAGCTTGCGAATCTTCGGCCCACGCTTTAGCTTGAAATAAGAAAATTTATTCGCAACACATTTAAACTCCTTAAAAACAGCTGGTGGAAACTCTTACTGCTGGCAGACTGGCTTCCTAAATGAAAAAACACCACAAAATTGCAGTCGTTTCTTCTAAAAGCTAAATTAAGTAGGTCGTGAAGATCCTTTTTTATGTGAAACACTTTCTAAATACCCTAATTTCTCATAAAATGATTTAATGAGGTCTGTTATGAATTATTACCTCAAAAGAATTGTTAATGACGACAATCTTTAAGCCTAGGTTTAAAATTACAAATGACAACAATCTTTTATTTAGCATAGGTTTAAAATTACAGAAAACAGCGAAGGATTGAAATAAGCGAGCCATCCTGGCGCAGCAATGACTGAAAAATTGCATCACAGGAACAGCCGGCGAGGACAGACATTTAAAAGGGATTTAGTCCGAAAAAATTGCGTTGTACGAGGGCACTAAATTTAGCTTAATATTGAGCTCTAGTTCAAAGAGAATAGTTTCAACTGCAATTAGACGGACGGACATTTCATCGAAGATATCTAAGGATTGAACTTACATAACCAAGTTATAGGAATTTAAAGATAAAGATAATTAAAAATGAACGATAAGTACGGTAAATTTAATTGTAGGAACAGAGAGGTATTATCAGTACGGTATGTGGGCTCCGAAAATTAATGCAGAGGTCGCTGGCAGAATTATATCATATAGATCGTTGTTCATTTTATACTTAATTCTAACTTAAAATCTATTGAAAAAAACGTAAGAAAATATTCCAAATTTGTTCGCCCTACGGTAACGCTTGAGTTTCGTAAACGTTAGGCGAAGAAAATCGGAACTCAAAACAGGCCTCAAATCAGCATTGAAAACAACCCTCAGAACAGCGACTCGAACAGCCTTCCTATAACAGAATTTAAAACAGTACTTAAAATAGCATCAACAGCCCTCAAAACATTTCTCTTGTTGTAGCTGAGGCAGGTCTGCCCAAACATCACTAAGTAAAGAAAGAAGGGATGAGGTTTACGAATAATTTTCTTCATCGTGGACTGAAAAGATTAATTTTTTCGCATGTATTTTCTTAGGAGGATTCATTTTTGATTAAATTGCGGTAGCTTATTTCTTGCTTTTAATTCACTATGGATTAATCTGCTCCCTTTTAAACATTTCTTTTGCTTACAATTTGTTTCGCCGCTTCATTAAGTTTGTAACTGTGGACAAAAAAAAAGAATACAATACCACTTAAACTGCCAGCTTTAACGCTGCACTATAACTGTTGTGTTTCACGTCTAAACCTTCTCTTCTGTACTACGTTTCTACACTTAATAAAGTTTATTTCTTAAGGCAAATATATAATGTCTTTAAAGTTGTTAGCATTAACGAATAAAAATGCTGAAGAGAGTCTGGAAACGACGACGAAGGCCGCGTAATGCCTCCAGACTCTGAATGTTTTAAGTCATGACCACCATAATCACCGCATTCTTAAGCCTTTATGGGCCATTTTTCAAGGATGTGCATAAGCCATATTTTCGGTACTCGGTTTTTGAGAGCAACTCGTTAAGGCAATTAGGGTTAAGGGATATTAAATTATTTGTCTTGGGTTTGAATCCGTGGCTTTTAGTTTTAGGAGAAATAAGACACCTTAGGAGGTGTTTATTGCCGATGGAGAACATTAATTAAAATGTGATTACCATAGCTGACAAAACGCAAATAATTTAACCGAATCTTCCATGCGTCGTATTAGATGGTTAAATCGGACTTGAATTTACCTGATATTCATAATAAATTACAAAGAAACAAAAAGAAACGAGAAACTCAGATATCCTTGTAATATTTATCTCAATGAATTATTCAAGTTACCTGCTAACTTGGCCCACTCCTGAGGCCATTGATACCGTTTTCGTGCAAGCAAGGGTCAAGGAGCCTTTGGTTTGGCAAGCAAGGAGCCCTTGCTTGCAAGGGCCGTCCCCGCGGGACCTTTCTCCGCTTCGCTGGCCTGGGCCTCTGGGCCATAACTGAATTAGGCCTCATCTGGTCTCCTCGATGACTTCGTGATCTTGAAACTCGGCTTCACCCGAGCTAAAACGCCTGCTTCGTATATTACGTTGAGTCTTGCCGTGCAGAAGTTAAACCGACGCCCAACGCTGCCTTCACGTGCAAACGGGAAATATTTTCACGCTTATAATTAAAGTGGATAAAATATGCTATATTTGATATATAAAATGAAAGATATTTTTATGAAAATATGTTATTTTTTATTACTCTTGGGTGATATGCATTGCAGTGAACATATCACTTACTTCAGAGCGATAAATAGGAGAATCGTCAAAAAACATTTTATATAACACAATTTTTTATTCAGCGTAGTGCGACATAATCAATTAACAGAACATAGTCGCCTCAAAAACTTTTATCCAAATGCTCGCGGTCTACTTGGTTGACTCGCTTTATTCAGGCTCAACGTCCCTTTAAAGAGCGGATTAAAGCCACTCTAATTAGCTAATTAAAAAAATAAATGGTGAACGACCAACCAGCAGCCTGTTGTCTGTTAATGGAAAATATATAAAACACAAAAAATATATCCTGATTGGAAATTTAACATTCGCTGTAGTCGTTCTATTGAAAATTAATTACTCTCGCTAATACATGGCGAAAAGTGCAACGTTTTAAGTGGCTATGAAATACAAGGCAAATTAAAATGTTGTTTGTGCAAGCTTCATGAAACATCAGATCGCTTCGCAGGCTCGTAATATCATTGGCACTGCGATTTCTCGCCATCAGAACTGACGTATTTTGTTTCATGAACTTGGCATGAGGCTTCATGTAGTTTTGACTCTCTACATCCGTATGATGTAGAGAGTCAACATAACATGATTAACATAATGATTACCATAACTTTAAACTTAACCCTCTACCGCCGTATGTCACTCTCCGGGAACATAACTTTCAACTTAAATTATACGTGAACTATTGAGTGTAGCAACCTGGGGAAGTAAGTTTGAACGCAACAGAGAACATTTTAAAGTTGTACGTGGCGGCAACCATCAGTGCAAGTCATTTTGCGTTCACTAGAACGTATCCTTTTAGGGAAGTTGGCTTGTGACAATATTGCTCCGGTTACTCATGTATGGTGGTAGAGGGTTAAGATGACACTTTCATCACATTAATTGTCTGTAGATTGATTGCCAATAAAGATCTAACAAAATAAGGCACAATGTCGTTGATGGGTTTAGTAACTGTTTTCTTTTAAAATGTTTAATGGAATTTTTTAATTAAGTCTGATCATAATGATATGAAAAACATACGAATTAAACATTACATTGTGCTGTATTGTTTTATATACAATCTACAGTATTCATTGCAACAGTATTGCTTTCATACAGTCTACATTGTTCCTTGTAACAGTATTGCTTCCATTCAGTCTACAGTGTTCCTTGCAACAGTATTGCTTGCATACAGTCTACAGTGTTCATTGCAACAGTATTGCTTCCATTCAGTCTACAGTGTTCCTTGTAACAGTATTGCTTGCATACAGTCTACAGTGTTCCTTGTAACAGTATTGCTTGCATACAGTCTACTGTGTTCTTTGTAACAGTATTGCTTCCATACAGTCTACAGTGTTCATTGTAACAGTATTGCTCCCATACAGTCTACTATACAGTGTTCTCCTGTACAGTGTTCACTGTACAGGTGATACCTGTAAAGTGAACCTGTATACCTGTACTATACAGTGTTCACTGTATACAGTCTATACAGTGTTCTTTGTAACAGTATTGCTTGCATACAGTCTACAGTGTTCTTGCTTCAATACAATATACTGTATGCGCTCGTCAATATTTATCAGAGAACTCGTTTACTCAGAACTAATGCTTTTCATTCGTTAATGGCATCTGTCATAAAACTTTCCTCTTCATTATTACTTGAAGTGTCAAGTGTTTGTAAAGTTTTCTCTTAGCGGGCGAAAATCTTCTATAGAATTAAAATCCAGTCTGAAAGATGAGCGAGTTCGACGCCAAGTCGAAGTTACTATTATGGTAAAATGTCGATTAAAAAGTTATAAGAACGATAACTTCTCAGTTAAGAAGTTATCGTTATGATAACTTATCATTTAAGAAGTCATCATTATGGTTAATGAGGAATGTATGTTAATGAAAACTATTGATGTTTAATAAGCGTGTAATTCATTATGGCCTTTACTGAAAAAAATTGAAATATTCCTTCTAATCGGAGACATTTTGCCAAAGTGAAAAAATTTTGGGAGCCAAACAAAAAAAAAAATTATTAAAGTATTTAAATAATTGAAGATGTCATTGAAGGCGGGATTTGCTGTTCTTGAAAGGTGAAAGTTGTGTTTATTATCTAGATAAACACGTGCAATGGCCAAGTGTCTGGGATTGATTTAATTTTGTTAAATACTAAGCGATAAATAATAATAAAAATAATAATAATTAAATACTAATCGAATCATGAAATGAGATGTTTCATAATAGGTGAGTTTGAATGTGGCACCGCGTCTAAAAAAATCAAAAATCTTGCAAGAGTTTATAATACTCAATACCATGATTTGATAATAAGAAATTAGCAAATTATTTTACGGTAGCGAAACTTTTAATAATAATGATAATAATAATAATAATAATTATAATAATAATAATAATAATAATAATAATAATAATAATACAATGCAAATTATTTTCTCGCTTATTTACAAAATTCCCTAAAATTTAGTTTCTGAAGGAAGCCTCCAGAGTAGACGTAAAGACGCATTGACACACAAATGCCGGCAACGTAGATTGTCAAGACGATTCCCGGAATAATCCAGGAAGGAATGCAGGTAGTAGGTACCTCGACATTCCCATTTGCCATTCGAACAGTCCA